>NW_009646608.1:4628919-4636220 GCF_000708025.1 Charadrius vociferus | reverse complement strand
CCTCACACCCGTGTTCTCGCAGTGTCTTGGGGAAATGCTTGGATCAAAGATAAGAGAGAACAAGGAAAGGAATGAAGCAAGGGACAAACAACAAAACAACTCCCTCCCCCCCAAACTTTTTGACGAAACTCCTTTGTGAATCGTGTGCATGATTACAGCAAAGTTAAAACTGCCTTCTTCTTCGCCAGTACTTAATTCCTGCTTTTAAAATCAGGCTCCCTTTGATCTTGAGGATTGAAATGATCTGGAAATGAAACAGCCATTGCTTTGCAGAAAATCTGGATAGGGTCCCAGACATGGCTTTTACCTGGAAAGCTTCCAAAACAGGATGAAATCTCTCTAGTTTCAGAACAAATTGCAAGATATTTTTCTCTATGTCTTGTCCAACTGTGAAACTCTAGCCCCGATGTCTGCTGTTTCCCAAAACGCAGATGTAATAACCTCTAAGGTGAACTGAGATCCTTATTCCCCCATCTTCTCCCCTCTGTTTCTCCTCTGAGGGTCAAGGGCTGGGAGAATGTTATTAAAGCGAAGGCTTAAAGTTCTGAGCAAACTTAAGTTGAGGAGACAGTTGGTTATAACCCAGGCTAGATCCAGACACATGGGGGTTGGAGAGGATGGAGGACCAGGAGCATCTGTAACATCTGGATCCTCTTGCAGGCACAGAAATATCTACCTGGCTTCGCGTGACCTGATCCCACAGCCAAAAGGGCTGAGAAATGCGGTGAAGAGACACTGAAGGAGGCTTTGCCCTAGCAAATAAGTCCCACTGAGAAACCAAGGACATCAATATTTCTTTGAGTGCGTTTCTTTTAGTTAATATATTTCCATATGTTGCATGAATATTTCTTTTTTGGGGGATTGTAAGTCCATCTGGTACTTGTATTGGGAGGGCTTGAGCTGGCAGATCCCTACCCTGTGCTGTCACACGCAGACCTGGACTGCCCTTACAAGCATGGGTAGGTGGTTGGATAGAGATAACTTCTCAGCTGTCTTTTTAATTAGATGAACTTCTCAAAGCAATCAAGACAACTGTTGATAAGCTCCCACTGCGTGATTTTTTTTTATGTTAAAAAATGAATATAGGCTCTGTCTCTGAAGCGTATCAGTCCACACTAAAGAAACCTCTCTTTTTGTGTGCTAGAATGGCCAATCGCCACACAGTGCAGCAGCCTAGGTCTAGGAAGTGTGAAGGAGAAAGGATGCCTAGGCATCAAGACTAAGCAGAAAATGTGCTGAAATATCATAGTTTGCCAAGACAATAAGAATCACTTTCCCTTGCATGTGTTATTAAGGAACCGGGGAATAATTATCTGCTTTAATACAAGCTTTTTTCCTTCTGCGTGATTAACTTCACTGATATCAACACAGAGCGCGATGACTCTGAAATGACAGCTCCTGGTAGCACGTTCTGGGATTAGCAAAAACAGGTTGTCACTTTACCCCAGTCAGGAACAGTCAGTCAGTTTGCGCTGAGCGCTGGGCAGAAGAGCCGGGTTCTGCACCGGGCAGATGACAGCCGAAGCGTGCAGCTGGTCCCGGTTGGTCACGCAGAGCTAGCAGCTTCGACGGGAGACTCAATTTTCTGGTGTGGTACCGTGTCATTTCGGCTATGCATTTTCCAAACCAAAAGCACTCAGTCCTCCTCGTGCCAAACTATGGCCCGTGTGAGCCTGGAGATCTCTGTCCAGCCCCACCATGAGGCATGGAGCTCCGTCTCTCCTGGTCCCACTGTTCTTTATAGCGGAGCACAAAGTATTGAGCTGAGTCTAAAATATTACGTACTTTAAAATGCCTTGCTCTAATGCCAGCTCTGTCTCTGAGTACTCAACGTGCAAAGCGATGGCGCATACACCAGCCCGTGGAAGGGACGGAGGGAGGGGCAGGACAAACACGCAACACAGCGAGTCAGAGTAACGGCATGGAACAACCAAACCACCCTTTCATTCTTACTAAAGTTGTGAAAAGTCTGTCATATGGCTTCTGGGGAAATTAATCAATACATGGAAAACTGCATAGCAACTGTGTGGACAACAGGAACCTGCCTATAAATTAAAGAAAACTACTGTGAGTACGCAGAGGTATCTGGGGAAAGCACCGGGGCAGAGTTGCAGGGCTCAGCAGAGCTCAGACAGGGTCCACAGAAAGGCATCCTTCAGTAAAGTCCTCGTTTTGTCAACGTCAAGATACGTAGGAGCTGTAAAACAAACCAAACTCTGTGCGTGGAAGCAAAATAGAAATTTAGGCCAGCACCACGTCCTTTTATAATAATTTCAAAAAGATGCTGAAATGTATGTATGCTCTTTTTAAGAAAACTAAGAGATGAAAAGACTAATTCTCAAAACCTGTGAAATATACAGTGATGAGTTATTGAGGATTGGGGGGGGTGGTGTTTTTGTAATTCTGTAGGCATCTCAGTCCTCTGGTGAAATGATGTATGGGGCAATCGTCTGGTAGGGGCTGATGGGATGTAAATGAAACTAATTAAGGAAATGTCAAACATAATTAATAAAACAGGTTTAAGTTGCAAAAGCACTGTCAGCTGAATGAATGGGGAAGAATGCTGCCTTCCCATTGTTTTGGGGCTTGCTTGCTTATTTATATATTTATTTATTTATTCCTTGCTCCCCCCTTTGCCCTCCCACCAGCTTTTTAGTTGCACCATTCAATTAGATCTCAGAAAGCTCTTGGTAGCCACTGAAATTTCCACCTTGCCCCCCTTCTGAGCTGGGGTCCCATAGAATAGGAGAAATATAAATTTGCCTTGTCGGCTTGCAGCCTGGGAAGAAGAAGGAAAAAAAAAAAATTAATTGCTAACTCCTTGTCTTCCCCAAGTACTACAGGACATTAACATAACCAATTTGCTTGAACTCCTCACTGGCTGCTTAATAGAGCATCTGACCAGCTGATAAGACCTGGGTGCTGCTGCCTATGATACCTTGTTATTAGCATTTTCATAATATTCAAATATTACAGCCCCATGATTCACTAGTCTCCATTTATTATTGATAAGTACAGAAAAATAAATAAAAAGGGTTTATAAATAGCAAAGGGGGGTGAGCGACCTATAATTATGGCAAGCAAATTAGGGTGCATGGTAGAGTCAGTTACATTTGCCTAGGAGTAATGATGCTCAAGAACTTTTTCTCCCCAGGGACCAGAAAAATAATGGATTCCCTGGCAGCTGCAGATGGGCTAGGAAAGGCTGTCACCCAGGACACTGTTTATATAAGTTAGGCCGAGCATATGGCTCTGCGTCCTGCCCGTAGCCACCTCCAGATATTGCGGTTTCAATGAACAGAAATAAATACATAAATAAAAATAGCCCCTCACTGGAAGGTGGTGGTGAAGGAATATGAGGAGGAGAAAGGTGTGGGGGAGAAAAAAGCAAACAACCAAAGCGAATCTGCTCAGAAGTTTCCATTGAGAGCAATCCCGGCAGCTCAGGGATCAAGTAGGGGTGACATCTTTAAAACCAGAGGCTGTTCAGCTGCACCACTGAAGAGAGATGAAATGTGATTTATGTTAAAGCAAAACTTTTTCCATGTTGCAGTCCAAGACAGTTGTATTTATACACCAAAGCTTTGAGCCTGAGATGATAAAAATCATGATCCCAGTTAAAAGTAAGAACTACTAGAAATAACCACTGGATACTTTATAATTTAGTCCCTGTGGTTTTATTTCCATTAATCCAATCAAAGGCCTTTTTTCTTTACTAATGAAACTGGAATGAAACACAAAAGGGAGGCTGACCTGTTAGCAGGTGACTGTTTCTTATAAGTTATTCATTAAAAACACCCTAACGCTCTGCTGCTGAAGGAGGCCGTACCTACTTCTGTATAAATTAAACATAAGTGAGTTGGTTGCAAGGAAAAAAAAGAAGATAGTTCTCCTAACTCCAAGTCGTTGTACCGCATGCACATATTGGAAACTGAACCCACACAGACGTTTGCAGAGGACTGGGGACCAACCCTTGCTTATCAGCTGCCCCCATCATTTTCAGTTCCAAGTAGCCCTGAATAGCCGGTTCTATTGTGGATACGGATATTCCCAATGTTTTGCAATCAATGCACTTTAGAAAAGGCAGGAATTGGCCTTGGTTTGGCCTTTCTTCCTAATGTTAGAGGAAGCTCAGAAACACAAGGGAAGAACTTCGGCAGAAAAAACCTCAGTTCAGATGTTTTCTCCCTTTAATATTTTCTTTATTAAATGTAATTAAATTATTAGTGAAATTATATTGTAGATTCATTTCATCCAACCCTTCTATTGGGAAGTTTGAACAATATGCCACTGGCACTTCTTGAAAAAACACTGTCTGAAAACACCAATCTGCCTACAATCCTAACAGCTGTTTTTTCAGTTTTTTCCAATGTTTTTTTTTTTCAGATTCTCTCCCTGTGGTCCAGCATTATTAGCAAGTATCCACTCTGGACTGCATTCTTGTCTGAATATAAAATTCTTGAGAACTTTCTTGCATCTTAACAAAAAATGAAGTGGCGATGTTTATCAGAGCATTCCGATCAGCCACCCTCAACAGCCTGTCCCATGGGACTTGTCCATTTTGATATATGCAACGAAAAGTCCAAACTTCTTCATCTTTACGCTCTGAACTCTGGCAAGGTTTACAAAATAGACACAAGCTCAATGATGAACCCTACTTCTGCAGCAAGATTTCTCCCCAGAACACCCCCAGTCCTGCGGAAGTTCAGAGTGGGGTCTGATCTGTCCATCTTCAACACATGCATCCGTCTCACAGAAGGATCCTTAGGCATCCTGTGGGCTCTGGTCTGCCTTAAATCTCACATTAACATCACCGAGGAGAAATACAAATTTAAACTGACGCAGACTTGCTTGTCTCTTCCTTTGTGTTTAAACACAGATGGTTGCTTTTGTTGTGCCGCCGCATTTCAGCCAATGCAAGCAGCAAAGTACTAAACTGGAATATATATCTCTTCTCTTCTCCAAACATTCACAGCTTTTTTGTAGGTGAAGTATCATTCTTAGGGATATATTCAGTGTTTTCATGCATCTTGATCTAATCCATTAGTCCTTATAATTTATTGTTAACTGCTTGGCTGTAGGAGCCATGACAGCTTTGAGGAAAGCATTTAAGCAGGCATCTGCTTTGTATAAATTATAGGAACCTTGGTCACACAAGTTTTCAGGGAGAAACAAAGGTCTTTTACCAACATCTGTAGCTTTTGGGATAGTGATTATTATTTTTTTTTTTTTGTACTGTAAGAGGCTTTGGATCTTGGAAACTGTAACAGAGCAAATCTATGAACTACCTGCGGACTCGTTATTTACATTTGTATTTGGTATTGTGCTAATGGCTCCAAGGCAGGAGGAACATGATTGACATGGGGGTTGGGAGACAGAAAACATTTCGTTAGTCTCAAATCAGCTCCTTGGAGGCTAAAGCCCTGATTAACTATAACTGGAGTGGATTGTCTTAATCTGACTGCTGTAGTATTTTATGTCTAGTCATTCAGGCTTATTTCTGTAAATACTTAGATAAGCTTGAATCAATTACTTCAATGTCTCCCTTTGTCTCCTACCATTGGAAATGGCATGGTGTCATGATGTAAGTAGGCAGAACAGCAGGATCAGGGAAATGATAGCTTGTGCACACAGAGCAAGGAAGATGTGTGTTAACATGAGAGAAAGACATCGCCTTGGAAGACAACTTCTGATATGCAAAGAAGGATGTTTCACATTCTTGCGCGGTGTCTCCCCAAAAGGAAACCTTACAACCAGGAAGGGCTGCAAAATCAATGCTATTCTGAATATTAGACTGTCCCAAAGGCCTTTCTCTCCTCTTTTGATCACCCCTTCTGACTTCTGACTGGCTATGAGAGATCTGAAAGGACTTTGCAGGACTGTGGTACACAGTTGACCAAAGGTCTGTTGTGCATACGCTCTTGTTGCCATCTCTCTTGTGCTGCTTAGATTCATTTGGCTCACTCACGAAGCTTTATGCGTTGCACATTTCCTGACTAAAAGTGAAGAAGTCTGACAGAACAAACTAATTGAAACACAGTACTCTGCATCTCAGTTTGGCACCGTCGTTCCATGCCGTAGCCGCACAGTTCAAAGTTAATAGAGTGCCGTGTCAGGGATGCCACTCACTGGGGTGAAACGCAACCCAATGGTGGACAAGCCTGGTGAGTGGTTTTCCTCTTCAAAAGTAGCTTGGAGACACGGCTTCGCTCTCTTTAGTATCTCTGGATGCACAAAGGCATAGCTGTGAAGGTGATGGGATCATAGCAAATCTACCCAAGTGCAGAGCTTTGGTTTAAATTTTTTTTTTTTTATACCAATAGCTGGTCTCAGCTCTAATTAACCTACTCCCCTATCAGTCCATTCCCTCCCCGCATGCTGCCTTTTCCCTTTCCTCTCTGTGATCTCCATTTCACTGCAGAGCTGGCCTGGCAAAGAGACATTATTCTATTTAGAAGCTGAGCACCTCACTAGGGGTGACAGGCCTGTTTTTAGGTCATTTATCTAATTGCTCTTTGCAGATAAGAATTAATTAGCCCGATTATTTTTCTTAGTTTTTGGATGGGTTCCCCACCTGGAGAGAAGAAATTCCTCTATGTCAGTGATTAATTGCTGAGCCAGAAGCTTTCTGGCTTGCATTTGTAATAAATGCCGACTGGTTCTTTAGGTCGCATTAGGAACCAGGCAGATTGTGGTTAAAATGCACAGGATAATAAAGCATTTGTACAAACAAGATCACTGCCATTACATTTTGATTAAATATTTTAATTTATCTGGAGGTTGAGGGACTGCGGGAATCAAAAGGTTTAAGGTCTCCTATTCCCAGCACTTTCTGACGAGAGCCGCCCTACAGCCCTTTGATCTAAAACAGATGAACCTCATGGCGATGCTTCAGTTTAGGATTTGGCACAGCTGGTTTGTCTCATACTGGTCTGAGTGCTCGGAGGGTCACTGGTGTGCAGCCAGCTCAACTCGGTTGTGATAACATTTTGTGAACTGTAATGGGTCAGGAGTTTGGCTGAGCTGAGGGAGGAAAGGTTAAGATTTGAGTGTGAAATTATGGCAGGTTTATATCCAGCTGAATTTAATGCAGTAGAAATACCCTTCCCTTTCCCTTTCCCTTTCCCTTTCCCTTTCCCTTTCCCTTTCCCTTTCCCCTTCCCCTTCCCCTTCTTCCTCTTCCCCTTCCCCTTCCCCTTCCCCCCCTTCCCCTTCCGCTTCTTCCTCTTCCCCTTCCCCTTCCTCTTCCCCCCTTCCCCATCCCGCCCTATATCACCCCCTCCCTGCCCCACAGCCACCCC
>NW_009646608.1:4612408-4628491 GCF_000708025.1 Charadrius vociferus | reverse complement strand
CCCCCCCCCGGCCTTTTTTTTCTCTAAAGCTTCTCAGCACTCACCCCAAAGGAAACAGTGTTTTTCTGCAGGACCTACTGAAGAAAAGCACCGTGGCCTCACTTCACAACCTGCTCAGCCTGGGACAGCCCGTGCCGGGGTTACACAGCAAGTAGGACAGTATGATCACTCGTGCCCTTAAAAGCTGCTTTCTGCCCGAGAAAGTTCACGGAAGAAAAGTCTTGCCATTTATTTCGCTGCGCTTGTGAACTGTTTGAAGCCTCTGACGTCCCAACAGGAGGAATTAATTGCTGGTGTGAGAGCGGGTTCTCTAACACAGCTGATCACAAAAGACACGGAGCTGCCTACTCTGCGGTGATCAGTGCCACCTCAGAGAGACGAAGGCTGAAGAGGCAGAGGAATGAGGTACTGTGTCATCCCTTGGTCTGACTCCCTCGGTCTCACAGCTGAGAGATGTTGGGAGGGCAGGACGGGGGCATCTGGCAGCGAACGCCTTTGCTGTGTCTGTTCCCGGGGAAAAAAATAACGCTTCCTCATCCAGAAACACTTACACAACCTTTAAATTGGAAAGAAGTAAATTAGGGTCCCTGTGCAGACGTTAGTGGGCAGAGATATTTTACTGTTTTATTTTTTGTTGGTTTTTAATGGAAAGAAGAAGAAAAAAAAAAAAAAAGAGAAAAACTGAAAACATGACAATTTCTCTCCTGACAAGTGGGCTGAAGACAGAAGAGGAGAACTGATATTTCTCTAACATATAGGAACAACATTGCATTTTGAAAAGTAACTTTCCATGGAACTTCGATTCTTACTCAACCACAGTATTTTGAGAATACCATTCCCAGCTGTGATTTAAAGACAGAAAAATCTAGTGCTACACTGACGGTTAGTCAAAAATCAATGCTTAAAAATTGCTCCTGCCTCCAACTTTGAGCTATAGGACGTTATTTTGGCTTTGAGTATCAAGTAAAGCCTATCAGATATAGCTGATATTTCTCACTACCTACAAAACTGATAAAAATTCTTTTACTTTTTCTTTTGTTAAATTGAGATTTCATTCTGGTCACCATTGCTGCCTGCATTTCCTAACCAGACCAGAATATACAGCCAAGACAGAGCACCTAGTTGTTTGCTTTACCAGGTACTTGAGTGGAATCAGGTACTTGAATTCAGTGGGAGTAGAGCTGTTAATACCGTTTTTGATCTGAACTGTTGGACCCTATTGTAACTAACATATCACACAATAATTTGGGAATAAAGACAACATGTCACCACATCACTGGGAAGTTACATTACAACCCGTTTTTCAGATGTGGAAATGGAGCCCCTGTGAATCTGAGCTCTTTCCTTAATGCCACAAAATGTGTCATTGGAAAAACTTCAGACAAAACCTTAGCAATGTCTGCTCTCATTTTAAGCCCACACCAAACCATTTAATTTAAGTAAGATTTACCTCCCCCACCTGCAGTGTCATTTCTGGCACTGTACATGAGGAAATTTAACAATATCAAGTGGCCTGAGTTATGATAATGAAAGATGGTTGCTAAGAAAAACCACGATGATAGCCAAGAAATTAATATTAGAGAGATGAAAATCTTCTTATGGACCCAAAATAATAGATGTTCTGTATCAATATATGACTAATCAGCACTCAAGGATTTATCTTTCAAATTACAGAACATGGTGGAGACATTTAATGCAATATGGTCTTCCTTCAGAGAGATACAGTATGTGACTAAATATCTCCAGTGAGTAATATTCACACTTACTCAAGTACTGTAAATATATCCTTGATAAATCTGGAGAGCGAATTCTTGTAAATTCTTGTTTAACACTGCAAGGAAGCTTAATAACTTTCCAATCTATCAACATGTTTTAATTTCCTACTGTGCATTTTCTAACTGAAACAGGGCATTTAACAGAGGAGATTCAAAGCTAATGGAGAATGGACTATCATGTATTAGAAAACCCGGGTATCAAATGTGCCACTGCATTGTACGGGCTTGGGCAGGACATTTTCGAATATGAATGTTTTGTCGCCACTATGCCTAATTATGCATACAGTTTTTTCATGTAAAATTAAGTGCATGTGCAGTGTGCAGACTAAAAAAAGAAAAAAATCTCTCTACTAGTTAGTAGAAATGGCTAAGAACCTGACAGAGGGATGCAGGCAGGTGGTGACATCAGCAAGTGACTTTATGTGTACTTAGGTGTAGTTTCTAAGGTCCAGAATGCAGGTGGAGTAGAAAACTCAGTAAAAATCATGCCACCCTTAACAAAACCAGCCAGGGTTTAAGTGAGATTTAATAAAGTCAACCAACATGTATTTTACAGGTCTTGCAAGGGTATGGGTTTGCTGATCAGTATATCAGGTTTATGTGATGTTTCAAGCCCCTAGTTTTCTCTTTTTATTTATTTATTTTTTCTTTTAAGGACGTGTCTGGGGTGCCTGACAAGGGTACACCTACTCAACAAATTAAATCCGACAAACTCATCGACATACGTAGTATCAGGGTTGGTTAGGGTTTTTTTTGTTGTTGTTTGTTTGTTGTTTTTTTTTTTCAGAAGACTCAACCTGATTTCTTTAGCCTTTATTATGAAAAAGCAAACCCTGAAGTGGTGCTCAGTGGGCGGATGCCCATTGCAATGGTGTGTGCATAGGCTTGTGTGGGTCAGAAGGGAGCCAGGGCACTCGGTCTTGCTGGGTCTGGAGGGAAGAAGATTTCAGAGTGAAGATACCATCACTGAGAAATCCTCAGGAGAGGTTTCACCTCCCTTAAAGCAGTGCATATTCCTCAATCAGAGTACATTCTATACCGACATTGCTCTTCTCCGCTGCCATAAGAGCAGATGAATTTATAGTCAGACCTTTAAAAGAGATGGGGCACAGGCTGTGCAAGGCTGTAAGGAGCACTGAGAGGAAATCAGTGCTCATCCTTAAAATCTAGGGGACCGCACTGCGGTAAAGTGTCAGCAGCCACACCGCCCAAAATCTGAGCTGCCCAGGAGTTTTCAGAAGAAAGTTCAGAACTAATCAGAGCTGTGATGGATAGATGCCTGAACCATAGATGCTACATTTGGGTCTTACACGAATCAATCTTTACTGATAAAACTGAAAATACCTCAGTTTTTTTTCCTAGGTGGTAATTATCTTGGTTATCTACAGTTTTTTCCCTCCTAAGCTTTGGGATATTTCTATGTGCTTTAATTTCACTAAACGTATTTTTGCTTTTCTCAATAATTTTTTTACTGCATAATCTGCTGCACTGGCTTTTTCTTTGAAGGCTTATTACTTCTATAGACATTTTCTAGGGAATTAATTTAAGGAAGATAGTTGGTTTGGCCCTTTACGTGAGCAAATGCAGCAATGCCTGTAGAATATTCTATAAAGTGTGCAAGGGTTTTTTAAAATATAAATTATTCAGTTATTATGATGATGCTACTCTGTATATAAACATGTTTCCAGTCCCAGAATGGGCATAAACTACTTACTCTGAATAGCAAACATCAAAGAAAACAACTGAGCTGAGAATTAATGACTCACTATTTCTGTTTTTCCGGCTTTAGGGGTCTCTGCAAAAGAAACATCTTCCTACAAGTGATAATATGAAATCTTGCTGTTCCTCCTACTTGCCGTTTTCCTCCATGGGGTCTTTAAACTTATTTCAAGTATTTGAAGAACTTCCTACATTTTTCCTATAATCTTCCAAACCAAGTTTCCACAGTTTGTTGATGGCGTTTTAATCTGCTGCTACGTGACAGGACTTTCCAACATTCTCTGCAAAATTGATAATATCTGTTTTTTCTTCTCTCTCCCTTTTTTTTTTTTTTTTCTGCACAAAAATATTATATGGGGAAATAAACACAGAAAACCAAGCACCTAAACCATTACAGGACACCTGCAATAGGCCAAGGAATGAAATCATTATTTTCTAACCCTTTTTCCTACCACAGTACAGGGAAACATGGAGTACAGAGAACTGCCTCCTTTTTCCCTGTTATTCATGTAATTAACAACACTGCAACAATTCGCAACAGTCTTAAATGTGAATATTATCAATAGCGATGCTTCCTTTTGAATAATACATTCCTAGATACCTCCCGTTATGATTCACAACTCTCTGGCGCGATCAAACCCCTGGTAACTCTCTCAAAAGTTCTTGAGGCTTATATTTATTTCCATAATTTCAGGATACTCTTTGTAAAGATGAATATCTTTTAATACCTCTTGCCTGGGTGCAAGGGGTGACCCTGATTTTTGCAAAATCTTATTTTGCAAAACACTTGCTGAGTATATTAAGGCCCTGATGAGATACAGCACTGGCGAGAGAAACCTTCAAACATTACTTTTTTTTCCTCCATAAAGTGGAAAACTCTAAATGATATTGTTGATTAGATACAGCATATTGGTAAAGGTCTTGCTAGCTTTCCTGAGCATGTCTGCTTGACTTCTAAATTCACAGCACTAAAATGTTTTCATTCCCTTTCCCTTCGCTCCCCGCTTAATCCTTAAGCATTTTCACCTTAATCCAGAAGTTTTCAAATGCCCTGACAAACCAGCTAAATGTAAAGAAATAGCTGCTTCTCTTCGCTTTTTTTCCTGTCAATCATTTAAAACCCAGCGGAATGTGTGATGAGGATGACTCAGTTTGTAGAAAAGCAGCAACTTAGCAGTTGGCTAATGTTTTGCGAGCTGCTCGGCTTAAACAGATGGAATACTTGTATTTCATATCTCAGCCCCGTCCCTGATTACGGTTTTTTAGTAGTCCCAGGTACTAACTACCTCGGCATGGGAAGAGATTGGTGGCAGTCTGGTGTTCACAGCTTACTTGTGATTCTGTAAGGTTTTCTTATTATATTCAATAGTTCTGTCAGACAGGTGTTGGAGGGATGCAGTTGTGCTTTGGGGAATAGCAGGTAAATTTATGCATCTTTAAAGAACTGGCAGATTTAGCTGCCTACATATGATTTAAGGGCCTGATCCCAAACCCATTAAACTTAATGGGAGTTTTTCATTGACTTAGTTGGCTTTGGATTAGCTCCTAAGTGAATTTCCAGTAGAAGGCAAAAACGCAGCCAACAAACCTGTCGATTTCTTGGCACACTCATCTCTTTTTAGTGAGCAGTGGCACAGCCAAACCTTGCAGAGCTGCCCGGTGCAATTATTCTGACAAACAAGACCTTTACCTGCAGACACTTTTACCCCTCACCTGGAACTCCCAGAATATTTGATAAAAGCTTGAAGGAACAAGTAAATATATTACAGGATTTTCCCCACAGAAATGTTGTTAAAAACGGAAAAGAGAAATGTAGGCTTTATTTAAACAAATTAGCCTCTGTTGCCTTAGGATAGAGAATTGCTGCACCATGTTGGACCTAAGGGCCATATTAGCCAGTGGGCTCTCTGGATTCGGCTAAGAGCACATACCTCGGGAACAGGATATTTTTCTAAAATACTCTGCTGTTTCTCAGCAACCTGTGGCTCAGAAACTCCCCAAACAAGAGATGTCTGTGTAGTGAATAGCTCCCAATGTGGTTTTCTTCCATTAATTTCTCCATAGATTGTTTTGGAAACCATGCAACCACCCCTAAATCCGGTTGCAAGGAATTTTACAAGTTGCCTTTGTGCTGCAAAGAGAGAAGTCTTGTTTGTTTTGAGTATACCCCTTGCTAGTTTCATTTGATGACTTTAAATCTTGGATCACTGGACACAGTGAACACTCATTTTCTCTTTGCCATTTCCAGGCTAGTCAGAATGTTAAAGACTTATATCTGACCTACTCCTCCTCCCCTTCCTAGGTTGTTCTTTTTCAAGATAAAAAGTCTTGATCTATTTAGCTTAACTTGGAAGCTATAATGTAACTTTTCCTAACCTCAAATAATTATGGACCTGCAATTAAATTTTGTGGTCAGCTTGTATTCAAACAATACATTAGGCTTACTGGACATGATGATATTTGTTCTGACTTTTTTTTTTTTAATGCCAAAATTAGTCTGACTCAACCTCCCTCGTGAGATATTGCAGGGGAAAATAGGGGCAGGGGGGAAATCTCTATTTTGAGGATTCCTGCCATTTCATTAGTTATTAACGAGGGTCATATTAGTATTCTTGAAGTTCCTATAGTCTCTATGCTTCATACAGAGCTGTAAAATAAAACAGCCATACCCATTAATATGCTAATGTTATATGCTATGACCATGTTGCTGTCTCTCTGAGTATCTCCACTGTCTTCCTATCTCTTTCCACATCACATTAGCACTCCCCGGGTGAAATTCTGACCCTGTTGATGTCAATGGCAAAACTCCCATTGACTTCACTAGAGTCAGGATTATCTCCTCTGAGGAGCTTTATGACTTTGCTCCTGACTGCTTTTCTGTTTTCGCATCCCCTACTTGCTCTCCCTCTTTTCTGATAAATGCTTGCCCTTATGCTCTCATTTATTTTGGTCTTGTGCTCCTAATTCTGCATATTTTTGAAATGCGTCTGCCAGCATGGAGAAGTCTTCCTTCGTTCTGCCTGCCCATCAACTCCCTCCTCCTGCTATCACATCCTGCTTAAATTTTGTATGGTTAATCTTTCACTCCTGGCCACTGGTTAGGCATTCTCCTCTCCTTTCCAAATATCTGATCATGACATAGGATATACTAAAACTGCAAGAATAGGCAAAAATTGCCTGCCTGCCTCCTCAGATGACTTTGGACAAGGTTTCCATATGCAAGACATCTATAGTTAGGGAAATGCTTCCCAGGCATTTTCTCCCTTTCATTTTTCCACCTTATGTTCAGTCCTTGCATTAGATAGACCTGTAATATTAATTCCTCGCAGTCCCGCCTTATATTTTTAATTTAATTTTATTAGAGTTATGCACAGTTATAGAAAAAATAAATTACCCTAAAATTAGCATGTTGAATAGGAGAAGGAGTATTTAGAAATGAGCAGAGAATAATACTTTGTAGATAATTTATCATGCAGGCAAGAAGAAAGAGTTTGCCTGACTAAGGACTTCAGACTCTCCATGATTATATGGTGTAATCAGTAAAGTAAGGAGTTTGCACGATCAAGCGCTAACCAGAAAAAGGTCACAATACAAAGTTCATTTAAATGAATACGAAGTCTCCGATTGTCTTGGATAGAGGCCTAAGTAAGGATTTCAGGATTGGACTCATTGCATCATATTGCACCGAAACCTTGTAATGCATTGTGGGTTTTTGTTTTCTTTTCTTTTTTTTTATTTTTAATTTAAGTACATAGGCTGAGCAGCTTTATACTGTTGACTTTGAATAGTTTTGAGCCTAAGCTGAAAGACCCTAGAAACTATTAATACCCTCCAGAGAAATATCAGCCTGCAATAGTGAGTATGGATCCCTCTTGTTGACCTAGTTTATATCTACAGAATCAACCTACACAATTCTTTTCACCAGCTGCTCTGTGGCTTAGGGAGATGGGGTGTTAATTAATGAGACATTTGTTGAAATTTATAAGGGCTTTTCCTATCCAGGTTAGACATAAATTATGAAGGCTCTGGCAAAGTGGGCAGAATATTGTTGACTGCTTATTTTAGCCAGTACTGGAAAAAATAGGTCTTCAAAGAACAATTTACATGCATAAGCAAGCTTGATGAGAGAAAGAGAAGAACATTTAAAGAAAAAAGAAAAAAGAAAGTCGCAGTATGAAGTGATTCTTTTTTCCTGTTTGCAGTAGTACTACTTTTTGAAATTTCTTTTTCAGTAGGGCCTTTTAGACCCTGATCTGTGAGGTAAAGTATAACAGTATGCTTATGAGATTGTGATCTGTTTGAAATGGGTATGATGTCATACAAAATTCAGTATTATCTGCTGCCTGGATTCCACAGAGATAAATACATTAGAAATGCACACGCAGAGAGAAAATTAGATAGATATGCTTTGATTATGTGTGGTTTCCTTTTTAATGTTAATTTTTCACAAATATTCTAGCATGGGAATTTAATGGCAGACGTGATTGTAGAAATAGCTACTTTTAAGTGAGTGTTGGAGAACAGTGGTTTTCTTAATAATGAAAAGCAAATTTCCATTTCTGAATCATAAGCATTGTCATTGTCAAGCTAATTCAAAGCCTGACATTTTATCAGGCAGGCAAAGAAACATGTAACATGCATTTAATTAATATCTCCCTCTGAGGGTTTGAACACACACAGGAGTCTATGATAGCCATTCATTTAGGAGCCTTTCGGTTCAAGCAGTAGATCCAGATCTGGAGGTCTCTGTTCCCATTCACCCTCAACCCTTTTCATATCTTATGACACGTGCCAGATTGTACGCCAATGAGGCAGACATTTTGCAATGAAAGGTATTGTCATCAGAAAATGCTGATTTACCAAAAGCAAAACGTGATGTGGAAACATACTGCTTTTGGTGAGCTTCTAAGAAAATACAGGTGGGCTCTGCTAAACGTTCATGAGGGTTTTTTATTTGGCTTGCTTAGTAGCTCCTCGGGTCTGTTTGAGGATCTGCAAATGTTGAATTTTCAGAAGTTGTGACCAGATTATTTGTGAAATCCAGTGCCAGCCATGTCCCACCAAGGAGACAGTAATGCCTGAAAATCCTCATTCATGATTCAGATCCTTGCAGACCCAAAAAGCTTAGGGAAGCCTGTATAGAGATGCTAATTTGGGCACTTGGCCTCTGAGTCCAGTTTTACTCTGAAAATTTGCTTTTATATCTAGGTTTTGTAGGAAATTTTGTTTCATTCTGAAAGTAAAAAAATAGAACAAATAAATCCTTCCACAGTTACTTTCTTCTTGCTTTTTCTCCAGAACCTCTAGCAAAATCACATCTGCTTGATTCGTAACAGTTTTATTCATCAGCACCAAACACAGTCGCCTCACAAACCGTCCCCAAGATGAGAATCCAAATTCAGTTATCAGATAGTTCAGAAAGCTAAGAGCTGCTACAAGCTGAAAGGAAAGGGTTAAATCCATCAAACAGCTATCTTTCTGAGTTACTACTATGGCAAATTCAGGTAGGAGCAGCTTTCATGGTTGCATTAACAAAGCACAAGTCTATGTCCTGAAGACGACCGTTCAGCCTTGGTGAAGACGTTTCATGAGCTACTGCAAATCCTATTTTCCTGAGAGACCGTGGGGTTATCATAGACTCAGAAATCAAAGGCGTCCCCGTGCTCAAATCTTTCAGATCACCCTTCGCTCTTTCCTTACCACAGTCTCCACCCTGGGACAGTTTTTCCCCGTGAGCTCCTTGCTGGCCCTATGACTGCTCAAATGCAGCGATCTGCAGGGCAATCAAAGAAGCCATTTCATGTTCCTTGTCAGGCATCGGGCCTCCTGATCTCTTATCAATTATCTGTCAAAAGAAGAGGGTGTTCTTCTTCATTAACACATTGCAGCGTGGTAATTAACAACCAGATAGCGCAGGGCTTAAAAAGTGGCCTCTCTTGACCACTTGTTCAATAAATATTGACATAAGCACCAGTAAAAGTATGTCATATGGTTCTTAGCTAAAAACAACAAGCAAGAAAAGAGGAGAAAGGCAAACAAAGTGTACCACGGCTTGTTTTTTTGAAGAAACCTCGATCAGGTTTTAGCAGCTAATGGAACAATTTGGGCATTATTCAAGCCCAGGTTGCCTTGTTTCTTGTTTCTCTCCCGATGAAAGACGTGTCCCCCTCCCCTTGCTTCTGGGTGGGGGGCAGAAATGGGAGGTTACCTTCCTGTTGAAATAAGCCAGCAAGAACTTTGTCAAGGAATGAACTCTTACTGTAACCCACACCTCATTTGTCACCCTGATGGGCTGAGGAAAAGTGACATTTACAAACTGAGAATGAAAGTACATCCATTTCACCAGTCTGACACCCTGATATAATAACTATTTACCTTGAGAAAGAGGGACTGAGATTTCCGATTCTTGTGAATCTTCTCACTTTGGCACTTATTTTCTCACTCTGTCAAACAGCCCCAGATTAATGGAACAATTTGTTCAACAAATCATATTAGCAGAAAGCGCACAGGGTAAAGAGAAGGAGGCGGGGGAGCAGGAAATTTTTACTCATTCATAGCAGTGGTATCTCTGCAAATAAAAATGTAGTTATGCCTGACATTTACAGAGGTACAATGTGAAAGGGAAAAAGTGTAATGACTTTGGGCAGTTGAGAGATCACTTTGCAAGAACAGTAGTGCTCAAAAGGGAATAAGATAAAGTTACACATAACATCTAGATTGAGCTTCTTTCTGGAACATATTTGTCAAACACAGCAGGATCCGTCTGTGTTTAAAAAAGAGTTTTCCATTAAAATTAAGCACCGTGTGCTTTCCTAACGATAAAGGAATGCTCCCTTACAGTCTGCATTTCAGAAATGTTAGGTAAAGAATTAAAGTAAGTTGGAGCCATATGGTGAATGCTATGAATCCTGTTTGCTGCCTTGATAATGTTCAAGGGACTGATACAAACCCTGTCTAAGTCAATGGAGGATTTTCCATCCACCTTGTAGGACTCCAAATTGGGCAGGGAGCAATCAGAAACCCAACTTTTCCTCTGCGTTTACTCCTCATTTACACTGTATAATACCACTGCAAAATCAAAACAGACAAACAAGGTTTCTTCTGTTTTCCTACACATGTATGGTTCTCACCGTGGAGGTGAAAGAACGGAAGAGTTCACCAATAATTATTCCAGCTTTATAGGGGCACAAACATAAGTATAATCAGTCCTGAAAAGTCATCTTGGTTATATGTTTTGGTTACGAACTGGTGATGAGTTAAAACTGTATTAATGAGTAATTCACTGGGCAGCAAACTATAGTTATTCCTCTCAGCTCCTTAACCCAGAGCTCCCTGCAAAACTGTGTGTCAGTATTTATAGTATATACAGAGCAGAATATCTTTAAAAAGTGTTTCTTTTTAGGTCTGCGGTGCCTGTTTCTGCTATCCATGAAAATATACGGAGCAATGTAGCATCATCCCCCCACACGCACACTCACACGCTTACAAACACATTTTAAGAGGACACTCTAAGTTTGCCATCACGTTAATTTATTTCTCTTAGCTTGGTACGGCAGCACTGTACCCCGCATCTTCAATGAAAATTGACGCTCCCTTGTTCCACGTTTCTTTATGCCATGACCTTGGGTGTCAAGGGAAAATATTGCTTTGCATCCTTGTGTTGCTTGAGTCCTGCTTCTCTCTTTAAAGCTTATTACTTGGCACACTTCAGAGCACCGTGTACTGCAATGAGATATGCACCATACAGCTGGCAACACGAGGGACACTTCAGGCTACGGAGATAAGGAGAGCTGAGTCTGTTGTGCAAATAATATTTTGCACTAAATTCAAGAATTTAAATGGATGGTTCAAAGATTTCTGATGGTAAAGTGTTATTTTCTTCATAAAATTTCCTCTTTTGTGGCTTCTTCCATCTTCCGGTGAAGTCATAGTTCGGCCCTTCTCCATGAGGACGCTGATTGTCTCAGAATATTTTAGGCACGTTTGTATGCTGAGCAGGATGAAGGGGCTGGAACCAGCTTTCTACATCACTGGGGAAAAAATGCTGAAACCCCAAAGTCATTACTTATTAATTCAACTGTTTTTTAACTGTGTTAGTGAATAAAATACATGCACAATTAGCCAAGGATCTGAATGAAGGGTATCCAGCACAATTAACTCAGTCAGGCTTTGCAGCACAGAGAGCAGAATCGGGCCACTTCAAAATACGGTATGGTTAAGGGTGTTTGCTGTCGACATTTCCTGAGCAAGCACAGCAAATGAACAGTTGCTAAAGCTAACCTGATTTTAAGTGGCTCAACCTCTTCAACCTATTTCAGGAAATCGAGAGCTTCTGAGAAAATGCTGCCCCCTTCCCCTCTCCACCCACACCATGCCAAGCAAAAAACAGATGTTAGGAAGGCTGCAAAATCCCTCTGCTGACCCTTCTCCTCCTTTCTCCCCCCACATACCGCTTTATTGTTCATTGGTTTTGTGAATTCCTGAACTTCCCTATTCTAGATGGCCACGAGGGCAAAACCACTGACATCCCCTATGGATGAACAGTGCCCAAGGAGGAAAGTAGCAGAGACTTCTTGGCTCCTCTTCCTTGGACATCTCCAACCTAGCACACATGCAAGTAACAACATAATTAGTTCAGAACAAAAGAGGCTTTGTACACATCGAGATTTACACCTCACTGATCTTTCTGGATGCTTCGCTGTTCCATGGAAAGTAAATTACAGCACAAGGACTCGGTTGCAAGAAGAAGTCGGCCAGACTTGGCACATGCCGTGGTCAGATGGCAGGTTCTCCTGCCAGTTTGCAACCCCTGAGGTAAATGGAGATCAATCCCAGCCTGGTAGGAGGAGTTTCTGGGGATCTCTTTTTTTTTTTTTTTTTTTTGAATAGCAATCCTCTTCTATCATTTTAGTAGGCTACCACAAGGGGGGAAAAAAAATCTGGTTTTATGTCTTGAGGGTTCAAGAGAGTATTGGACTTTTTTTGGCAAATTTGAAATTTTGTGGATGCCTCTGGACAGTTTTATTATGTAGATACTGAAATAAGCTTGTGGTAAGGGCTATTCTTCCTTATGACAGCATTAAAAGAAGGAAAAAGGAGGTGCCAAGGTGGCTATATTGCAACTGGAAATATGCCATAGGGAGGCTAAAAACAAAACAAAAATTAAAAACAAAACAGCCCTCTCTCTCCAGAGAACTGCAAAAGAGAGACACACAAAGCCCTGATTGAGGGTCTGTCCTTCCCAAAGCATCTCTGTTTGCCAGCGTATTCATATTACAGAAGCAAGTGCTCTCATGTTTTCCCAGATGGGGATTCTCCATCTCTCCAGGCCTGTTTGCTCCTGTTTGGTCACAGATGTGAAGATAGGCTAGAGATGTTTGACACCTTTTCTAATTTTCTAAGAATCGTTAGAAAGCACAAGGTCTCTATTTCAGAAATGGGCCCCCCAGCAGAGGTCAGTTTGCAGGCTGTGTGAACAGTGAGGGGTGGTCCATGAAATGGTCCTGCATCTATAAAACACAAATTAAAAAATTTGAATCTCAAAACCTAAAATCCACAAAGGAGGGGGGTGTGTGGAGCACTTTCTTCAAGAAGAGTAAATGGTGTATTTTAATTTTGACCTCTTTGAGTATTTCACATTTTTATTGTCATGGCAACTGGTGTTTTTCCTCTAGAAATATCAGCAATTCAAACCATAATTTCCTTTCTCTTCCCGGCTCCTCCATATCACTGGATTATTTGCCCCAAAAAGAACTCCAGTATATAGTCTGTGCTCCTGCTGTACCATTGAGATGAGGCTGTAGAATATCACGTACTGGGGTACAAATGCTTAACTGGGCACTAGAGTAGCTTTCCAAGCCAAAGTGATGGATTTTGGCAGCAGCCAGGACTTCTCCAGGTGCAACTGCAGCTGTCTGAGTTGGATTTTTTGTGTAAGCAACACCACAGCCCAACTCTTTGTTCTTTCTATGAACCTCAGTGCAAAGGGTGTATATAAATATTAAAAATAAAAAATAAAAAATCCCCAAAACAAAACCCACAAGAAAACAATAATTAAGCTACTGCCCTATATTAAATCCTATTTAAATCTGATGTTCATAATTGGATCTCACAGGGTTTAATCTTCATGGACTAAAGCTGAAGGAACATCCAGAACTGTCAGTAGAAGTTGTGCTAATCAGACCTTTTTCTGGAATTCTATTTTGCTGAGCATACGGGCTAAAGACCTGTCTCATGCATCACTTGTGAATATTTGGAGGGGAGCAAATAGTAATATTAGTCCTTGTGTCATGTGAGCTGGTTTTGGTCATGTGGGAGTGCAGACTCCTGAAAGCTGAGCTCTGCCCAGAGCTGCAAACCTACTTGTGCCAAAAGGAGAATTTTGCAAACTGAAAACTAAAACCTTTAAAAAATGTATATATCTTGCAGTGAAAATGTAGCAGATTAATATGGAATATGAGTAGCATTTTCCTTCTTTTGTGACATCCTTTATAACTTCTTATTCATAAATGATTCTTTAAATGTTGAGCGAGCAGTTCCATAAGTATACGACTGAATAAAGCCTAATGAAGATTTTTAATGGGTACACGTTTTTTTTTGTTGGGTTCGCTGTGGGTTTTTTTAAGGTAAAAATACTGACAGAAGCTATTTCTCCAGGAAGCTTTTCCTGGTCTAGGGACATTCATAATGCCTCTCTCCTGTGTAAATTATCTGATGTCTAATGGTGACAGACGCGTACACACATACACAGACTGTGATTGCATAAGCCTTGTTTCCTGAGTAAACCATGCTGAAAGAACCCATCAAGAATGCTAATCAGAATTTGAGACCTTCAAATACTGTATGATATAACACAGCTACAGCTTTTCATGTAAAGTTGCAAAATGTATACATACATGAGTCTCTATACATGTGTGTTTAGAGTTTATAGATCTATGCATACATATTTGTGTATGTGTGCAGATATATGTGTGCAGTTTTCCATGTGCTAAAAAGAAACTCCCTTCTTCAGGCACCGTATTATCAATTTTGTTGCCTGGGCCATTGAACGCGTATTAATTCAAGGTGGCTCAGCTTGCTGCATGATTCATCCGGAATGTGAAAGGGGGATTGTCATTTACCCATAATACAGTTTGGGGTAAATGGGCCCTGGACACCCACGTATTTAGAAATCCAACATACCCGTGAAACCTTTTTTCACCCCTCTGATTAATATGGAGACACTGGTGTGAGTTTTATCCGCTCTGCTCATCAGGCCAACGTATAGAGACTTGCTGAGCTGAGACATAAATATGGCCTAATCATCAAATGTGGATTCAGGTCTCCCCTGCTGAGCAGGTAACAGTCTAAAGTGTTTAAACTGATACCTGCCCAGCGTGTGGTATCTTAATCAGCATCACATTCCTGCACTTCCTCCCCCACTTTGGTCTTCAGAGACAATGACCTCAGGAAGACAATTTTATTTTAGCGTTCAAATTTGCCTATATGAATATATTTTTAACTCCTGCGTTGCCTCGTGGATGAGCACCAGTCTCTGTGCAAAAGGAAAGGTCATCTGTACCAAGGCAATTATAATGAGAGGTCATCAGATGGAAGGTTGAAAACTGAGAACCTTAATGAGCAGCTTAAGAGTTCACAAATTTTTCCAATTTTCATAATTTTAGGCCAAAATCAGAAGTTAGGCTGGTATGGAACAGAGTTATAAGTCACATTCCTCTTCTGCAAACCGCAGAGTTGCATCATGGCTGCAAACAACTGTGGTCACCCAGGAAGATCCAGGCAGGAGCAGCTCATCCCTGAAGACGTCATGTCTCCATTCCTCTGCAGGATGACATCCAGTCCCCGGGGGCCGCCGAAACCTGCCTATGCCATCACTGTTCTTTCTGGGCATCTCCAGCCAGAAGGGAAATTTTGCTTTTCCCATTGCTACTCAACTCCTGTTGGACACAGACAGGGCATGTATGGACTTTGAAAGAAGTCAGTGGTTGCTTTTTGAATTTCAACCCCGTTTGTTGAAATTAGGGACGCATTTCCTTGGAGGAGGCCTGGTGTCATACTGGCGCCTGGCCAGAGGCAGGGACTAAATCCCCAGAAGCCCATGGATTTCATATGTATCTGGAACAACCCGTTCGCACCCCAGTTATAGGGTGGGCTGACAGACTGGGGAGGAGTGTGAAAATTTAAATTCCCGAGCCCAGCTTTGAGCATCCTTCCTCTATGCTTGTCCCTGGAGGCAGGGGGTCCCCGGCACACTCACTTGCTCCCCTCCGCCGAGTTGCCTGGTCCCTGTCCTTCCCCTAAACCAGGGCTGGAGACACTGAGTGTCCCCTTCCAGGTAAGAAAGGTCCTTGGGAGAGCAGGGGGAGCCTCTCGGGTGCCTGGGCTTTGTTTCCCACTTTCACCGTGGCAGCAGAGCCCAGTGGCAGCTGGAGCGGCAGGAGGGCTTATCTCCAGCTCCCAGCACTTCCCCCAGCGTGCATGTGGGAGCCGGCGTGCCACGAATTTCCAGCATCGGGGAGGGGGGGAAGAACCGTGGCTGGGCCAACAGGAAAGCTCTCTCGCCGTGTGCCCGCAACGCCCCGGCCGCGTC
>NW_009646608.1:4579970-4612338 GCF_000708025.1 Charadrius vociferus | reverse complement strand
AGGAGGTGACGGTGGCCAAAACCTATTTGTCCGGTGGCCGCCGCACCGACACGCGCTGGCCGGGCCGGAGGAAAACAAAAGGGGGATGTCTGCTTCAAAAAGGCAGGAAACCAAGCGGCACGGGGGATGGGGAGACCTATTGGGACTGGGCTGGGGCTTTTCTCTCTTAACCTATTGTTTCATTATATTAAAACAAAAAAAAAAAAAGAAAAAAGAAAGAGAGAAAAAAAAATAATAAATTGAACACATCCTGTGACCTCTTATCAAGCCATCGGGAAGAAAAACAAACAGCTCATTCATCTAAAGGCTGAGGGTGTTTTTGATGTGACTGCTGGACTCGTTAAATCCGCCAGGCCAGACCGGCCGCCGAGGGGTCGTCGGGAGCATCGCCCCTCCCGGGCCCCCGCTCGCTGCCTCGCGTCTCTTGACGCTTGTGCCAGGCGGGAGCTGTTTGTTTGCGAGGGTTTCCATGTACGGTGCTGGGCATTTCCCAGCCGGCGGCGGCCCCTCCGACCCCCCGGGGCCTCTGTTCCCTGTGTGCAGGAAGTCTTTCATACCCCTCTTATCTGCAAACCAGAAGATTTTGATGGCTGATATTTCTCCCGCTCCCCATCCCCTCCCTTTTTTTGGCCAGACACCTATAATTTTCCACTCCTCTTTTTCTTCCAGCGGAGGTGACATTTAAGGGAAAACAATGCCATTGCTTTATTTAGCTCTTACCTATGTGTGTTCTTTTTTTTTTTTAAATTATTCTTTTATGGCTGCCGTACTCGTGAATAACTGGACTTATGTTCTAAAGTGCTACAAATCTGACCCAGCAAAACCTTGGCGAGTCCTGGTTCACACACACATCTATATAAACTTGTTTACATCATGCCTATAAAAAAGCCATATTCACTCCTTAGATCTTTGGCTAAGCTGTTAGATTTTTAAAGCTGGAAGGGGTCATCAGGTCACTTATGCTAAGCTGCTCTATGATTCCAGTCTTAGTAATTCACTCATTTCCCACTGTAGAGAGCCTAATAAATCATTTTCAGCTAAATGATATCTTTCAGAAAGGCATCCACTCCTGATTTGAAGACTTCAAGAGGTGGAGAACCATATCCGCTAGCAGCCTGGGTCATTCAACTTCAGCAAAGCACTTAAAATATCTTCTGAGTAGAAACTGGTGTGCCATTCTGACACACGATGCAGTCTTATGGACTGGTCTTTTCCAGCTTCAGAAGAAGGGCACAGTTAAGTAAGTAGCTCTACTGAGCAGATGTATAAAGGACATAGTGGCAGTCACATTATCTGATTCAACCAACTTAAAACTAATGAAAGCTGCAGTTACCAGAGATACATCCCTTTTTTTTTGTGCTGTACAACATGCCTGCTGGCATGCACTGGCCTCACCTGAAGTCCCTACAAAAACAGCAGTGCAAAGGTAAAAGGGAATGGTTCAAGTATTCTTGAAATCCCAGGGACTTGGGCATAAACGTGAAGACTGTGACTTCGGCAGCTTGGAGGAAGAGAAGCTGTCCATCCAAAAGGCCTTTCATGAGAAGGGACAATGTTTTTTTTACAATGGTATGGCCTCCATGCTGAGAGGAAACCCAGTAAATCTCAACAAGATATTTTACCCCCTGCTGTGCTCCAGATGGGCGGCAGAAATGTGGGTTTTGCTGACTTGGTCCAACACCAGAAAATCCCACACCTACACTACCTATCTTCCAGCCATAGCCAGTCCATTGAATAATTAAAACATCAGCAGGAGCCTGCAAACAATTAGAGGGTAACCCACAAATATAGGTTCTTTTGGTACTAAAACTGTTTTAAAATTTCCAGCAGGATAACAATCCCTACAGGAAATGTAAATGAAACTTATACATACATAACAGAATATCAGGCCATAACACAGTTAAGATTATTTCTTTAGGTGCATCATTGCTACTGGTGCTTCATTTTCTAGAGAGCAGGCCATGGTAAAAGTGCAATGATATATCATTGTGAAACACTGTTTGGAAGCTCACTTGACCTTTCAGTCTTGGTACTTTCTATATTAATCCCATGCTGCATAAATTATAAGAGGGAAGATAAATATTTAGTTTCTTACTGTTCTGAACAAAGTCCCACAATGTTTTCTTACAGGCTGAAGAAATTCAGAGGCAACCAGGAAGGAGGCAGACAGCCCAGTTGTCTTCCCATGATACTGGTAACACAGACTGCACATCTAATTGCAAAAACAGACTAAGGAACAGAATCACAGGCCTTTTTTTTTTTTTTTTTTTCAAATTTTCAGAGAGACATAAATACAGGAGAGTGGATGAAGAAAGGGAAATAGAAGAATAAGGAGGAGGATTTTATTCAATTCACTGACACCGTGGTACCTACATTTGCTCTAGATTTGTGGAAAGACTTTCAGAAGAGCAAAGAGGAATTAAGCTCCGCCCCCCCCAATTAATATTCAGTACATATTACTCTCAGAGGTTTTGAACGTTTCCCCACCGCATACTTCAGAAACGAAAACCAAAAAAAGCCACCAAAACAAACCATGCAACACAGAAATGTTTTGATTTTTTTTCTCTCTCTGATTTATCAGCCTAAATTGGGACTGTTTGGTAGGAAAATTTTGCCCAGAGGATTTAGATATATGTAAGCAATTTTCCTCTTATTCCCACGACATTGTTGGATTCAAAAGCACTTCAGGAACTTGATAAAGTTGCCCAGTAGGTCTAATGGTTAACTCAAACCAATTACCCTGAGTAACATCAGTGTTTTCTTCAACTAGTTTTTCCTTGGCTATCTTCAGTGAGCTAAATCTGTGTCCTGAAGCTGATTCTAAGTTCCCATGAAGTTTAGCTCCAGTTTTTGGCTGCAGCAGAAGAAGAAATTGCAAAGTGCGGGGACTGTGAGTTAAATCACTATTGCAGATGATTGTAGATCGACAAGGGAAGAGGTCAAGGGTGGGTGTTTGGTATCACTTCTGAAACTGGAGGGACAAGTTAAAGCAGAGAAATGAGGAAGAAGGGAGACAGCTGACTAAAAACTGATAGCCTGTAATTTCTAGGAAGTTTCAAACTGACTGTTTAACTGTCTCTGTTTTTTACTGATCTTGCTGACAACCTGAACAGCTGACGTTATGGACTTCTCAGTTTCCAGATTCCAGCAAAATTGACCACATCAAACAAGCATTAAATTTTTGTATGGATTGGACTTGAAATTCCTAACGTGCATACATCTGCTGAGTCTCCGTGCCTCTTAGGACCTCTTCATTTCATTAAAATAACAATACACTGGTGGTCCTGAAGCAAAAAGGACTTCCAGAGCCTTTAGAGGGAGTCCTATACAAAGAGCAAGTGTGAAGCTCTTGAAGGTTATCTTATCCCCTCATCGAGTGTTAATGGGATTTATATTGATTCATTGATGGGAGATTACACTCCTTAGTGTCTTTGTCATTAATACTTATTGGTAAAATGTACGACATGTGGAAGGTCAATATCTCATCCATATCTTTTTTATTTTTTTTCCTAATCTGGTTGCTAGTAGTTGGAAAAGTGGCTCCGAGATAGCAGCCAACTGCAACAGGGGCTGTTAAAAGAAGCCCCAGCTACCAGCAGCCAAAAGGAAATCTTCAAACATTGATTTTCACGCACAGATTGGCTCCTCTTCTTCCTATACATACAGTACCAGAATGATAAAAAAAAAAAAGTTAGACAAATATTTATACATATGGCTAATGAGAACACCTGGCATAGCAGGCAAACAAGCTAATGGGAAGGAGATGGAATGGACGTGGATCTCACGGTGTGTATTGCATCCCAAGCAGCTTGTTTTCTCTACTGATGTCTCCTTCAAAGAGCTTTTTGCTCCACTGAACGAATGTGCTAGATCTACTGCCCTTGAAAACAGTTGGGTTCCCACTCTACCTCAGGGTAAAAGCAAAAGCCACCCTGCTTTGGAAGAAAGCTCATTAAAACCTTCAGGTAGCGGTGCCTTTGCAGAGATGTCTAGCAAGCTGGTGATGGCATTCGGATATAGACAGATGTCTCCTAGGACCTGGGCTGGCACCACCAATTTATCTCATGTTGACCACAAAATAACCATCCCCTTATAAAGACTTTCATTTATTACTAGTGACTGGTAAACCTCTGGAGGTTTGCTTGGGACAAATACCAATTCAGCTGCCAAACCTTATCTGAACTATCTGAACCTCTCGTGTCTAAAAAAATTGGGCTGGAAATCTCATCAGATAAGGATTTACTCTGTGATTGACTGTAGTTATTGCTTCCAGATGGGCTAGAATTACTGACATAACTGCCCTTTTGCTTGATATTTGGTACATCCAAATCTGGCTAAGAACCTAGGAAAAAAATATAGGTGACCAACAAAATATACATATGTTTTACTTTTTACAAATTTGAATTGATCTGCATTTTTCTAGTTTCATTCTCCAGTCTCCATTTCCTAATTGCTCCTGACCTGAAAAGAAATCTGAATTTTTTCAACAGGCAGCCCTCTGATCCCAGTGAAATCTTTTGATGGTGGCCTGCCTTGTTTTGGTAAGAGTCACGGTGAAAGAAGGTACGGGAAGATGGTCATACAGCCCCATTTAGGTGAGCTGTTGCATTAAAAGCCAGGATGCATAGCAATAACTGGAACTGTCTGCCTGAACTTTGACTTTTTTTTCCCTTATGAAAAGAAGTCAGATAAATAAAGTATTCTGTTCAAAAGATGCCAATTCCATTTATGAATATTTCCTTTATTTGAATGTTTACAGTGTACTCGGATCTTTAAGTGTTGTGTTTCATTCAGTCAAATAGGCCTTTCTTTTCTTTCTTTTTTTTTTTCTTTCATTCTTTTTTTTTTTTTCTTTTCACTTCTTGGTTTGCTGAAATTTTGGAAATTTTTTATAGGTGTTGATTGCCAACAGTTCCCACCTCCTTGGCCAGACTTTTTCTGAACAAGCAGAGAACAGAAAATTCCTTTATCTTACTCTTATGGAATAAACAAAGGCTACTGTAGCAGTAAACAAGTAACCAAAATCCTGCGGAAAGACAGTATCAGTGGTAGAAGTGAAAAGACTGGCACTGATGGTGGGCCAAGACTCTAAGAGAATGAGAAACTTGGACTTTGCATCAGAAGTGCAAAGATCCAGAGAGGAGCTGAGATGATTGTTCAAATGTTTTTTTAGTACCAAGTCTTTGCTTAGACCGTGTCAGGGACCAGCAGATGCACCAGAGCGACTGGGATAAAAAGGCAACAGAAGTTGGTAGGTTTGAAAAACCAAAGTATATCTTGCAAATGAGAAGAAAAAATGTCCATTAGTGTAAATTAGGGTTATGACTACAAGCACTGGCACAGTATCTTCATGCAGGGTCACCTAGTGATTAGGAAGGGAAGAATTCCCAACCCAATAGAGGTCAACGGTCCTGCTAGTTCTCTAGCCTGTCTCTGACAGTGCCTATTTTGAAAGATGAACTGTGGAGTAGTTTCCCAAGGGAAGCAGTGGAAGTCCCATGTCAGGGGACTTTTACAACTAGACCAGACAAAACACTAGAAAATGTACTGTCGCTGTAGCGAGCAATTGTGCATCAGCAGGGAGATGGATTGAATGATCTAATACAGCTCTTCCATCTGCAATTCCTGTGAGTCTATGAATTACATTTCTGTGTGGCAATGCAGCCGAGTAAATACACTGCAGAGCAGCATCATCAGCTATCTTGGTATCTCTGTAACAGTAACAAGAGTAAATTAGACAGACAAATTCCAAAAAGGGATATATTTGACTCTCCGGTTCTAAATCCATCTGTTCAAACTGGCTGCAGTACAGTATGCTACTGCTAATTTCTAAGTGGTTCAGGCTGGATAACAAGATATTTTGTGTCAGGTATTCTATTAGCAAAGAACTAAGCCATTATTACTTCACATTTTGTTGCACAGAGCTAGTGTTCCCTAACTCAGCCAGCATATTTTGGATTAATACAAAGAGTGACCGAGCTATCTATAGCCTCTGTGAATTTTAACTTTAACCATATGGAAGGATCTTGCAAAAGTAGACTATAAAATTGAAAATATGTCAGTTTAAGATGCAAAGTGTCTTCTGACTGGAAAAGCAAGGGTGGAGGGATTGAAACATTTTATTACCAGACAAATGAGCTCAAGCTTCATCCTGGTCCTGTGCCCAGATGATCCAGACATAAATGAATTCATCGACAGTTGGGTGGGTGTCAAAGCTAACCAGATGTCAGACTAACCAAACATTTCTTTTGTGCACCCAACCAAGCCCAGTGGGTCAACTAGGCTTAGAAAGAACTCTAATGTTATTGATTGGTTTGGGAAAGAGAAGTAGCAAACGTATCAAACTTCACCTTCAACCGTAATCACTACTGAACAGAATTATATGAAACATATTTGAATGATAATTCTATGGAAATAAGGGCCATATACAGAGACGTTACACAGTTGAAAAAAAAGTCCAGTGTTTCACTCTGATACATTTACTTCAGAGAAGAAGTTTCTCTAGCAGCTAGATACTTCTAGCTGTTTTTCATAAATCCAAAGGAACACAAATGACCTTTCTTGTTCTTTTTGAGGTTGCAAACTCCTACAAACCCCAGCACCAAAGGCTTATTTATCTCATCACTGTTCAATCCCTCCCCTCACAGCTGTGATCTTTCCATGGCCTTTCTTAATTATCTTCATTACCTGTTACTTCATTTCCTGGATCGGTAGCATGATGTTTCTGCCACATCTGCGAGATCATATCTGTCGTGTGGCCCCAAAAAGCCTTGCCCCCCTAACTGGCTTTTGACCCCAGATTATCAGAGAGTGCAAGAAGGAGTCACCTCCACAGCATCGCTTCTAAAGGCAGAGGCCTGCATCACTTGGGGATTGAATAAGAATGGCCAACCTTATTAGATTTCTGAGATTTGACATTGTATTTGAAGTTATATCTCAAGTGCAATTAGTGTGATTTGGGAATGGTGATTATTCCCGCATCCATACCCATCTACGTAGACCTATCCATGTAGACGTATGCTCACAGCATGTACAGCACAACTGAAAAGAAGGCCTGGACATTTATATGGGCCATCATTCGAGACTGAGCCTACATCTATTTGTATGTGTGTATTCCAGCCAGACCATTGGATGCACAGGTTTTTAGTTGTCAACAGGCCTTCACGAGTACCCCAACTGACTATTCATGAAGATACTGGAGAATTCAGTTTCATGACATTTAGACCTGTTGATTTATTCATTCTGAACTGCAGCATCATTTCTTCGCTAGTCTTCATTCATTTTTCCCTTGTTTAAAAAGTTTCATTCACCCAGTCATAAATAAGTAAGTAAATAAATAAATAACCAGCACGTGGCTTGGGTAACCGATTCCACACCTTTGTGGAGAATGAAATTGAACTGTTTATAAATAAACCATAAGCAGAAATCTGTTTGCATAAACCATTTGATAAACACTTAGGAAAAGAGCTATTGGGAAAAAATCCATCTTCATATTTTTCACTGCGAAAATGAAAACCATTTTCGGGGAGGGGAAACATTCGCACTTTTCCCTCTATTTTTGGACTGACTCAGTATAAAATCCATTAACAGAAAACGTTGAAATTGATTAGAGATTACTGCTTGAATTTAATAGTGAAAAAGTCTTTCCACTAATACTAAAAAATGAGTTGGTCATTTTTAGTACTGTTAACAGTCTGTCTGTCTGTAGCTGTCTCAAGGTTTGGCACCTGATCTGCACAAATCAGCCAAATCCTCTTGACAGCCAAAGGAAAGAAAGAGGCTCCTTGGCAGGACTACCCAGCCCAGCCCAAGAAAGACGTCTGCAGTAGGTGGTATGAAGAGGTAGAGAGGGGCAACCTGGACAAATAGCTTTGACATGTAGCTTTTGGTTGGCTAAAGCTGGACTAGATGAGTACCTCTATAATGCCCTATCAAACCAAGACAACATTTGTTTCTGATGTTGTTTACCATTGTTACTCAACTACCAAAGGACCTGTGAACATCAGATTAACTATATCTGCATAAACCCAGTAATAACAAAATGTAGCATCTTTGCTACAGCTATGGGACAAATGCCAACATTTAATAATTAGACATGTATCTTTACATTAAATCTGTTTTGTACCTGGATTTACTAGAAAGGAATCTACAATTACAACAAACAAATTGTTTATACGACTTTGGGGTGAAATAGACTGCCAAAGCTGCAGAACTCGGTAAAGATTTTTATTACCTGTTGGTTTCCAGATTAGGCAAGGCATACCCTGAGAGGTTTGTACTACAATATAGCCCCCAAACTTAAATGTTGTGACATTAGCAAGTAGCTTATAATTAAAGTATGTTGCCATTTCACCAGGCTTTCATTTATAGGAGAAAGTGCAAATTCTGTTCTATGTGAACTTTAGATACATCCAACTTTTTTCTTTGTTCTTTTCTTTAAAGCTTTGCAACAAATGCATCTCCATATGCTTATATTAGTTAATCTAGTATTAAACATATTGGCTGTGCAAAATGTTGGCATGCATTAATAAATGTTTTCATTTTTTTATTCTTTTTTTTCCCCCCCTTACTTTAAATTCTTCCTTTGACTACACAAGCAACAGCTGTCTAGCTTCCTGTTCAGTACTGGATCTAATGCCTCTACAGAAATCTAGGTCAAAACACTTGGAATGCATGAATATCAAACAGAGTTTTCAAAACAGCAAATGAATACATCTTTAACTGGTGACATTTTCCTGTAGCATATGGCTGCAAGCTCAGGGGACTGCATGCTTTTTTGATGAATATGTTCCGTCAAAAACTAAGGAATGGCAGTGGGCTTATATCACCTTCTGTTTTGCCTTATGAAATGATAATGCAAACTCATAAATGGATACTACTATCACAAGACTTCTGCCTTTTGTCCAATCCCAAAGTAGTACAAGGCCTAGTGGTTAAGAGACTAACTCTTTGGTCATGTTAAAGTATAAAAGATAACCGTCAAAGATGCTTTTTTGTAAAGCACTTGCCCATGTCAGGGAGGGTGCAAGATTACCTGCATTTCCATACTGGTGGAAAACAGCAACATAAGGTACCAGGAAAGAGATACAGATTAATTCTAAAATGCTGCGAAGACATTAAGCCATGCATATAATTCCTGCAGAAGAATGGCACGATGTAAAAAAGGTAATATTAATATGGTTTAGCTTGCCAGCACAAATAGGCAGGGAAAGTTGTACATTTTTAATGACAGAAATAAGAGCATAAAAGAATAAACTAAAATTAAAGTGCCGGCATCTCAATAAACCCCATATCAACACTAAAGTGACAGTCCAAAGAAAGCTGCTCTAACAAGCTTGTCTGTTATTCTCGGAGAAGAAAGCATGGGTTTGGCAGCAACACCAGAGCCTGTTGAATAATTAACCGACTACCAATTCTGACCAGTAGGAAACGACGGATCTATTATTTCTGATCATGTATTCAACTTCTCAAATAACAAAAAATATTCATGCCTAATATCTCTTTAGGTTGATGAAGCAGGTAGAAAATCAACTAATTAAATACTCTCGAATATTCCATAAGACCTCGGGCTGGAGACGCAAGTCAGCTGGAAGCACAGAGTGGTTCACTTGCTGCACTTGCAGGGGATTGTGCAGGGGTTTAAAATAGGATTGTGGCCAAGGTCTTTGCAGGTTCTGACTTCCAATACCCTGTGGGATGTAGTGGGGCAAACAAACACTGAATTCAGGCTCTGTTTAAAGCAGCCAGCATTTTTTTTTTTTTCCTGGGTTGACACTTATAAAGCAAATGTGAGAGTTGAGCCCATCTAGATAAGCTATGATTGTAAGAAACTGCGCTTTTATATGAAAGTCTGATTTTAAACATCCACTTGGGTAACGGAAAGGCTCTGTGTTGCTGAGTATGTATCAGGGCTGAGTATGTTATCAGTGCGTTGCGAGGTCTCTTTTCAGTTGTGTAGACTCCCCACACACACTTTCTGCCATCCCTCATCTCCCAAAGTCCATATTAAAACAACCGAGAATGCAAATGTCATTGTGTGTCCAGTGTCTCACCAGTCTCACACCACCTCGCCGACTCAGCCTGCACCTCTGGGCAGAGGCTGGGGAAATAGAGTCTGAGAGGGAAAGAATTTCAGAATTTAGTGTATTTTGAGTATCTTTTAAATAGCTCTTGTAAAGAAAAACAGTTTACTAAAAGATGGAAGGATGGAAAAATGAAATGTATGAAAAAAAGAATGCCTATCATTAGCCTCTGGTGCACTCCTCACAGTTTATAGGAAACATATCTGGTTTTAAAGCCTTTTCAGGTAGGTGTTTGATATGTATTTTGCAAAAAAGTAATTGGTTAAATAAAAATAAAAAGCATTAATCCTTTTGAAATAGATGATAGTTTTATTTCCCCTGTATTTTTCTGCCATTTCTAAGTGCAGCTTTGGAAATATGCAGTCTCTTTTTTTTTTTTTTTTCCCCTCTTTGTCTCCCTTGCTGTCTTTTATATATCTTATTGTCACTCAGGTGAAACTTCATTATATTTAACCCTAGAAAGGGAACAGCAAGTTTTTAACCTTCACACTAAGAGCAAATGTATTTCTTATAAATATCTCTATCAACATAATATCCATAGTAGGGGTTAAGCGATTAAACTATGTATGTATTTAGTCACCCCTTTTTTGTGGCACCCAGTGGTGCACTTAATAATTTCTCCCTGGCTGAGAAATCTTAACAATTCCATTTGAATTACCGCCCTGTAGTTTAGCAAAATAAAAAAGGCCGTTTTCACAAAGACTTTCTGAGAAGTTAAATGAGATTTTTTTAATACATTCTCTGCATTTATGATGCTGCAAATTTTTATTGTTGCAATGTTTTAACTTAGGTACATTTGTCCTGTCAGGAAAGTTGTCAAATTTGCTTCCATTTGATATTAGGCAAATGAACCAAAATGCCAGGTCGCTTCATTGTGAAAATGAAGATCTATTTTCTCTGAAATCAGCAGAAAAAATACTACAACTTAGTTGTACTTTCTTTAGTTCTAGTGTTCCTCTATTTAAATTAAACAGAAGGATCTGTATACTTACAGATCTGTCCAGCTATGGGAAAGAGAAAGATAGCAGAGCTACACAGCTAACTGAGCAGGAACAGTAATGTTTGAGCTATGAAAGCAAAGCTCATTTATGTTCTAAGCTTATTTTATTTTTCTTAAATCAACATTAAGAAGGAAAAGTTGAGATATTAATTACCCGTTTACTGCCAATGTAGCGGAAAATGTAATTTATAGACCACTTGCAAAAAAGTGCTTGCTTAATTTAAGAACTCAAATTATTCAAATAACATTTTGAATTTGATTATTCGTATAATTGAAATGTTGCTCTCGCAGCCTTGAATTGGTTCTCTGAGTTACAACCTGAGCAACAGTTAACTAAGACCTCACTCACTGTGGAGATTATCTTGAATGTGAGCAGGAAAGGAAGAGAGACTAAGCCAATGCACAGCATTTACCTGGAGAAATTTACAGGCAAAGCATGAAGGTTTTATTTCAATTTGGTGTTTAGTAGCTCTACACACACAAAACTGTTTCCACACCCTTTATTTTTCCATATGGACCAGGATCAAATTAATTTGTTGCAACAAATCTGCATCCCTGAAATGAGTGATGTGACGAAACCCAATCCTCTATGTCTGAACGGGCTGAGGGTGCCTTTGATTGAGCACTGGTCACCGCATTGTGATCAAGGCACAGCTGAACTTGTGTTCTGGTTCACCAACTCAGAAATTTTGAAAATGCGACTGTATAGTTGTTGATTTGAAGTTTGCCCAGTGCTTCTTGAAGACCTTCCTGAAATCTCTGCAGAATCCTGCCACTAAATGTATTCTGTGGAAAATTTGCGCTGAAAACAGGGATCTCACTTCAGAAATTCCAATATGAATAATATGAAATGCATTTCCCTTTTCTGCAATGCCAAGAAAAATGGGACAGAATCAATACAGCTAGATACAGGGTCTCTATTGAATAAAATCTTCATTTTGCTTAGCAAAGATACCCTTGAATTCAAAGATATCAGCCTGTATCTTTTCAATTTCAAAAATAAGTGTTTCCTATCCATAGTAAGGGGGAGAATGAGATTAAATGGGATGAAAGATAAATGCAGCATTTCATACTTGGCACCTAAAACACTCATGGAAATAAACCTTCTGAAGCACAGAGCATATGAGGCTTTAGTGAAACTGGAGAAGACTTATTTTATATTTCAAAAATGGATTAAGATATTTAATCAGTCTTGCGTCTTCAAAGAAAGAGCCTCACCTGGCCTAAAGCAAGTTTGATTCCAGTGCACCTGGATTTTCTTAGTAATAACATCTCAGCTTTTCCACGTTTTAGAACAGAGATTCAGATAGATCTCACTCTGTTAAGATTCCTATTTGTATATAATTTTTAAATTCTTTACAGTTAATGTATGTCAATTGTTTTTTACTTAATATGTAAAGGATGTTATAGTTATTGATTAGATATAACCATTAGAAGGAATTTGTTATTCTTGGCTCAGTTTCCATGGTATTCTCCTCCTCGTTCTCCACCTGGCTGTTCATGAAGCTAAGGGATCCTCAGGAGACGCAGAAGCTCATGTTTGGGTATCTGACTATAGGATAAAATCATTAAGGTTCTCTTCCCAATGAAGAAGGAAGCTCAGACATGTGACAAAAATTCATAATGGGAGATGCATCCAAATAAAAGGGGTGAAATGTCCTGGTCTGAGGTAAAACAGAACAAATTTTCTGTTCAATAATTTTACTTTCTAGCCAAGCCTCTTCTAACTAACCAAACTCTCTGAAATTAACAGCATATTGTCCAGACATTGTTGGCTCTCAGAGTGATGAGACTTGATGTCTATAGTTGATGCCAAGGCATGGGATGCAGAGAAGCTCTTGCTCATACTCATTGCTATAACACCCACAGGCAGCCGACTTGGTTATTTGCCCCGTTGGAGGGTCAGAAGCGGAAAAGTGTAGAGGGGTCCCACCTGCGGGGAGGAGCAGACAGGACAGGGGACCCAAAACTGACCAACGGGGTATTCCATCCCATCTGCCTCATGCTCAGTATAAAAGCTGAAGGATCAAAGCGTCAGTCCCCTTTCTTTGATGCCGACGTCTGAGGAGTTCTCTGTCTGTCCGTCTGCCTTTGATCCCGATCCAGAATCCAGATCCGGAATCCAGTTCCCGTCCATCACTGAGGCCAATCTGTGACTTTCCCAGTGCCAGCCAGTGCCGTGATAGTCATCCTGGGAGGTGGATACAGTTATATATATATAATATATATTTCATTATTTTCTTATTATTATTTTATTAATATTTCATTAAAGTTGTTTAGTTTCTTCTAAACTCATAAGTCTCTTTTCTCTCTCTCCCTCCTCTCCTAAATAGAGGTGAGGACAGCATCTGGACACGAATGGTGCACATTCTTTAACTTAGGCAAGCAACATAATTTCTTTTAGTTTCTCAAAATGACTGAAAACTTTTTTTGCTGAAAAATATATATAATGAAAAATTAATACCTCAACCTGAGGTATACTCAGAAAGGTTCAGAAGTGTTTACAAACTAGCAAAAATAAAGTATTGTAATAAAATAGTGCCCTATATCTTTACATACAGGTATTTTTGCTCATATTATATATGACTAGAAGTTCTCAGGAACACATATTAGGCCATCACGAAAACTTCTTTGGACCCTGATGTTGTTAGTGCAAATCTAACGGCATCCTGCTAAATCAAACAAATCAAAACAGAACCCAAACTGTGGGATTTTCAAAAGAAACGTGATGATTCATGTCTCATTGAGTTTAAGTACTGAACTTCATCAGAATCCCAAAATCCTATCCATAATCAGAGACTCAGTGTATAACAAGTTAGAAGGTTTTTAAATGACAGATGAGCTTTGAGAATTATGGATGAAATTAAGTAGTAGCTTTTTTTTTTCCCAAATTCTCAATGTCTTCAACAACTATGCTTCATACTTTGCTGCCGAGAATATGAAACACTTGGACAGCCAATGGCATGATGTTTTCTGTTAGGTTTTTTTTCACACCCTTCTTTCCCAGCTTGTCTTTTCTTGTCTAGTCTTTTCTTTTCTAAACAAGCCTAATTCACTCTTCACATTTCAGCTTCCCCATCCTCCAATCTTTATTATTCTTTCCTTCTAGTCAGCCTGCCTTTCAGCTAGGGAAAAGAGGGGTTAATAAAACCATGATTAAGCTGTAAAAGGCTGACATTTAGATATCAACTATGAATCAACAGCTAAAGTATTAGTGGAAATGATTTTTTTATTTTTTTCTCTGACATGGGCACCTTCCGCTGCAGCCCTTCTCTTTCTTATATTCCACTTTTTCAAGGTTCAAAGGGACAAATTACAAGTTGTGTCACTACATCCGTGGCCTTCCTCCATTGTGTGCTCGCCTTCCAAGTCTTGATGATAAAAATTCAGAATCTTTTTGCCCTGCAAAACTAAAGGTGGAGTGATTAAACACAGTGGAGTGGCTTATCTCCGGAGCATTTTACCCTCGCTCTCAGGCAGCCAACTGAGGCGCGAGCCAAACTAGACAGAGAGAGACGGAGGAGAGGAGAGAGGCGGCACAGAGGCCCCATTAGCGATTCCCCCGCCGCGGTCTGAGTGGCAGCTGGGAACAAGGCACTAACTGTTTGCCTGTTGCCCATTCTTGTGTTATTGGGTAAAATAAAAGTTCTTTTCTCTGAGAATCTTTGTACAATAAAACAACTCTCAGTCATTCGCGAGTCAGGGGAGAGGAGAAAAGGGCCTCAGTGTAAAGTGCTGCAAACTGGCACATTGTTTCCAGTCATTTTCTCACTATTCACATATAAGGGGAAAGAAGGGGGCAAAAAAAAAGGGCAGAGGGATGAGAAAGGAGGGGGAGGGATGAGGGGCGACTCAGGGTATCTTTTGACAGAAATGTCAGATACGCTGGGCTGCTGGGGGAGGAGAGGGTGGAGGAGTGTGTGTCTAAGGAGGGCAACTTTTGCCTGAAAGTCTCCAGCTGAACTCCTGGCCACACGCTTCCCCCAGCTCTGACTCTTTGCCCATCCCCGTTTTCCTTCCTTGGCTAAGATGGCATAGAAACCAGCTTCTCCGAGACCCGGAGGTCGGAGTGATCCAAATGCTGCTCTGCAGAGAAAGGACAAGATGGGCACTTCTCTCCCTCCCCTTGCTGCGTTTCTCGTGGTTTTCCTAATAACAGACACACTTAGCAATTTAATTAGCAGAAACTCTACAGAGCTGAAGGTCTGACTCCCGCACACGACATCTTATATTTCCAGGAATCAACAGCATAATAAATAGCCAGACAAAGGTTTTTAATGAAATCTTTTATTCAAGAGTCTCACATGAACTTGGCTCATATTAGGTGTTTCCACAATAATAATAATAATAATTAAAAAACTGAAGAGCCACGTGACACTAGTTAATGCACAAAGTAGGGCACAGCAACTCCCTGAACCACAATAGCATAACTTTTCTACCACCTGGATGAACAAGCACCTCGAAGCCCTGATCGCAGCTCCTCTGCTCAGAAGCTACCCATTAAGCTCTGAATGTGGGAGAAGAACGATTCCTCCAGCAAAAATTCAGGACCTTTAAAATCATTGTGTGAAGTGATAACACAAATGAAGACAGTATTAGCGGCACTACAAGTGGTATTTCTTTCAAGGTTCCTCTAAAGCAGGAAAGACAAAAACGTCCTACAGAGGACAAGAAATGTGTGAATCTGAAAGTAAGGAGAACTTAGAGGGCTGATAAAGAAGCCATAGGTAAAAGTAAGGCATGGCAGCAGGAGACATGGAAAATTATGGCACAGCATTAGCTTGATGACTGATTTATTCTTGTGCCACGTCCTGGATGTAGACCCAGTCTAAACAGAGAGGCTGCTGGATTTCTTGAACGTGCCCACATCAGCCGCCCCTAAGACATGGGTTGGTACCAATGGGAGGCTGCAGCTCCCCAAAACCTTCCACTTGGAAATCCCATGTATGATTATACACACCATGGAGTCTTCAGTGGATGTCCCTTGTTAGAGTCTTACTCTGTAACTTAGGTTACCATGAGATTTTAATTCAGTAGAGGGAGCTGTGGGTGAGAGTGATGCAGTTCCAGCCAAGGGAAGATTGATTGTGTTCATTCAGCCCCCACAGCCTGAAAATGCTCCTTATTTATTTTATTCAAGTTCTTGTTACAACACATCTCTGAGTTGCCAAGTCATTTTTTTCCACTAGCAAAAGTCCTTTCCTTTTCCTGCTCACTTATGTGATACAATCAATCCCAAAAGCACTCTGGTATTTCACTCTATTTTTGCCCCCCTCGTGCCCAATCTGTTTCATGATGGCTACGTGTATTACACCGGAGAGAGCTCAATATTTTATAGAGCTCATATAGACTTGGCTGCCACTTGTTTTATATTTAAATATGGTACTGAGCTGGATCAGATACATTCCCAACTTTGGGATGGCCTGGACCCATGATCTGAGCAATTCAATCTAGGTTATCTCTAATGCCCTTGGCAAGCTTCTTTGTTTAGTAAACTGGTGTTAAAAACAACATATAGAAAGATTTTGCATCATGATTACAATGATTTCACAGCTTCATGGCCGCCAGTTAAGCCATACCTAATGCTAAAGAAGTAGTTTTATCACTTGAACTGTCATCCAGTAAAAATAAAAAATTATTGGCCAGAGACTAAAGGACAAAATAAGTTCAAGTACTGGAGCAGAAGTTTGTGAGCCAGAACTGATCCAGCAGAAGCTAGAAGTACATTTGCACATAAGCTAGTAAATTATGCATTTGTCCACTCAGTAAGTGTAAAAAACATCAGCCCACTCAGCAAGAAGAGACCGTGTTGCAACAAAACGAGTGCCGTTCCCTTCAAAGCAACTGAGGAGGCCCTGTCTTGCCTACCTTCCCATGGCATCGGAAAGGTTTATTTGAGCACAACCTGCAAAATGTATTTGGCGAGAGCTAAATTACAGCTGGCCTCGCAAGACTCTGCTCAGCAAAATTGAAGCAGATTCCTTTTCATGGGCTGTTCTCTTTTGAACATAGCTATTTTTCTGAATTCAAAATTGGGCTGAATAAATAACACTGCCATTAATAAGCTTCAGAAAACTTTTGTACAAACTGAACTAAACAGTAAAATCAAAAATAGCATGGCAGCAACAGTTTATTTGCATTACTTTTCCACTAACTTCCAGTTTTCCTTTCCTCTTGCTTCACATGTAGTCTATCAAGGCTAAAAGCTCTTCAGAGTATGAACAGCGTCTTTATATTTGTAATTGAAAAGCGCAATCCACGCTGATGTCTATCCCATTACTCATCAACACTAACGCACTAACTTGTTCCATGGGTTCAATTGTGTCCTCACACAAGACAGTGATGACAGTTTTCAAAAGAAAATTGCAGAGTAATGGTACATGAAGTAGGACATCCTATCAACTCATGCCTGATACTACTTTTCATCATGTTCAAATTTTGAAAAATCCATGAAATGACAGTTTTACATTGAAATTCCTTGGCAACATTCCTGTGCTGTTCCTAATCTCTACCTGAGCTTGAAATTAGTACTGTAGCAGTGGAAATAGTAGTGTAGAGAGCTTCACATTCCAGATCTGTGGCTGGAGGTAGATCTAACTTTCTGTGGAAGGGGTGGTGAACTGTTCAGACACCAGTTCGGAAAGTTTCACAGAGTTGCCTGTGAAGCAGAAACACTCACTTGAGAGTTTACCTCTGTTTAGTGGCAGATGAAAATGACCCTTTTTTTGATACTTTGGATCATAGTTGAAACTGCTTTGTCCCATTAGCCCAGTCAACAACCTCTTGCTTATGTGTATTATGAGAAATCTTTACGTTCATAAGCACTGAATTTAAATGTAGTGAGCAAAGCAGACAGGAGCTGATCATCCGCAGGGACTTATTAAGTCTAATTTTGTGCCATTAAAATTATCACCACTGTCATTATTACTATTATTATTATTATTATTATTATTATGTGTGCATTGCTCTACCATGATGTCAAAAGGCTTTAAGGCAAGATAAACAGGAAATTTGAAAAACACTTAGAAATTAACATGCAGCTATTAGAAAAGTCTGTAAAAACTTATGGTCCCGTTAGTGCAACGTTGTGTGAAAAACTTCTTGAGACCATTTGTCTTGCAAGATATCATGATGAGCACGCAGGAGGTTCAAAATTAAGCTATGGTGAATGAAGAAATATAGCATGTGGTCATTGGACTAGGAAAACAAGAGCCAAAGATTTTCCAGTGTTAAACTTGCATCTGGCTCACACATCTATTCAGCTGTGTACCAGCACGACCTGCAGTTGTTATCTTATTATAGGTATTACTTAAGCATTCGCTTTGTTATTTAAGCCTATACAAAACTCTCCTTTCCCTGGGAGTTTTGGGTCTAGTGACACTGAAAGCCAGGGGTGTTGAGGCTGCGACTAGAAACTCCTGAATGCTGATCCTGCCCCTGCTGCTGATTTTCTTGCTGATTTGGAGACCACTGCTTCATCTTCCTTAGGAGTAACCACCCTCATCCAGCCAAACTAGTGGCTGAGTCCTTTTTACTCCCACTATTTAATACAGCAAGGACATTGCATGAGGGTGCAACTGACATACCATTGCTTGTGATTTTTCTCTTTGCTGTTCCATCTTCCCATTAGTTAAAAATCAAAGGCCACAGATGAAATAGGAGGGAAATAACAAATTCACCTTTTAAGCACAAATTGCAGCAGGCAGAGTTTTCCAAAGGCCTTTGGATTCCAGCACAACTTCATGGTTTCAGAGGCTTATAAATGACAGTAGCATTTTCACCTTAAAATGTGTCACAAAAAATGAAACTGAAGAGTTTGCTATACAATTCTGACTTCAGAAAGTGTGTTATATTGCAGAATCTTCCAGCTGAAACATTTTTGCTTTTAGCAGCCACAGTCAGAGCTGTAACTAAGGTACAAAAACGTGGTGGTGCTCCCTTGAGCAGAAACTTGAGAAGTCTGCGTCTCTCCCAATGAAACTATACATCTATGAGAAAATACAATATTTTATGCCATAAATAAATTAATTTTTATTAGTATGATATTTACATAAAAAGAATCTTTTTTCATTGTGCACACTGCATTGTCAAAGTGGTTCAAGTTTGGCTCTTTGTCAGTCTCCAGAAAGTTTTGCAAACGCATTCCATATCATCTAAACTATTCTTTAAACTCCAGCTTTGACTTTCAAGTGACTTTCATGAATATCACTACAAATGCAAGCATGTCAATGATCTTTCCTCTAAATTTGACATCTGGGCCCAAAAGGACTGAACTTAGTTAAGAATCATTTAACTGAAAAGCAGTCTTTGAAGGATCATCCTTTACCACCACTTATCTTTAAACAAAAGCAAGTATACACAAACACACATCCATACAGATCTCCAAATCTCTGAATAAACTCATGACTCTTTGTGTACAGTGTTATTTGGAAGAGCTATAGGGCTGCATAATTACCCCAACTCCCGCATCAGGCAGGGAAAGTTAGTGACATGTTGAGTGAAATGCTACACTGTGTTAATAACGGTTTTGAAAGAAATCAGAAAAGTTAATCATGTGTGGACACAGGGTTAAGAAGCAATGTAACAGACTATTAAGTTTAATATAGATATGTGATATAAGCATATGCAGACAGCCATTAGCATAAATTCATGTTACAGTAGAGCAGTGCAGCATACCGCGCGATGGATTTATAGCATACGTGGTGTGCAGGGCGGGCACCAGAACGAGGGAGAAATGGGTCAACAAATTCATAGGCACGTCTTGAGTCAGATTGGCAGAACCAGGGCAAATGCAACCAGGCTGCTTTTCAACGGTGATGTTGTCTCAGAGCGAATATCTATCATATAACAATCAAATTGCTTGGCTGCTGTTTTCTATGGGCTCGAGCACGAAGACGTCAAAGTCTGGAGTGCACATGAGGTCCTTTACTTTGCATTCTTACCATGTGACGAGGACAGCTCTCGCAGATCAATTTCTGCTCCCTGTTTCTGTAATGGAGATACTGACAAATTCTGCAAAAGCAAAAAAGTTCAGTGCTGCTCACCGAGAATAGGAATTGCACAAGCCTGCTTATATTTGTCTCGTTTACCTGATTTCAGGATCCCTCATTCATATTGTATTGATTTTGCTTAGTTAGTAACAGAGCCAAGCGAAGAATCTGTAACAAGTTCTGAGAATTTGCCTCCTTTTTCTCTTCGCAGAATGTCAAAATTATTCATTACACACAAATTCACTAAAGAATTCCCCCAGTTTGCTAACTGCCTGCCTTGCTATTTGACATCATCTAAATATATGTGGTTAAAACTGGCTCCTGCTAACTATTCTTACTTGTAAAAATTGATTGCAAGCACATTTCCAGAAGATGACTAAAAAAAAGTTCAAAATCATTTACAGTTAGATTGCCCACAATGAATTGTGTCATATTCTAAGAGAAGCCAAGATGGAATAACGGGAACTCCTAAAGTTTGTTTATAACAACCGGCATTTTACCCTCCTCATCCCATGGTTAGTGCAATGCAGAGTAATTGGTAAGAGGCTGCAACTGGACTTTCGACAACATTTATAGCATGTATAAATTGCACTGAACCACTTGTCCTTCATAATCCCAGAAAGAGCTTTTACACTTGAGATGCTTCCTGCATTCTGTGTTCCTCCTAGCAATAAAAGCCCACAACAAAATAGTGGTGGGGCCTGATTCAATTTAATAGTGGTCTCCTCACGATACCTACAACTGTTTAATGTTATGAATCCTTAGAGCTATGCTACTCTTTCATTAACAAAAGAAAGGGTTACAACCTTCCCCATGTACAATGTTTTTATTGTATTTTGCCTTTGGGAATTTCCAGCCCAGTCTAATCTCTATCTAATTGTGTGTGAGGGAGAAAGTCTCCCATCAGCTCAAAGGGTCATTGATATTCAGGTGAGATCCAAGCTGTTTTCCAAAGTTTGATCATTCTTTCATCTTCAAGGGCTGTTTGACATCTTATCACCCACATGCGAAATCCACTTTAAAGGTGATTGTCCTTCGTGAACTTCAGTGTGGGTCCAAATTTTGCTCACTGTATTTGCAAAATTCCACAGATTTTAGGTTTTTAGATGACCTTAACTCGGAGCAATCTGCAGCTTTCTAATGATTGTTTTAACAAATTACTCAATTAAGACAATTTTTGTCCCTCCTGCAACCCCAGCGTCAGACTGAACCCCTCAAAATTATTGGGAGTGCATCTTACTGGGAATGCTCCAGAGTCAAATTTAAAATTAGAACAGGAGTAAAATTAGTGCTGAAACATGAGCTGCAGTTCTTAAACACGAGTTTTTGGCTGGAAGAAAGTGGTTTTCATGGATGCAAAGTTGTCTCTAATGATTTTGTGACATCTGGCCTTTCCTGCTCAAGAGTTTATTCTGGATCCTAATGAACTCTTGGATTCTGCACCACATTTGCTTTCTGAATGCTGGTTATACCACTGCAATTGAAAGGAGGAGGATGGAGAAAAGCTGTCTGACTGAAAGGACCCCGATTGCTGGATGGACCAAGCAGACTTCTGCTGATTGCACTAGGATGCCAAAGAGCAGTTTGGAGCCAGCCTTTTTGGGGGATGGAAAAACATTGGCTGGGACAACTCTTGGAACCACTACTGAGCTGCTGATTATATATCATATGCTCAAGATGGTAGAAGCAAAAAATCTTACATGGGCATATTGACATCATGGTTATCTCGTGGACTAGGTTAACATACAGCAGAAAAAGGTTTCTCATTTTTGGGGGGACGGAGACAAGAAGGGAATGATAGACATTCTCAGCCGTGTGTGCTAGGTATCTTGAAAAAAGAGGAGAAAAGGAGAATGCTTGAGAGAAATGCAACCTCTACACTGGAATCAAATGTAGTGTATGTGCAGATCAATTTATATAGTGCAGATACTTTATAAACATTTTATTGCTGAATTTCAGCTATGATATTTAGAATTCAGCACTTTCTTGCTACCACCCTACTATCCTGCACTGGACACCTCCATTTGCCTCTACCACACCAACAGATGTATCAGTAAGAAAAGAAGGTGAGTTAGAGAACAAGAAAGATTTCCAGTGAAGCCCAAATGCGGGTTTGATGAGAAGAGAGCCCCAGTATTGTCTTGTACTTGCCTTTCAGTGGCTGAAGAACTCAGCTAACTGCTCTTTATTCCCAGCCTGGCTCCTTCCTCCCCACCTTAAATAAAGCCCTCCCATCATGCTTATTAACATTCCAATTCATCAAAGCAATTGTTAAAAAAAAAAAAAAAGTTATTTCAGCACTGGCGGAAATTATTCTAACATTACATTTCAATAAAATACCCCCTCCCCTGGTCCTCTGTGTATAAGCAATCAATGGGTTAAGTTTAGATCACTAACGTATGTTCCATGACCCCAGAATGCTTCATCAAATGTACTCATTACCAACTGAGCAAGTGAATGAGTAGTTGTGAGCCGCAGTTTAAGCGCTGATGGGATTGTGTGTGAGCCCCAACGTGGCCGAGGTATTTAAATTTTGATTTTTGTAATGGGCTTTGACATGTTTCATTTCCTCCGAGGGAGCACTCAAGACCTCTGAAAGTAAATGTTGCTAAAAAGTCATCAAGGCAGAATATTAAAATGCCATCAAATGAAAATTTCACTAATGCAATCCGGCTAGGCCTTCAGGTACCCGAGCGAAAAGGGGAGTGTCAAAGGTCCCGCTTCTTTTAGTGAAACATTATTTGTTCCTCTTCACTGACTGTTTCTCCAAAATAAATTATTTAAAGTCTTATTTCTTTTTTCTCCTGGGCCCTTTAAAGTTCAACTACGCCGAGAGGAGATGTGGGGAGGGGTGCCGGGGGAAGGAGGTGTCATATGTAGAAATTTAACAAATCGCTGTGCGCGCGCCGGGCGCCTGTGAAGATTGGTTTACACTTGCTGGATGTCTGCAGCCTTGACACAGGCAGGGGACAGGCACGGACACGCTCTGCTACGGGGCTTCAAACGAGCGTAGGGGCAGAGACCCACACGTGTCAGTCTAGGATCACAGCTCAAGGACGGGGTTCAGCCTAAAAGATATTAAGCACATTCCCCGGGAAATGGGAGGGCTCGGAGGGCTGGCGAGCTCACCCAGCACCTTGCAGGGTTCCTCTCCTCCCTTGGAGACAAGAGGGCTCTTGTAAATTTTTCAGGCCCCGTTCCCCATTGAAATGGTAAAGCAAGAAGCATTCAGAGAAGAGTAATGAGGTGGTAGGAAAGCAATGTGGTGGTGGGTGTAGGGATCTTTCTTTTCAGTGGAAGGCAGAGAAAAGGCAAAAGGGCATTGTGTTCAGGATAAAAGAACTGGGGACTCTGGTTTCACTTCCACTCGTTTTATGCCTGTGTAAATCTGCGACTCTCTTGCTGCTCCCCCTGACTTACAACGCTGGGCAAAACTTAAGCCCCTTGTTCCCGGGAATCTGGAGGCAAATCATAAAAAAAAAAAAAAAAACACAACAAAACAAAAACCAGCCACTTTATTTAAGAAGCGTCATTGAGCTGAGCTTCATTCAAACTTTACGGGAAGGATGAAACAGAGGCAGCCTGACCTCATGCAGAATCCCTTCCCGGGCGACTCCACCAAGGATATCCAAACAATGAACTCAACCAGTGGAACAGTGAAGAGGAGAACTGCGCCATCAGGCCAAACGCTGATTGAGTGAGTACAGGCAGGAGGCTCACCGCGGTCAAACTTCATAAAGCTGATTAACACATCTCTGCCTGATACGCACACCACCAGGAAGAGGGCAGGCAGCAACTGTCGGGGGACAAGCAACTATCAAAAGAGGGTTGCAAAACACGGGTTTCCAAATGATTCATAACTACCCTTTGTAACCCTCTTGCTGATGTTTGCTTCAAGTGAAGGGGGAGAGCGAGGGTTTTTTTTTCCCCTCCTGCAGCCATTTGTGTATTGCTCTCGACTTGATGCAAATTCTGTGCAATGCAGTTAATATAAGCAAGTGAAAAGATATCTGTCTCCCCAGTGGCTCCCCAAGTCCCAGAAAAAAAAAATATTAAAAAATCCCCTCTGCACACCCACAAAGTAAGCAATCTCATTTCACAACCCATTCTACCAGTTCCTGACATTGTCTGATTTCACATTAGCACAACGGATGGAAATGGCATTCAAGCTAATTATCTACAGGAGACTGAGCAAGAGGTTTAGGTGAGCTCCAAAAATTAAATAGGAAAAAGAAAAGAAAAAGAAAAAAAAACTACACCAGAAAACAATCCCCCCAAAAGCCCTGTAAAATCCTTTAAAAAAAAAATTCAAACTGGTTGAGGCAGAAAATAGCATGCGTGTTTTTTGGGAAATCCCCTGAAAACTGAGCCCCATCTGGGTGCCCAAGGAGAGGCCCAGGCTCTTTGTCACCAGGGGAGTGCTGGAGTTTACAAAGCACACACAAATGCTTCCCACTTTTGGGGGGGGGGATTTTGCAAACACCTGATTTGTGAGCCATCTGCCAAAGTTGTGGCTCAGACGCATTTCATCTCAATTGGGATTAGGGTGAGTGATCCAAAAATGTGCGTCTCAATCGAAATGTTGCGGGTCATGTCCCACGACATTGGTACCTTGTCTCTGCTGGTATTCAGTATGCAAATGGGATGCAGCATGAAGTGATCCAACAGCAAGATGTGATAGGAAGGAAAAAGATAGGACAACGTGTCAGGGAGAGAAAAGTAGCAGGTTGCAAACGTATGGAAACGAGAGACTGGGGCAAAGCTGCTCTAAGAAATAGAAGGGTGCGGTACTATATGCTTGAGACGTGAGAGTTGTTGGGAAACCATGCCCGTAAAATTATGGAAGGGACAATATCACAACCTAGGTGGGATGTGGGGGTTAGAAACCTGAAGTCAATGGGAATATTTCAATGTACTCTGAAAGAGAACAGACCCCACACTGGGAGAAAAAGGGTTATTTGCAAATAATGCTACTTCTTATTCTACTTGTGAGGGGGTTTGTTTGCTTGTTAACAGAGTTTCAGTTAATCTTAAAAAACTAGGATTGTATTAAACCAAACAAAACAGCCCCCCTTGGTGTACCCAAGGTTGCTCAGAACACAATCAATGTTTTTTCAGCTTACTTTTAATTTCAATATATTTTGGCATTTAAATTAAGAGCTCAAGAACTGATAGACAAAAACAAAGACTTTAAGAATAACAGAAATTACAGAAAAGACAAAACTCAATTTCTTCACGCTTGGCAGTCGTTTTCAGCAATAGTTACAGCTAGACAAATATTTTGGTTGTAAAAGCTTCTTTCAAAATGCCTTTTTGGTTTAAGAGCAAAGAAAAGAAAAAGTCAAACTGACCAAATTGTTTCTTTTGAAGAAGTCTAAGAAAAACTCAAATGTTTTCTTAATTTTCTTTCTCAACTTGAATTGCTCTGTTCTCAGTACACTTTAAGTTGATTAAAATTAAGACTTCCCAAGAATAAAATATTTCAGCGTGGATTGTTTTTTTCCTCAACTCACTGAGGCATTCAGGACATTAACAAAGGCTCTTTTTCAGCTGGACTCTAAACAGTCTATTTTAAAAAAATCACAAACAAGCTGAAAAATCAATTATTCACACAAATCGAGTATTGACCTTCTCTATAAATTACTGAGCCATCCAGTTCTGCCCACAAATTCATATATAAGTCACAGTGAAACCAAAGGAAATGGTGAATATGAAACTGGCTGTAACTACACTGTTTAGCAAATCTTACAAGAAACACATCCTCAGAAAAATCTAGCAAAGAAAACATGGGGACTAGCATAAGAAGCGACATTTTCATTGCTTTTGGAAACTGAATTTTTGAAACTTCTGAAGATTTCCTTGGCAGTGAACAAGAAACCCCAAATTTCCTTCTGCTTCGGAGATAACTCTTCTCTATAGTTTGTATTTTAAGATTAGATTGAGGGACTGAGAACCTCTGTTGTCTGCTGATTCTGGTGTGGTTTTAATATGCCCAGAAAAAGACAGAGAGTCATTTGGAACCGCTATAGGATGGGGAAGCACAGGCATGGCACAGGCAGCCTGCAGGTGAATTTTATCCCAGCTGATCCAAGCAGACATTTGACCTTTGCTAAAGCCTGGTAGTGTCCATCTTCATAGCTTCAGTGTCACGCTGCATTCACTAGGATGATAGCAGAAAAGCAACGAGAGATGCTTAAACTCCATCCATTTATACAGTCCAATTGTTACTGTGCTTTAAATTCTGCATATACTTGGAAATACTTTGAATCTGAAACAGTTGGAAACCATTTGGGATTTTACAGAGAATCTCTGTTTCAAGACCAATCAGGACTTTTTTTTTTTTTTTTTTTTTTTTTGTCCCCCTCTTTGTAAGCTTGTTGCTTCATGGCAAATGGTACGGAAAAGCAGCAAACCCTCTAGAGACACCATTCTGGGAAAGACTTTCAGTTGTCAAGGGGAGCATTTGACAAACTTCTTCTATAGCACAAATCCTCTGGTCCTGTTTTATCTAACTTGGCACAATGAAGATATGATGCCTGTAGAATGTACTATGTTTACTTTAGCTTCTCTTCCAAAAACTCAATCAATATTGCAGCCTCACCGTCTCCTTTTATAATTGGCAATTACAGCCCAACTGCCTTGACACCCGAGTGTCTTCATGTGTGTTATTCTCTGTTTCCTGCACAGGCGGCGTAAAGCAGGCAGAAGCTCATTTGAATTAAGGAATGGGGTCACCAGTTTGGGTTTAGTCACTCCGTACTTGAACTTCCCCCACATTTTTTGCTTTCTTTGACCTTCATGTACCTAACTGGAAAATGGCTTTTGAAAAAAAAAGGAGTACTGTTTGTTGGAGAAGGCTCCTAAACAGCAACAACAAAAGAAGAAGGGTTAATAAGGCCTTCAAAATTTTCCATTGGGACTTTCGACCCAAAGCTTGGGAAGCTGAAAACTTAATTATTTTTTTTTTAATCTGCCTGGATCTCTGAATTTCATAGCATAGACTTACTGCAACATTATGTGCATCCATTCAGTTTGGGAAGCTACTTCTGACTGGCAGTTCCTGTAAGGCCCACACGAAACACCATGATGATTGCCTCAAAAAAATAGCTTTACAGTTTCTTTTGACTAGTCTGCCTCCTCCACTCAGTATCCGAGATCTGCTTAGGCGGGTTCTGGAAAGAACATTATCCGGGAAGTGCTAACAATGCACTTTAATTTTCTTCTGGACTGACTTGCTGCCGATACACTCCCAATCTGTTTCTGAGAAAACTGTTTTCCGATAAACATTATTTTAAAAGTTAGTGCCCTGTTCAGGAGAAAAAGATGAAGACCATTAGTTCTGGCTAATAATGAGAAAAGTACTCAACAAACTATTTGTACAAATGAAATTTTACGGTGAACTCAGGTTTCCCTAGGTAAAGAACTTCATTGAATTCATCCTGCAAAAGTATTCTGCTCTCAAAAGCAAAACAAGACCACAGCTGTTGTAAAACTTCACGTTTTGTAAATGCAAAATCCCATGTAAGCACATTGATCTGATTACATGGACCCAGAGTTTCCAGAAGTTTCCTGGTATATATAATCTTTCAAGGAGAGGGGAAAAAAAGGTACAAAAGTTTTTGGGCGTTAAGGAAAGGTGAATAAACCCATGGTTAAATGTATAGCAGTGGTGAAAACAGCAGAAGACAAAATAAAACAAAATGTAGAACTAATGTGCTAAGTAAATGGTACCACTTCACTGTATGAATAAGCAATTTATGATCACTTTATCTGCAAGAAGTATACAAAATACATACAGGACTTCATAGAAATGTCACAAAAATGAACAAGGGTAAGGAAATACGTTCTTAAAATCACAAATTAAAACCAAGGACCCTTTAGCATTGGGAGAAGGTGAGTCAGAGAGGAGATGAGTGAGTATTTTACAAAATAACGAACTGCATACAGAAGTTAAATCAAGGAATGATTTATCACTCTTCCTATAACACATGAACAATGAAGTGCATTTAAATTTGGCAAAGTAAACAGTTTCCTTGGTGTTGGTTTTGGTGTTTTTTAACCTAGTGACTTATTAACCTATGAGATTCATTGCTGCAAGGTCTCTTTGGAGTCAAAAGCAAGATTGAAAAAGCCATTTGACATTTATTTTTATAATTACCAAAACTACTGTTCATTTTGAACATCACTAACATAGTTCTTTCAAAGCGTTGGGGTACACCCTCGGGCTTCCTGGCAGAAGTCTATACTCTAATTACTTAGGGTCAGGAAGAAACTTCTCTTGGCAGGTCATCCCAGAGCTGCCCACTAGAGGGTCTCCAGGGTGTTCCTTGAAGGCATCTGGACTTGGTCATCATTAATAGCAAAGAGAGGCCTCATCCAGGATAATCATTCCCTTTTCCCCGTGTATTGGTATATTCCTGCATGCAACTCCTTTGCAAATGTCGGTATTTCGCAGAATGGTCTGTAACTGGGGAGCTTTCCTGCAGCAGAAAGGGAAGTCTGTTCGTCCCTCTGTCTGCTTCTGCCTACTCCGTCCTACGGGCTCGGATCAGAACAAAGAGCTGTGGGGGAGCGAGGGGAAGACATAAACCAGGAGTAACAATCCCACATCCCTTTGCAGGGATTTTAATGGTATATGTGTGGAAAAGTAATAAACGGGACATAGCCCATTAGGCAAGAACAAATTTTCTTCCCATAATTTTATCTTTGTTTAATTGAATATTTAATTAGTATAAATATGAAACTAATTTTTTTCTATGTTCAGTACATTTAGCAAGAAGTGTTGATCCCCCTCTGCATCTTGAGAGGCATTTATGCAGACACGGACAGCAGCCATGCCCTTCTTGTCCCCTTCTGTGTGCTAATAGAAGTGAGCGGGTCATTTGGCATTAGCAAAGGAGTAACTTAGCATTTGCACTGAGCTGAATCTTGCCAGACTGTGTGCATATTGGAGCCAGTAGACAGCGGCTCCTTTCACGTTGATGAATGGCTTTTTTCAAGCGTTCTGCTCCCTAGTTATGAGAAGGGTGACCCGGTCAGGAGACGACTTTATGAAGCTATAAAAAATGTATGTCACTTCGGACTCTCTAATGTCACGGAAAAAAAAAAAAGGGAGAGAGAGGGAGAGAGAGGGAGGGGAAAAAAAAATCCTGTGCACAAAAAAATAGCAGGGTAATAAGCCTGTTTTCAATGCTCTAAATAGCTTTCTGTCTACAGCCCCTGTGTATCCCTGCGAGCTGGGGCTGCCGCTTGCTTCAACAAAGCAGCGAGGGTTTTGTGTGTGTTTAAAAAAGGTTGATTCTCTTTGCCTTCCTATCACAGTAAATGCTTATCATGATGACAACAAGGCACTGGGAACGCAGGTCGGGTGGCTGTTACGTCGGCTGCTGCGAAAAAGCTGTAATGCGCTTTAAAAAAAAATAATAATGTAATCCACTCAAGGTGGCTCTGACTTTTAAGTATGCAGAACAGCTCGAGAGAAAGGCACCATAAAAGCAAAGTAGCTTTGAAAGGGCCCTTTCATCTAATATTTTATAAAGTATTTTCTCTGTGTCACAAAGAATAAAAAGTAAAGGGTTGCCAGGTATGTTTGCCCCCGTGCCTTTGGTTAATACTCTGGAGTTTAAAGATACTGCCATGTAGATTTTAACAAAGGCGGCCCTCTGTAGATCCATAATTCAGCATTCATTGAATTTTCCCGTTTCTTTTTAGGCTTTGATATGCATATTTCATTGCATTAGATGCTTCCCCCTCCCTCTTGCCCCCCTCCACCCACCTCCCAGAGATGTAGCACATTTTATAACCGATGTTAAAATGTTAATTTGCACAAGGTAAGTGGCCCGGAGGATTGAGGGCAGAGGCCTTTTCTTTATTAGGATTTCAATTAGTCACGGGCCAAGTTGGGAACGCCCAAGTTCTGGGTTTGAACACCGCCCTTGCCAAAGCTGAGATGCAAAAGCTCCTGAACTCCGAGACCCAACCACTGCTCTGCTTTCCTGTTTTTCCTGGTGGGATTTCCAGTTCTCACCCCGCCCGGCACACACTGGAACAACTTGCATCACGGTAGAAACAAGACTAGCCGTGAGCAGAGTGCCAGGCTCAGATAAATCACGGACATGTCTTTGTAGACACTTGGAAACCTCTGTGGTTTTTTTGACAAGCAATAATTGGGCTGGGAGGAGCACAAATCAGCAGGATCCGATAACAGCAAGGTGCAAGTCAGCGTAAGATGGGCGGTGGCGACACAGAAATGTAACTTGCACCTCGGTGGCATTCTGTGGGGGCGCAAAATGGATGCAGCTTTAATTCATTTAGAAGACCCTGGAGACTGAACTGAGTCCTAATGAAAGTTCCCATTGAAGTTAATGGACCTGATTCTCTTCTCATTGCAGGGAGTAATTCTAATTAAGTCAATAGAGTTACACTAGCATAAAACTGGTGTATGTGAGAGGACTAGCAGGTCTTGGGAGAGTTGGGCCTCCTAATGACAGAACTAAAATTGGACCCCGAAAATTCCAATCACTCTTGCACTGAAATAAATTCAGCGTAATTGCATCAAAACGCATCCAGCAGGCAGTGGCCTAAATTTTGCTGGATTGTTCCTTTGCCATAAGTGTGTAATTCCACCCCCTTCCTCATGGAAGCAAGATTAGGATTTTGCTTTCAGTGATTGGAGTACGGAAGGAAATACAAGTCCAGAGAAGGGAACATTTTTACTTTGGTTATCACTTATTATTTGCATTATTCTTGACTATAACCAGCATATACTTAAATCTATAGCAAAGCTCCTGCTTCTTTCTCGCTTAAGGGGACAGACCTCAAACAATAAAGCAAATGGAAATCAAAAGGAAGGCACAGTCACCCCTTCCAAAAGGTTTCTAACTATGGAAATGCATTACAGAGTGTGGGGCAGAGGGGGAGTTTACCCCTAAGACCGTGTAACCACCTGTGACAGTACTGGCTGTTACCACCATAGCATCCTACCTTAAGCCCAGCGGCGCTTCTCATACCGTGGGAGAAAGGAAAACCATCACCTTAACTCCGTGGTCCACTTCTGATTCAGCTCAAGAGCAGATGACCCTTACTCTCTAGTGTATAAGGTGGAGACAGTCAGTGCAGCAAATCCCAAGACAGCAATTTAAAGCCACACTCTTTTTCTCCCATACTTTTGTCCTCTGGAAGGGTTTAAGCTTGGTAATGCATAAAATATATATTTTTGCAAGAAAAAAATTTCCCTCCATTTAAGAATTTATTAACAATTTACATAATTGCTTAAGTAATCTGCATAATTGACAGAAAGTTTAATTTGACCCTAGTTCAAATGCAACACTTATGGTTTTAAATTGAAATGGGTATAATTCATTTATGAGAGTAATTAAGCCATAGTGTCTAACAAATACAATGTATGCTGCCTGAGGCCTTCAAGGCCAGAACATGCTATTAGGATGTTTTATTTAAATATGTCAAATCTGTTCATCTCTAAAGCCGCCTGCGTTAAAATATATCAAATGTCTTACTTGACCTTTAAGGTGCCCTACTGAAAACAGGGCATTAAAAAAAAAAATAAAATAAAAAAATCACAGGCTTTTCTGCATGCCTAAGGAAAGGCAGGAGTGGTGGAAGGGAGACCAAGGGAGGAGTGCTCTGAATGAAATTATCATACCTACCGGCAACTACGCAGCTTTAAGGGACTGGTTTTGCTGCCTTCGTTAAGTGAAATCCTTTGCTGTGTGCACTGCCAGCACATGGCTATTTACAACCATGTAAGCCATCCAAATAGAGCTTAGTTGGTGCAGAAGTCTTTATGTTGGCCCTCTGCAGAGACAACGAGCAATCCCTGGAAGTCCCTTGATTGCTCTGGGACCATCCAGGTGCTGGTAATGTGAGCCAAGGTAGAGGAGGCAACCCTCAAATGCCAGAGCTGGCCAGCGATCTCCTCCTGGATTACCCTCCTTGAGGATGGCTACTCGAGGTTACAGCTGTCCTTAAAGGACAGATTCACTAGTCCTTTCTTGCTCTGGCCAACACTTTCCATCAGCTTTATTCCTGTGGAAATTCTGGCTGCCACCCAAGGTCCCAGACTGACTGTTAGCATTTGCATTTCCCTATATTGGGGTGTATGGAAGTAGATGGAATCTAACTAGCTGTAATCATTTTGGTTTTAGGGCTGATAAATAAAAGTCTGGCTAAAGTTGCTTCTGAAAAGCAGGTCCTAAGCCAGGTCCCATAAATATAGTATGTTTTTAATGAAGGCCATCCTTTTTCTGTAGGGCTGTGGTCAGAAGCGTTAAGATTTG
>NW_009646608.1:4496447-4579936 GCF_000708025.1 Charadrius vociferus | reverse complement strand
AGAGGTTTTATTTTTGTTTTGGAATTTTTTATTTTTGCCATGTTGCTATGCTGAGATCCCTTGTGGGCCTGTAATTTCCCAGGGTTTAGGTCTCAGGCTGTGAACCCACACCTGATTTCATCTGATTCTCAGCGTTGGACACCTCAACTGACTCATCCTCCAAATGCAGTTCCAGACTTGCTGGAGGATAACAAAACCTCAGCTCCTCAGTCATTTCAACAAGTTGCTAGTCAGGTATTAAAAGGCTGATCATTCTTTCTTGAGTGAACATCCAGTATCATCAGGTAGAAAAATTCATGGCTCTGTGGTACATGCTATAACTTCTGATCTTTCCTCAGCAGTCAAAAGAAATGGAGTATGAAACAGGACTTTGCTTTTTTTCCTCGAGGCATGTTCCTGGCGTATTTCAAGGCAGACCTACTCACTTCTCTAATTAAGATATGATGTGATATACATAGGAGAGAGAGATGAGATGCAGGATGAATGTATGCTAAGTAGCGATCTCAATTACCAATCATATAGATTAAAACTGTCTGATATTAAGGAATTTATTAAATGCCCTCCATAAGCTACCAGAGTGTGCAGAAGAGCAGTTTTGCCCACTCTTGTGGCTGTGTCACTAGTTTCATGATGGATGGCGTTTTTATCCGAAGTAGCAGCTTCAGAGAATGAGGGGCATGAAAAAAATAAAAAAATAAATCAGCTTTCATTAAAAAAACAGGAGAGATGATCCAATCACAACAGTTCAAGAAATTACCATGAGTCAGCTAAGCTGTGGTAACCATCCCTGGGAATGCATTTATCCAGAAGCAAATGCTAACTTATATGTATGGTATAGCTCAGCCTGCCATGAAAGAGGGCAAAGTGAAATGTCTTATTTTGCATATGCCCCAGGCAGAAGTATGCACTTGCAGGAAATCACTGCCGCTCAGCTGACGTAGTAACTTGCTACAGTTCCCTGGTAGCAGGTTGGAAGCATCCATTTCTAACCTGGTTGCAGGCATGAGGTATAATTGGAAAACACCACCCTAATCCTAAATAAATAAGGCTCGTTAATGGAAGCATATGCTCATTGATTGATTGATTTTTTAATTTAGATTAGAAACTAATCAGCTAGTTATCTTTTCCCAGCCCTAAAATGCAGCTCATGGTTTCAGAATGATTTGGAGCATTGCTCCAAAATGTTGGGAGTTTTACAGTCCTTGCTGACAGAGCCAAAGAAGGGCTTATGAGGACCTCAGAGATCAGAGGTGAGCCCTAGATTTTAGAGAGAAAAAATACCAAAACCTTGTAAAATGTTGTTTGTTATGTCATTGGATTCTCTTCAACTGCACTGGTCCGATATAAATGGGTTAAGAATGTCAATACCAGTATCATGTAAGTAAGAGAGTACATTGTGGTTTTAAGGAAAGGTCACATTTAAATGCCAGAAAGGGGTTGTGTTTCTGGTACTGTGTTCATAAGAAATGAGTGGGATTATTAAATCTTTCTGTTAAAAAAAGAACTACATGCTTTTGCTAGTGTCCGATCCCACCTGGGAGGAGACTTTCCCCCTAGCTGGGAACTTTCCAGGTGGCATTTAAATGGAGCAACCTGGGAGCGGGGGGAGGAGAGCAGTGGGGCAGGAGGGTGAGGGTCCCAGGGCAATTCCTAGGGAATTCCCATCACAACCACCCTCTCAGCCTGGTGAGACTGCTTGGAAATCTGCAAGGCAAACTGACCACAGCATAAAAATTAGGCCATTGCGCACATCTCTCTGAATATCTTTGATTCCAGAACATCTGCCCAGATTCAAGCACCACCAGTGAATTACTGATCATCATTACTGATCTAATAATAATCTCATAAATAATACATTGCCATCAGCTTCAGGCAGCCAAGTCGGCAGTATGAAGTACTACTAACCCCGAAGGCACAGATTTCTTCTGAAGGGCCTCAGTTGAGCTTGTACCATCAGTTAAAAGTGCATGGTTTTCACAGCATTTAATTGCCTGATTTGCGGTTTCCAGGTAGATGTCTAGAGAGCAGTTAGGCACTAGGTAGCATGTAAGAGTTTTACATCTGTAGTAATAAGTTACTTCTATGATAAAAAAAGATATATGTGACATATAAAATATTGTATATAATCATTTATTATATAGGAAACCAAATATTTCTTGGTTTCAACCAACAAAACCAGAAGTAATTTCCTATAGTATGAAGGTTTAATGAAGTCTTCATTTGTAAACCTCCAGTTCTAGTTTGATTAGAAGAAAAAGTCTGTGATTAAATCGGTCAATCCATTGATTGATCATCGTTCAGCCCATTTCTTCCTGAACATCGTTGGCTGAATTCCACTACTGTGTTTACGATTTTAGTCTATGTGGAAGCACCGTGGGGAGCAAATCTGTGTGTGAACATATACTCCGTTGCCATACATTATTAAGTCTCCACCGTGCCATTCTTAGTCCATGCTACGCTTTATCACGATAAAGCTCCAGTATAAACGAAGAATGGCTAAATAGGCATCAGCAAGTTAGACTCAGCATATTAAACTCCTGTTCCTCGTGCTGCTTTGCTTGTCCCCTGGAGCAGGCTCCCATGCGAACACAGGTTGGATCCTCACGAACAATTCACCAAGAAGCCTTGCAGCTTTTTTCGGGAGCATCCTGGCAGAATCTGCCTTGCTTTCCAAAGCCTTTTGTTTTAACCAAGGTGGAGATGACTTTCAGATACTTACCCAGACCACTCTGCCATATTCCTGAAATATCTTTAAGATGTATGTAACTCTTGCCACAGTTCAAACCTGAACGAAGGGCTTCACACTGAAAGTTTAGAAGCATTGTGAAAGAAGTCATCTTTATATTTAAAAAGCCATCCACATTTAATGTCTGAGAGGTAGATTCTGCTACCTCCCTTTCTATAGGGCATCACCCCAGAAGAAATCGCACTGAAATCAGTAACCTACCAAGGAGTAGATGCTGTATGATAGGAAAGGCAGCGGACAAATTGAGGGGGAAGAAGGAAGCGCTGGGTTCCAGAAAAAACGAGCTATCTGACTAAAGTAAAATTTCAGGAACAGATCCTACAGTCTGAAGTTTTACCCACTTACTTTATTTTTTTTCTCTTGCGTTCCATTTTTTAATCATTTTTTTTTTGCTCAAGCCGTGGCACATTATTGTGTATTCCCACAAATAACTGTAAGGGCAGCTGACATCATTTAGACATCAAAATACCTGATAGGGCATTTAGATGTGCAAGTGACCTTAAATACACCCACTGAGAGTAGAGAAATGGAAAGAGAGCTTTAAAGTCTGGCCTCTAGAGTTTAAGTGCAGGTGATTCTGTATCGTTTCATTACAAGTGGTTCTAGCTGGGCTTGGAATTTGCATCCCTGCACCATCAGAATGGCCTGGAGTTTCTTAATTACCAAACAAATGGAGAGTAGCTGCTTGATTTTGACAGCTCCTTTGTGTATCATTCTTCACAGAACATGAATGATTAATGGAATTTTCCCAACACAGTCAAAGTTGTTTACTGATGGAATTAAAGCTGAAATTGGCAGTGCTCTTTAGGGAGGACTTTTTCTATAATGTCACCAGACCTGCCAAGCTCTCCTAAAAAATAGGGACAATTAGTGATGGGTCAGAAGGATTCTGGGTATTAAAAGGTTTGTTCCTCCAATGAAAGTGAAAAAGAAGGTGGGTGGGTGCAAAACAAGAATAATAAAAAAAACCCAAACCCTAAAGCCTGTTATTGATTATTTCCTTCAGGGAGTAATATCCTTGGACCCAAGCTCTGTGCTTGAATTGGATGGGGAAAAAAAAGTTAAATTTCAGTGTTTGAAGATGCAAAATACCTAGAAGAAGCAAGATAAAGAAAGCCAATGTTCAACACTTTCTGTTTAAGTACTTCTCAGGATAAATGAACATGAAGACTAGTTGGCCTCAGTGACTGTAAGCTTCACATCGTCAACACAAGGTGACACTTTATGTGTAGGAGTCAAACTTGTGAGGCAGCTGGTTATCAAGGGGTGGAAGAAGAGCACAGGCAGGGCATAACCAGAACAGCTGTGTTTAGAACATGGCATTTGTGGCTTTGTTGCCATTTTGAGCACTAGAAATGCCTGGAGGAACAGCTGTCTGGTGCAGAAGACAATCATTACCGGAGAAATCCAGTGTTCTGTGCATCCTGTCTTGTAGGGAAGGTTACAGGGCTGCTAGATGGCCTGAGGAAATGTACCAGTACAGACTCAGGGGATGAGAAAGTGCGGGTGAAGGAGATGCAAAAGAGGCTGGTGGTCACGGCATGTAACCAGAGCATGAAAGGCAGCTGACTACAATGCATCGGGCAGACCGGCAAACAAACTCATCTGGAATTATTCCAAACATATTCATAATTATTGCTTTTGCCCCGTATTTTCATCATTTGCCTTCTTGTCCCCTTACACTGCCAGGTTCTATAGGCAGAAAAATTTGTGGGAGTAATATCCTCCTATCAGCAGTGGTTCATCTGGGACACACTTACGAAGTTCATAATAAAGGCAAGCCCTACAGAGCGTGCTCAATGTTTAAAGTGTTTTATGAACAACTTCACACCAGCCCCAGGAGATAGTTAGATAAGCATGTGATTTATTTTTATTCCCATTTTCCAGATGGAGAAAAAATGGTGAAGTGACCTCCTAAAGGCCGCTGAAGGAGTTGAAACTGAGATGAGATCAAGGAGCTCCTGACTGCCCTGCCTGTGGGGAAAACATCAGATTGTTCTGCATCTCTCTTCTGCATCTATTGCACTGACAAAGGCCTTTCACCACGTCACGTGAACATGTCTACAAGATGGATTTTTATGACTGCAGTGGAATCTGGTAGATGGCCAGGACACTTTGGTTTTTAGCTATCCCATATCATACTTTCCTCATGTGCCTCTCTCCCTCCTGCCTCTCAGCATTTTTCAATAAACAGGCAAAATTACCCATGAGCGAGGCTGCGAGGGACAGCACAGAGCCAGGGAGGTCATACACCTCCCATGCTTGTATGGTTAGCAGCAAGTATATATAACACAGCCCTGCCCTTCCTCTTCTAATGAAAGTGGCTCACCACCAGGTAGGTGATCAGCAGCCAAAGGAGATTAATCTCCCTTTTTAGCATGTGTTTTGGGGTTGGAAGGGATATCAGTTGCTTTAGTATGTTTTTGACATCATCTAAAGCGTAGCCAAGGGATATAATCATGCCCTTGGGAGAGCAAAGGTACAATACATAGCTAAGTGCCTCTAATCCACGGCAGCATGATTATCTATTGATAACCGCCTCCTCCCCTTTAGCTGTCCTACCGATCCTGAGCGTGGTTAATAAAAACAAATGAGTTCAGCATGCCACCGCACGGTAAAGAACATGTACGGGGGGGTATCAGGGTGGGGGAAAGTGAACTGTTCTCTTTTGTTTTCTTTTCTTTTAATGCAAAACCCACCTGGCTTGGTGATCTCCAGATATGCACTAATACTGGTGCCAGATATTCACTCGCACAGACAAAAGTAATACAAGTACAAAAGGGAAGGCTGGGGTGGAGGAAGGGGAAATGGCTGGGGCCAAGAACCAGGGGCCAGTTTTTGCCGTGATGTACTCTTACTGCCTTTGTGATCCTGGGCAAGCCTCTTAGATTAAATTTAATAGCTAGGCCTGGATCCAATGACTGATGCTAATCAGAAAGCAAAAGGCCCTTTCACCTTCCGCTACTAAATTTGCACCTGAAGTTAGTTATCCGTAGTTAATTCTGTACTATTGCATCCTCAAGTCAGACTTCAGGACTGATGAAACTCTGTAGTTTCTGTTGACCTCTGTAGGATACTCAGTTTGATAATAATGGTCATGATTTCCTCACATATCAGTTTCATTTTCTGTGGTAAAGGAAGAGCAGTAGCACCTTTGTTCTATGCCACCCTCACAAGGAATTATATGATTTGGCAGGTATTTTATGAAATGGCAAAGCACAGTATAAGTCAGTGTTGGAAATACATACTGAAAAATCTAGTGCAGGGTTTCCATCAGTGCAGATAATAGATGGTGAGTGGTGTGCCTGAGTCTGGTCACACTCGCAATGGAGCTATTCAGAGTTATTTGCATTGCACCAGAATAATGCAAAAAGGAAAGTTCACATGATGCAGCAAGGTGGTACAGATCCAAACCAGGTATGTACCACACAGTCGTTTGGTTTTTGCCATTCCCTCACTGGGAAGTAAACTCTAAGGAGAATGAACGCTTTCCCTGTGTTTGAAAAGCATCTGTAGAAGAGAGAAACTCTTAAAAAAAACACCCCACAACCCAACAACAACAACAACCAAAAAAAAACCATCTTACTTGTGCATCCATCATATTTTCCAGGCAACTGGTCTCTTGAGAAACCTCCAAACAAATAGCCAGAAATGAGTGGTGGGGAGAAGAAAGATATATATGAATTCTTTCAAGCAAGGCACATCTTGGAGCTACCTAGTCCTTCTACTGGAATGTAACCTTCATGTTCTTTCCAGATGCTGGCAAGGGCGGGGTAGCAGTTTGAGAATAAATCAGTTTACTTAGTTTACTTGCTAAGGCATGGAATCTACCTGAAGAAAACAAAATTCCCTTGAAGAATGGTCTGTCCAGCCATTGCAAATGCCCTTGGAGTTCAAGCACTTCTTTAACATTCATCTGATCATGAGACTGCCTGGTTCTTGCAGTATTTTAAACTGTCCAGAGGCAGATAATAATTTACTACAGGTAAAAAAAAAAAAAAAAAAAAAAAGAATTAAAAAATCAATTGATCACATGCCCAGGCAATACTTACCACAGACTGTACTTATTTTGGCTAAAGATGTACAAGGAAATTTTTTTTTAAAATGCCCCAGAGGGAATAAAGAATTAGCAAGACAGTTAAAAGAGCAACCACAACACCCTGGCTTAATGGAGCCATTGCAAAAAAAATCCAGATAATTTGATCTCTAACAAAGGAGGGCCTGTCAGGTCAGTAACCCAGAACTGAGGTAATGGTTTCATATAACAATACTCCTTGACTTGGTATTCATTTTCAACCCACAGTGGTAAAAGTAAAGTTCAACCTAACAGCAGCTGTCAAATACCTTTGGCTAATCCCCCCGTAGCTGCTTTGGTACAATTTTGGTGGTGTAATACATGGTATCACCCGACCCCAACAAGGCCACCGCACTGTTAACACTTTGCCCTTGGGAGGCACATGAGTGGGTCGGAGCGGTTACAAACTTCCCCTGAGGTATTTAGGAGAAAGACCTGCTCACGCTCCTGACTACATCTCTGCTGTACTTTGTGCCACGGTAGTGCTGAAATGTGTTTCTTTCCAAATCATTAAAGCCTGGCATTTCAGAGCTGGGCTCCAGGGAAAATGTCCCTGCTCTCTGTGCCTTCCCTCCTGTATTTCGAGACGTAGATGCTAAGCTTCAGTGCACCTTCCTGCTGGATTTTCAAACAACTCAGTGTTTTACAGGCTTCAGGATATTATAAATATTGGCTCTTTTTTTTTTTTTTTCTAACTGTGTGCTGTTCAGGTTGTTCTGTTGCTTGGATTGCGCAATGTGCTGTGTGTAGCAGGATGGAAAGAGCTGGGTTAGTGAATCTCACATCCCAGCAAACCCCAAACACAGATCTGCCCATGGGAAAGATGGGGTGCCTAATGATTAGAGCAGCCTATTGGGGCATTTCTTGCCATCCACCTTGGACTTCTGTTTCTCTTTATTCTTATCTAAATACCATACATGGTAATGTCTTCCCTGTGAAGCACGCAGACTTTGTGCCCATGAAACCTTGTGGCTTTTTGGTGGCCATTTGCCTGCAGGCAGAAGGTGAATTTGTGAGAAAAGAGGGAAAAAAAACCAAACAAACCCAATAAAAAATCTGAGCCCAGTGTTGTACCTGGCAGGTACACAGTGTCTGGTCATCCTGGAGATAGGCAGATAAATTTCATAAAGATCATGTCGTTACATGAGCATAAACTGTGTTGCCATTCTGGTCTTTTTTTCTATAAATTCTGCTGAGCTCCACCTCTTCCTTCATCATCTGTACCTGCGCAGGCTTCCTCTTAACCCATCTCTGAATAATTCCCTTTGAATCTTCTTTGATGAGACCTTCCACTTATCCCGAATTCAGGATGAAAAATTAATAGAAGGCAGGGATGAGAAATATCCTCTCTCATCACAGCACTGCCAATGTCCTGAGTCTACGCCACCTTTCAGAGGGAAACTCTGATAAAGCTGATGGATGTGGCCAACAGTCTCTGCATGTCTAGACAATCTGCATAGTTTTCCTTATCCAAACAGGCAAGTCAGAGACACTTGAAGGAAAACGTTTTGGGGTGAGCTTCTAGTCCCTTTCAGTAGCTCTTCAAGTCTCACCTTAACCTCAGCCACCTTCTCTTTGGATATTTCTTTGGATTTGAACCCTTAATTAATGGAAACTTTCAAGATTACGCTTGGCATGGAGGACACCCTGTGTGGGCAAAGCACCAGAGGGTGAAATGTTTCCTAATTCCATTTCAGAGCAATTTATCTGGGAATCACTGGCAGCCACTTTTTCAACTATGAGCAGGTTTATTTTACACCCCAGAACAACTAATATTTTTTTCCCTTTGGAGTTATGTTTGCTATTTAACTCTACATACTTCTCCATTTCTTTAGTGTTCTTACACTGAAGGGATAATAATGATAATGATAATAATAATAATAATAATAACAGTTGTAATAACAATAATAAAAATCCAACTTCTTTTTTCTTTAAGGTACAACAGTGTTTCACTTGACTGGCTATAACTGACTCGACTCCTTTGAAAGTAATGGAATTACTTTGCCAGCACAGTTCACTGGTCTGCCTCATTTTGGAAAACTCATCTCTTTTAATGTCTCGGCCACACTGAAGCTCAGCATCAGTTGCTAACCTGCGGGAGCTCAGCACTGCAACCCCGCAGTCCCAAATCTCAGCTATATCTTGAAATGACTCGATACTCAAATTGGGATGACACGGGCAAGAATCTGATCTGGACTGTGTGACCTGAGTCATTCACGGGAGCAAAAGAAGGAGGTGACATGAGTAAAATCAGAGGGAAATTACTGTTCTATGCTTTCAGTGTATGCATACTCCCATGCAACGTGACTCACAAGCATGCTCAATGTGAAGATATTTAAAGGATTGTCTTACTCTGAGGGGCTGTTCTGACATAAGAAGGGAGTCTCAGGACTTCAAAGTAATTTTGCAAAGTTCTCCAGTGAAGCAGTGATTTCTTTGACTGCAAGCCACCAAAGATTCAGAAATCCACCTCTCTAAGTTTGGCTCTTTTCTACCGCCACAGAGGCTGCTTGGTGGTACCTGGGAACCACTGATTTTTGCGTTATAACAATTCCTCTGTGTGAATGGCACCTAAGGGCCACGCTGGTAAGTGGGATGGGTGACTGTTTAGAGAAAGCTTCTCTCAAATAATCCTGGGCCACTGACTTCTTATGGAAGATATTGCTGTTACCAAAGCCCTTAGACTGTTTCATATAGTTCTGGTGGCCATCATCCACCTGCATCCTCATCTCAGAGTTGTAGCAACTTAGGAGTCCTCAGATCTGGGATGATTTATTGACTGATTGAATGGACAGGATTGTCCCTGCTGGTACAGATTTTAGGCGCTCAGAGGAAACAGAAGGACCCCGTGAAGTCAACTATTCCACCTTCCTGTGTCAGAGTCCAGGTATTTATATCACAAAGCTCACAACTAGATACCAGCAAAAATGTTGATAACATTACCATACTCACTGGAAATAGCCCATCATCTGTACCTGCTGACAAACACCAATATTTTCACCTGCAAAACATACTAAAACTTGACAGCCAGACTTTACAAGTACAAACTCTGGTGCCTCTCCACACACACAAGAAGCAGATGATTTCAACAGCATTTGAATTTTTAACAGGTACACAGCACTAACACCAATTCCCCAGGCACAGAGGACTGAGAAATTCATCAGGCAGGCAGCTAGTTGGGAACTTTCCCCTGCCACTTCTAACACTGCGTGCGTGCACTGGGAAAGGAGTCACATTTAGCACACTACAATTTACCTGCATGATTAACCATCGACGGTGTTTTTTGGATGTCTAATCAGTTTATATTGGGTTTATGTACAATTTCCTAAGCAGGCCGACTGATAGATTGATCAAGGGTAGATGGGATCTGACAGCAGAATATTATGGCAGAATTCTTCCGGTGATGGATGAGCCCACCTTGACACAAACTCCAAAGCTTCGCCTCTTAGTAATAAATCTCAGCATGAAGTCATCTGTCTCTGACCTGAAGCTCGAAATCAACGACTCAGGATACTGAAGTTTCATCGTCTTTATGAACATTTAAGTTGGCTCAATGGCATAAATACACACCTCCCGCATTCAATCTCTTTAATAGTGGCAGGCCTTATAATGTTGTTTTTGTATTTTTTTTTTTGTTTTATAAAAGGTAGCGACTCATAACTGATTTTCTCACCAGCCAAGGAGATTGCTGCTAATAGATTACATTCTGCATGATGCTTAATGAGCCATGATTGGGAACGGAGATGGGAAATGGCACTTTGGATTGATTTAGCAAGGATTCAGTGGAGGCAATGCCACGACTCCACAAATAGCAGTAGGTTTTACGTGGTGTCATAGAATTATATAACAGGGACCTCGGGTAAAACCTTTAAAACACCTTGCTGGCTTGGGAGCTTAACATGCGTTTTCAAAAGCTAGCTAAAGTCAGGTTCTGAAAAATATGGCTAGTTACCCAGAGGGCTTTTTCAAAGCAATGGTGTGAGTAACTTTCAGTATGTGGTGACCGGATAGGCGTAAAAACCAAGACGGAATTTTCCCCCAAGCCCACCTGAAAAACCCCCTGCATACTCTGGGACTCTAAAAATTGAAATATCTCATTCCTTGCTTGTAAACTGCATTATGCACAGAATATATGATGGTGCGACACGGTGTTCACGCCATCAGGAATCGATAATCTCATTTGCTTGGGACTTAATCCAAGGCCACTGATGGTACTGAGGCCCTATTTCTTCATGGGATTCAAGCACCTAATTTTTATCTTTCTCTTTTTGAGAATCTGGGTGCATGAGACCTGAGATCATGTTTACATGCACTCGTAATGTAAAGATGTGAGGTTGTGTAACAGAAGTCCTCTAAGCTCCCTGTGCTTGGTGGACGCCCTGGGTACCCCCAGCAGCTCACTGAATTAATTGAGTAATGCTTTCAGGTGACCTACTGCAGACGTTTTCATCTGACGGAGCCAGGAAATGGGGTAGCTAATAGACCATTTTGGAGTATTGTAAGGATCACAGCAATCCCATGTTTAAGGAGGTTAATATAATACTAATTGGGGCTTGGGTGAAGAGTTCATAAGACAGATGAACCCACCTGAATTTTGAGAGTTTGAACAGCCGGATTCTTAACCCATATTCACTACTGCTTTGAATGTTTTTGCTCTTTAACTAAGAAGGAAAAGAAATATCTGGAGATTGCTGTAATTGTCAGCTTTTTCTGACTAACCTTCTTGACTGCGTCTTCTGGGTTCATGATGGCTGATAACATAACAATGTCATGGCCAATGAGAAAAATCAACTCATAGGACCAAATTCACCTCCTGACTGACTCTGGTAGACCTAACTGCACTCTGAGATGTTATTTCTGCTAATATCAAAGTCCAGAAACTGACAAAGCTGTATTATTGTCAACCCCTGTAGTGAGGCTGGGAAAGTAGGAATAACAGTTAAGTTAGACCTACGTGAATAATTCATAGGGAATAATTTATTTGATGAATTGACCTCCTTTCCCCCCTTGTCCTCCCCCCGTGTTCATGGCCCTGTCCACAAGCAGCCTCTGATTTTCTCTCCTCTGTTGTTACTCAAATTGAAAATATCTGCTGAATAATTTCTGAGGATAGTTCTTGTTCTGCAAATTTGTCCCTGAGCAGTTAGCTGTGAACATTTGGTATCTGACTTTCCAGTGCTGGCTAGACACACAGATCTCATGGTGTTATTCCTGTTCTCTGCATAAAGGGGACATATATTCAAAACAGTGTGTTTTCCACTTTGGCTATTGGCAGTTATGAGCCCTTTAATGTAGTCTTAAGCTCTGCAAGCTGTGTATTTGATTGTAAGGCCCCAGTTTTGATTCATGTGAGGTAAATAATACGTATAATGAAAGGAAACAATGCTTTTCGTCAGGGATTTTCTTATAAACCTGCAGGTGCCTCCCAGTCAAACCCACCAGCAGCTCAAGAAAGCCACGAGTGAAGGGGAATAAAATTGAGTTGTAAGAGCAAAAAAAGACTTTGTCACTGTCCACCAGGTAAGCGGGAACACTCCTAACCTAGAGCCCACCCCTGCAAAGACGGGGGGACAGCGGGCACAGGGGATGCACCGCGGTCTGCAGGACAGATACTGGGCAAGGCAAGCAGCCCTGGCCACCCTCCCCAGCTCCCATCACCCCAGTCAGGAGGGCCACACAAGCACCTTTGCCCCACCTTCACAGCTCCCATCCCGGTTTCTGAAGGCTTTGCTGCTGAGCAGCTCCTCAATTCCCTTCGCAGCGCGGTCACTTGTTTACTCGCTCCACTCATTATGGTCTGCACTCACGTAAGGCGACTACGAGACGGCACATCGACTTTCAGAATCGGGGGGAAAAAAAAAAAGGGAGAGAGACAGAGTTAAAAGTTTCAGCCATAAAAGCTTTTGACACATCTTTCTGTCTCTTTCTGTCCATGTAATCAATCTTCTAAGTTTCCAGGAGCGGCTGAGATTTTTAAAAACAGCTGTAATCTGTGGTCATTGATGGTGGAGTAGATTGTTTGCCAAACTATTACCATAACTGTCAACCGAAATCAGAAAAATAATCTCATTGTGCTGGACAGATGCCTTTCCTGCATTATTGATATAGTCACTCCAGAGTAATAGAGAAATATAAAGCATTGTTCTATTTACAAAAGGAGATTGGCCAAGTCCTTGAGAGTGAGCAGGAGGGACAGGCACTTAAAGGAAGTGAGATATAGTCAACTCAGTAAAAGTTATGTGTCAGGGTCATGTGGCCTCCATAGTCAGCAGTAGAATCTCAGTTTTCAATAGCTTTTCCTCTCCTTTCTCACTTTCAGATTTAGCTCCAGAGCTTAATCTCTGACTAAATGAGCTTTCCAGGGTTTAAATGCAGCACCATGGAATTTACCCAGCTTTTTCCCCTTTCCACCTCCCCTTTGGCTGCCAGTGTGACAACCCCAAATGCGTCTCTGGGACTGCCGCGTTTACAGAATATGCAAAAACACTGCACCTTCACTGCGCTACTCTTTGCAGGGAGGATAAATCAGGTCAGCGCTGCCCATTATAATACAATACAAGAGAATTTTGTTTGCTCGCCGTTAAGATATCTCAGAAAGCACTTTGCAAAGCAATGTACTAAATATGAGCATTGCAGCAAATCTTTAGGCAGATGGAGCAGCCAGCCTGCATTTAACCATAGCGCCCACAGAGTCTTTTGCTGTTACAAATGTTTGTATATAGAGAAGGGCCCAATTTTGCATTGGAATCTGCTACAGTGAACCGATAACCCCAAGTTCCCCATTTATAGCACAAATGAATAAATATCTATACAGTCGGAGGACTGGAGGTGGGACTGGAGCTTCTATTTTCATTTGAGCACCATGCAGGGGTCAGGCACAGTGAAAGTCCCGTGATCAGCTGAGGACAGGCACTGGGAGATATGTGGTCTCCTGTCCTTTTATTCCCCAAACATTTTTTAATTTTAAAATTGCCTCACATTCCACTGCAGGGAAAAGTTTCTCTTCTCATCAGCATTTTGAAAACACAAAATTGGAATTTTTTTTTTTCTTTTTTTTGAGCAGGAATTATCTATAGAAGTAGCCCTCCATTTAACTTGAAAAGAGAAATTAGCTTTTACAAAATTACAGCAGTTTTTAGCTTATTCGTGTTCAAAAGCAGCTATATGAGACACTAGCCTCATTTCGGTAGCAACAAAAGTACTTTCCGACAGCTTAATGTTTTGAGGCAACACATGGCTTTTTTCTTTCTTTCTTGTGACAAAAACATACAGATGCAATCTTTGTCTCAGTAGAAGAAAGATGGAAACAAAATCAGTTCATCAAATTTGGTGTAATGAGAATTATTGTCGTACTATAAAAATAATTTAAATAACAACAACAACAAAAATGCTTTTACCCCAGTTTTAGCGAAACGCCTGTGAAAGAGACACTCTAGTGAAGCAAATGCATCCTCTGGTCTGAAGTGTGAAATTCAGCAGCACATGAAAAAAAGCAGGGCTAATTGAAGGACGGATTCTTCCTGGGTGACCACCAGTCAATCAATAGCCGGGGCCCATCACGCTGACTGTAAAACATTTGTAGGTTTCAAATGAGGACAAATTATTGCGAGGAAAATGCCTGACTGCCTTTGTGCAGAAGGACAAACAGTCTACGGTCAGGAAACGAATGCATAAAGTGTCCTTGACACTGCATTTGTCTTGACACACGCTCTTCTGCTCTGAAGTTGTTATACTCCGGTTACCGAGCTGTTCTGAATCCATTAGCGCATGTCGTGGACAAGAGGTTTGACCCAATCCCTTCCTGCATTACACCACTAACTCACACCTATCTCCAGCACACGTGAGCGCACCCACGTGCCCGCAAGCAGATACCGAGCCCAATAGTGTTTTTAATTGAGAAGCATAAATTTGGCCTGCTAGATCTATTAACGATTTGTTTCAATTAGGAACCCAGCTGCTTCCTGAGATTTTGCAGCCTGGGTTTCAGAACTTTAGCCGTACTGAAAATGAGTCTCAAGTGAGTTACTTGGAGTCCTTCGGCTCAGTGTTTTTACAGACTTGTTGGAAGGGAGATGTTTTGAAAAGTTTCCACGGCGTGCTCGTCACCCCTCCTCTCTGCCCTTGAACGATACTGACTCAGAGAAGGTAAAACTAGACCTCCTCACCTTCAAGCGCATCTTAAATCCAGATGAAGTTTGCCTCTCCTTATAGAGAGTAGTTAAAGTCCACTACTCATCTTAAATGTACTTTTCAGAGAGGCTCAGATGAGACTGAATTAAAAGATGTTTCTGCTGCCCCAAACCACCCCTTCCCCAGCACAGAGAGTGCAGTTAATTAACCAGACTTCCCAGTAAGTAATGTCACCTCTTCTTTCTTTTATTGAGTACCTGCGAGTTAAATCCAGGATGAAACCTGCCAGATTTAAGGACACTGTATGGGGGCTTGGAGAAGCCAGGCAAGAATTGTCCCCTTTTCTTGGAATGTTTATTGAATCCGACCACACATTAATGAACTTCTGGGCACCCGTGGACTCACTCCTGCTAGGTTTGCATTGCCACTACTAGCCGGAGGAGATGCACCGGCTTTTGGCTGATCCTTGTGTGGACCTGTGACAATTTGCAAAACCTTTTGAAGTCAGTGGTCAAAATACATTGCCAGCTTCTCCTTTTCCTCCTGGGAGCGGGAGCCTGTGCCAAGCAGGGAGTCATTTTTGCACTTGTAGACGAAGCTCAGTGGGAAAATGGTGAGGACTTGTCACTTGAGCATTTACAACTCCAGAAGGCATCAGCCTTTCCCTAAAATTAACTTAACTGACAAAAACACACACTACGTCAGTGACAGTGCATGGTCATTAAGAGCAAGGCGTCCTCCCAAGAAGCCAGGCAGAATCCACAAAGCTAAAGCTTCTTCAAATACTATTTCATTTTTCATTAATATTTCACTGATCTTATGTCTACTCTTTCTCTGTGATCCAGCCAATACCTTAACCTTTTTTTTTTTCCCCTCAACCAATGCCAGTTTCAGAGACGGGTACCCACATAACTACCTAAGACTCCAGCCCATGGAAAAGCGCTGAGAGAAGGAAGGAAAACAAAGTCAAGTGAGGTCGCAATGCATGTCATCAGGACAGAGAAGTGCTAGTTTCTAGCATGTTCACCATTCCGCACAGACTGATTCTGGCTTTGTTCCTATTTGGATGTCCAGGATGATTTCTCAGTATCACCCTTTGAGAGGAGAGGAATTAGCTGTCTGATGGCCTTTTCCGTCCAACCAAGAGGTGAAAGCTGGCAGAGGTTATCTTTCTCTTCAGCTTTGCTTCAGCTACTCAGAAAAACTTTTCAAATAGCTCAACTCTTGACCACATTAGTTTATTTTATCAATCAAGCTTTGATGCACTGATAATAAACACATCAACAAAACTCTTGGACATGTTCACTAATAATAAACAGAAAGCTAAGCTCTCACCAGAGTCAGTAAGAAAATGGGAATTGTTTTCTACCAAAAAAAATAATTGCTGATAAAGTATAAAAAACAGACTTGAAATAATTTCATATTCTACATTTCATCAAACAAAGGAGAATTTCAGCCCTGTCCAACATAGAAGAGACCTCTCAAAGTAAGTTCCCCCATATAATAAATTAATACAGACCAGAAGCAGTCAGTCCTTGAACTTTGCAAAGTTCCCTTGATCAGGTCTATGGGCACAAATTTAAAGTTCATGATTCTCTGATGTCTTGTATTTTCCTCTGCTCCTGAGGTCATGATATTGCATGAGACTCTCAGACTGCATTAAAGGTCTCTAGTCTGTACACAGGAAAATGGAAAACATTAAATGAGAAAACTGCAAGCAATCCTCCTCTGATAACTACTTTTTTATTATACAACCTCATTATATTCAAACCAATCTTATGCTTTTGGATAGAGGGGTATGCTTTATGAGTTTTATATACTTCAGTATACACTTCTGTATAAATCTGAATTCTGTATTTCTCTTTAAGGTATGACTTAATTTTCCTAAGTCCAGCCTAAAGTTTCCCAAATGTAGATTTATTATTTTGATTTGGCATTTCAAATTTTTAATCAAGTAACACAAAAAAAAAAATCCAACGAGGATGCTGTTATCTCCTCTTATTTTTTAACTGGTTTAGCTTTAAACCACGGCATGTTTTGAAGATCATAGAATCATAGAATCATAGAATTGTCGAGGTTGGAAGAGACCCTTGAGATCATCGAGTCCAACCATCTACCCTACTCTACAAAGTTCTCCCCTACACCGTATCCCCCAACACCACATCTGAACGTCTCTTATGGTAAGATGGTAAGAAAGCAAAACAAGGAGTGATTTGACCAGCTCAGACTGGAATGTGGAGCAACCCCAGTGAAGCTCCAAGCGACATATTGTCTCTTTAGACTCCAACTTCTAGTCTTTGCTTCCCAGGCCAATCTCAATTAGCTGAGTAGTGCAAGCTCTCTCTCGTTAGGATGCTGCACCATTTTCTTACCTCTGCCGTGCGCTAACCCCCCAGGTGCTCAGTTCTGCTGTTTGCTGGTGCCGTGGCAGGGGGAACTTCGTACACCTGTGAAGCCCGCAGCAATTTTGAAACAGGACTGGGGAAAACTGGGGGTTGGAAGAGGCACCGACTTACGTCTCGGCTTCCAACAGCTGTTTCCAAGCCTCAGAAACAAAGCTCTGAGTTATGGCACTGAGAATAAAAGATAAAGCCTGCACAAGTTTTTTTTCATGCAGGGAGGGAAAGGATTTGTACAGAGAGTTTTCTCGTGTGCCACTAGTGAGAAATTTCATGGTGACTTGGGGCTGGCTGAAAGCTCTTTTACATAGGCACAAACCCATACTTGTGTGTGTCTAACTTACAAAAAAACCTGCTGATCTGAGAGTGCTTGGAAGGAGTGCCCCCCTCAAGTATTTACTCCTGAGCAGCTGAGCGATTCCCTCCTGCTAACACTCCCCTTTCCCCCCTTCTCCCAAAGGGCTGCTCAGCCACCTTATCTTAAGTCTTTTTTGGCTTGTTTACTAAATCTTCAGTCTGCTCACTCAGGGTTAAGGACCCTCAACTGAGGTATGATCCTCCACCTCGTGCTCTGGTTCCAAGGTTGACTCATAAGAAGAAGAGTCCTTAAGCCTCAACAAGCGGATTGAAAACTCAGTAAACAAGCTGAAGAGAAATGCAAGGTAAGAAGTCCAAGTCTCCGACCAGATAGGCATGAAAAGCGCTTTATACAACATCTATTTAGGAAGAGGTTTTCAGAGACTTTGTGATGATTTATAGGATGTGTGTTTCGTAGTTTTTGATTCTTTTGCCCCCCCCCACTCCCTTACCAGTCAAAGCTGGGTTTGTTGCATACCCATTTGCCCACACTGAGCTCAATAATCTTGTTAGTTGAACACTGAGAAGCAGTATGCAGAACGGTTTGGTTTCCTCAAAAAGAACAAACTCCAAAGAAATGTAAGTAAATTCTTTTTAAAAATGTGTTTCTTCAACCTATCAATATAAATGTTCCTGAGGTATATTGGATATAAACTTACATAATCTTGTGTATATTTGAAAGTTTCCATGGAAACCATTTCTTTGTCAAAAGAACAACATTGCTCTGGGCTATTTGTCACTCACACCGAGCAATGTCCAGCTCACGTATGGGGACCAGGAGGTGACTTTGATGCCAGCAAAGGAATGGTCTTGGCTGTTTTCAGTTCCCCAGCCACAGCAGAAGGTGGAAAAGTAACATTCCTTCATGTAGATGGAGACAATAACAGTGAAAGAGTTTAGGTAAACTGACCCCTGGAAACATCCAAACATCAACCCACCTGGTTTCCCTTGCAGGGACCGTTCTGGTAATGCTAAGTGTTTTTGTAGGAGGGAATGAGCGTGCAAGGTCTCAGTTCTCCTTAAGCAAAGATATTTGTCTGCACGTTGCAAATTTTCCCTGCAGAATAAGCTGCTTTTCTAATAAATGCTGTTTTGACAGCAGCGTTGCAGCTTGCCAGGAGCTGCTCCCAATGCATCTGCAAAGGCGTCTGCAAAGTTGCAGCCCTTAATTCTCACACCATTTCCTTGTCCCCTCATTTACCCAGTTCTTCAAGACAGAAGGGGAGGGGGAAAGGAGAGAAGAAGTCCAGTCTGACCTTCCTCCCGCCTCCGGAAACACTACAGTTTTCAGGAGCTGTAAGCTGTCGCTGGGTTTCTGGCTGACAGCAGCTGGGAGTCAACAGCAGCCCATCTTATCCACTTCAGAAATGAGCCCTGGCTGATTGGACAAATATTTCCTATTTACCAGCTTCTTCCCCCCCTCCCCGTCCCTCCTGGATAATTCTAGGGTTAATCCACCACACCGCCTCCTCAGCCCAGCCCCGTGATATTGACACTTAAGAAACACAGAGCTGTTTATATTTCATTGGAGAGCTCATACTATCAATTTTCACATTAGCGAGTCCGGCTATTGCTCTCTTCTATCGGGATCTATTGAGTGGTGGCAGTAGAGATATCCGCTGTAGTGAAGGAAAAAAAAAATACTTAGCTGTCTGATGAAATGTTTTAAATGCATAGGGTTCACCTTGGGGTTGGCTGCTGCTCAGATTTTATCCATTAATAACACGCAGGGCTGCCACACTACTCTCCAGGGCTGATAGGAAAAATAGTACCACTTACAGATCCCCCGGTTTGCCTCGGGGAGAGTGCACCAAATGCAGCACATATCATACATTTCGGGCCTGAAATTTACTCCACGAAAAGAAAAAAAAAAAAAACCCACAAAAAAACCCCAAACATTCTTTATATTAAAAAACAAAACCCAACCCTATTCCTGAAGCCCAGACAAAGGGAAGTTGCCATGTAGGCCAGTAGTTGCAGACCTCAAGTGCTTTGCTTATGCTGTGAAACGCCTCTGGGCAAAACAGGGGTAAGATTTCAGTGTAAAGGGCCTTTTTTAGCTTACTGCCCTGCCGGTTGACATTTCACCCAGCAGGGAGAAGAATCTGAATTGTTAGAAGGAGCCAAGCGCGAAAGAGTAGACTCTTGGTCAGTCATCATCCTTCCAGCAAGAGAGTCTCATTTATTTATACTTACTTTTTTTTTTTTTCCCCCTACCCTTGAAACAATTCACAGGAAAATGATCATCAGAATGAGAATTGTTAACTGATTAGATTATTGTCGGCATGCGGTACAAGAACACAGCCAAGTGCTCAAGGGTAAGTATTATTTTCATCTAGTGATGAGGCTAAGAAAGGATTCTGCACCCAATTCCCTGTACATTAATGATCTGAAGATATTTGGGTTGGGTTGCATTGTTTTCCCCTCTCTTTCAAAGTGAGCCACAGAGCTCTTTGCTGCCAGGAAGTGTTATTTAAGAATATGAGTTTCTTTTGTACAGGGAAGGGCATAATTAGATGTTAAGAGCTGATTACTGTATTGTTCTCCACAGAGATTTGCAAAAGGAACTGCATTTGAAGAAAGAAGGGAAAGTATGTATTGTACTTGGAAAGTGAGAGGTATCTGGCTTAAATATTCTTTGTCTCCATATCTGAAAACTTTTTACAAGAGATGGGAAGTAACCAAACTTTCCATTGCACATTTGCTGTGAGCAGCCTATGGACCTACAATACCTGCTGTGGGAAGCTGGCGCTAGAGTTACCACCCCAAAGACCAGAAAAAACTCCCATCTCCTCAAGTAGGGACCACTTGAAACAGAAAATTTTTTATTTTTATTTTTTTTTAAAGGAGCTTTTTGAAACAAGTTGAACTTGTGCCTGCCCACTGCTGGCTTCCGCTACTCCAGCCCCGGGGACCTGTCGTACCTCATGCTTCCTCTCCCTTAGGCACTCAGAAAAGCGAGATGTTTCTATCAGGCAGCTCTCAGAGAAACCTTTGTAAGCAATAAACCCTTCAGAGGGGATAACGACCCATTTAGCTCCTCCAAACTCTGTGAGGCACTTAATGTAGGACATACTGTAGGCATTTATCCATGTTGCACCCAGAAGAGACCTGGGCTGCAGGTAGATACCCACTAAGACCCTTTCTACTCCGTGCCATATCACAGAGAACATATGCTATGCTAGTTGCCGTCCCCTCCAAAATGTTAAAAATCAAGCTGACAAACCTCATGCTTTTCTCTGGAGGCTCCTGGCGCAGTCTCTGGCAGATTGGTGAGGGAGACAGCCAACACAGACCTTCAGCTGCTGCTGACCTCCCTTTGATTTTCAGCAGCGGCAGCTGTGAGGAGATGCTCAATTGATATGAGCATTCACTTCTTTATTACTCTTCTCACAAAGTGAGAAGTGCTTCAGCCTTCCTTAACACCTCCTGAAGCCACAGAGACGTCACCTCCTCAACGCTGCCTCTTCCTGCTGCCACTTCTTCCTCCTCAGTCTACACTATGTATCATGTAGGAGATGGAGTTCATCTAAAATACACCTTCCAGCTCATGCTCCTACCAGGAAAACACTGAGGCCACCTGTGCTTTAAATGCTGCCATGATGACCTGGCCACCCAGCAGAACCTCAGCCCTGTGCTGTTTCACCTCTGCTGATGGAGTCTCCGTGAGTTGTGATGAGCTGGAAGATGCTGCAGTTTTAAACAAGTGGACTCCTTTCCAGCAGTTCCCAAGGAATTTGTCCTTTCTTTCTAGCAAAGAAAACAGAGAATCTAAGTCAAAGTGTTATAGCCTGCTGGCTGTATCGTCACCATTTTCCAAGGCTTCTCAACATATCTCATTATTAAAATCTTTAAGGCCTATTTTAAAGCTCATTGGGTATTTTTTCCCTGCTACTCCTATCAGAAGTTTGCTCCAAAACCTCACAGATATCATGCTAAAAAAGTTCTAATCCTCAAAATACAGGAGTGTATAAAAGAGAAACAGTGCCCCAAACTTTTCAGTTGCTTTTCTATTGCTACACAGAAAACATACCCCATAGCACCTAAATATCTGCACCTAAGCTACATATATAAGCGGAAAGTGCGTAAGAGCACCTTAGCCTCCCTGACCTCAGGCAAAATGATTCTCATAGCCCAGAGTCATCCTTTTATAGCCCTATTCCTCTGCCCCTTTTTTTTCTCCATCAGGCCACAGCTTCACCTGGAGGAAAGAAAAAAAATAATTAAAAAGCCACCCCTTACATACAAGAAATAAAGCAGTTTCACTTTTTATCATACTTTTGTCAAAACTGGACTTCTTCAGGACAAGGCAAGTTCTTGGAGCCAAAGCCTGAGTCAAAGCTCCCCCTGATTTGGAGACAGATGTCACAGTCCTTTTTTTAATCTACGGTAACAGCCTTTAGCTGTATCACAATTAACACACTCCATGTGCCAAACTGTAACGAACTTGCCTGTTCTCCCTGGACCTGCTTCCAGTCCGAGGTGAGAACTAATGAATTGTCGGGGCCACAGGAGGAAGACAAGGACGCGGATGCGGAGGGGAAAGAGGAGGAGTATGAACATCTGCGTGGAGAGGACAAAGCTCCTCTCTCTCTCTCAGGTTATGCAGACACTTTGTAAGGAATTGGCAACCGAGCCACCTCTTTCCTTGCAATCACTCCGTTTAGTTAGGACCAAACCCAGGTGCAGTTTGTACGGGAGTTTGTTTGAACACATCCCTTCGGTTTATTGTTGTGGTTTTGGGTTTTGTTTGTTTTTTTTTCTTTTTTCTTTTCTTTCCTTCTATGCATCTTCATCCTTCATGGTTGATTTAGATTATGATGTAAACTAACCGAACATGACACAGCTGCTCTCTTCAATAACTAAGGAGATGCCGGCTGCCACTCACCCCGGCGCTTTGGTGATTCACAGCAGGGCCTGTTGGGCTTATGGGGGCCCTCTTTTTTGGCATCTGTCTATACCATCCTCATGCAGTTTGCTGAAACAAAACCAATGATGTTAGCAGCATATGGGCAGCCAGAATAGGGGTCACTTACCTTATTTGCCAACAAAGTAAAGGACAAGGCCCAGTGGAACGGCAATATATTGAGAAGAGCTGGCAGCGCAGCAGCAGAAGAGGAAACCGCAGGCAGGAAGGATCCCAGGAGTCACCTCTGCCCATACGTCCCTTTCCTGTGAAATGTTTAGTTTCTGAGGTCTATACGGACTATTTGATTCTAAGTTCTGGAAGTTTTGATCAGCTGAGCTGCCTCTGCCAAACCGAACTCATCTGGCTGAGGTGGACACCCCACATCAGATGCAAAGGCCGACTCCGAACCTTGCTGAAAGCTGAGCAAGATTTTGTTGACAATCAAATTCACGTAAGAGCTAACAGAAAATAAATCATTTCCATCTGCATGCGCTTGGACTAATAAAGGCTTGGTCTGAAACTGGAGAAGCCAAAAACCTGTCAGGGATCCGATCTAATTGTATATCTAACCTGACCAGAAGTAAGAATAATTGGAAACCTCTCAAGTAGATTGTTCTTCTCAACTTCCCGGGACAAACCACACACCAACAGCTTGCACAATCTGACTTCTGCAAACAAAAGCAGTCTGGATAATTTTGGAGAAGACACCGAGCATTCAGACTTCCAGATTAGCTTCCTCTGTTCACCGCCAGAAAAAAAAAAAATTAGGCACTTTTTTTTCGTCTGAGTATTACCTCGAGGCATAAGGTTACAGCGCTGGGCATGTTTTAACATATAGGCTGTGCTAAAACAGAGAACTTGATGAAGGTGGTTAGCGGAGAAAAATAGCTCTAAATACAATGATGTCTGCAGAAAGCAGGGATGACAAATCTGCTGTGATATGAAAACGTATGTATATGGCCCTGCAAATTTAAAAGGTGTCCCACATAGCAGACATAGTTCAGATTCATGAAAGATGTCCCCCTTTTTGTTAGCAATTTTTGCCTGAAAAATTAAACTCATTTGTTCTATGTCTACTCATAATAGGCAAATAATCTCCAAAATTACTACCTTTCCTTCTATATCTATATCAATGCTTATCTACATTTCCATCCTCTTTTCAAAGTATCTCTTCTAGTATCTGAGAACTTGTATATTTTTATAAAACCCTTAATTTGGGGAGTTCACTATTTGCTAAAATTGTCCAGGAATTATGGGCTCAGAAAGTGCTATTTCTAATTGATAATTTGACCAATATCTTTACATTTAAAAAATTACCTTGCTTTCTTGTGTGATTATTAAAAAAATAATGTTAAAAAGGGAGAAAATGTAATTTTATATCTTGCTCAAGCTTATTTAAATATAATCCCACAAAAATTACAATCAGACTTTTTCGTGTGTTTTCAGTTATATCAGGGTTATACATTAAAATGCATTGCTGTCCCTACAAATGCATGTCTCAATCTACGACTATGCGGCTGTACCTCTTGATTGAGTAAAATGTTTAATAAATACCTTGAGTGTTTTAAAAAAACAAGCAGAAATGTACCTATGTAGGAAAAGTAAAAATGTTGTAAATAAGGCAGTTGGCTTTTTTTTTTTTTCTTTACAGTTTAAAGCTCCACTTTCTAACTTAGATGCATAAAGATTTTTTTTTTTTTTTTTGTCAGCTTCAGCTCAGAGAAACATTAAAATTCATCTCACCCCAAACCTTTGTCGGGAAAAAAAGATGTTAAATATCAGCAAATGGATCTGATAAGCTGCAGACTATTTCTGCTGTCAGAGAATGACTGTAGGACAAAAACACATGTTCAGGATTTGACATCCCTTGGCATCTTGTAAATAGCCTGCATGAATCCACACCTAAAAACTGCCAACACAAGCAAAATTGTGCCCAAGTTTCTTGTAAGTTAAGCAAGCAAAGCAGAGACATGAAACGTGGTTGGATTGAATATAGAAACCTAAAGACCCCCAAAACTGACCTTGAGATCATTTTAGCGAAAGATCTTCTCCGCGCTTCTGCAGCGCCAGCCTGATTTTCTCTTTATAAAGAGCTCTGCGTCTGTGTGCGCGCGTGTGGATGTGTGAGTGTGCAGGGCTGCGTAATAAACACTTTATTAGGGGAAAAAAACAACTTTCCATAGAAGAAGGATAAGAAAAAAGAACTGCTGAGTAATACAAAATAGACCCTTCTTTTTTTTTTTTAAAGGTTTCATTCCTTAGAAGAAATGTGAAGTAATCCCTTGGCCTGGATTTCTAACACTTCAACTCCACCCCCTCACTGAAAGAAAAGAACTTTTTATTGTGATTTGTGATTCAAAGGAGATCTCTTCGCTGTCTGGATGGCAGGTTTTTTCCTGCTTCCTTTTTCTGCCTTTTCTCTAAAAAAAATGGTAAAAAGAAAGAAGGAAGGAATATTTATCTAGGGGAGGAGGGGATCTGTTTCAAAAAAATACTACTTCTGATGCTGCATCAGTGTTTGCACCACCCAAATGCTTCCTTTCTTTTCCCCAATCCCCTTTTCTCCAATTTCTAGGTGCTTTACAGAGATGTTGGTCTTCCTTTCTTGGATTCAGGTTTGCCCATGGCCAGCAGGAGTGTATCAAAGCTTTTGGACCAACCTGCTTTTTCCTGAAAGGCTGGGGATTGTCTCAGTCTTTGAGGGACGGACATTTTGGGGATTATCACAGCATTAGGGATGGCATCTGCAGGATAGGAAATCCACCTGTGGTGTGAGATGTCACAGCCATGTTCATCCGAGTCACCTAACTGGGAGCACTTCCCAAAATTTACCTGGGGAAATCCAATTTTCAGGTCTCCTTTACAGAGGATCAACGTCTCTGTTGTCTATGCTGGCTCTAATCCACAGGGCAGGGCCAAAAAGGACCAGGAGACTGGTCCCACCATCAGTGTGTCTGGGGCAGTGATGTGAACACACGTGGCCACCAGGCTTCTTCCAACCTGGAAAGTGCCAAGGGAAATGGGATGGGTGTTTGGAGCTGAGAAAGGTTACTGAGCAGTCAAGAGCTGTGTGTGCCAGGACGTGGTCAGGCCAGGATGGGGAAGGTGATTCTCTCCAAAGGACGTGGAACAGTTGGTAGAGTGCCTCCTCCCCTCCTCTTCCTCTGAAGCACCCCTGGAGTCAGGATGCTGGCTTAATGACTCAGTAGTCTGCTTGGCTGTGGCAGCTCTTGTATTTCTGGAGAAAATCAATATAAACACTTTCTTTTGTCTTTCCTTTTGTCTTTCTTTTTTTTTTTTTTTTTTTTTTTTTTCACTTTACCCATTGTAGTGCCTCTTATTTCACTGTCTGCTGTCTGTCCCCAGTGCCAAAGGAAGCTGTGATCCATAATTCCCGGTGCTGCCCAGCCTGCTATAAAACTGCTCAGTGTGAAACGTAATATGCAAAAACTTTTTTTTTTTTTTCCTTCTTCTTCTTCTTTTTTTTTTTTTTTCTCTTTTTGGCAGGCTCTGGAAAAGGCCTGTTTCCTGGCAGGAGAAAAAGCCAGCCTTGGCTTCAAGCAGCCACTGACAATTCCCAGCATATGGTAAGAGAGGGAGCTTCCGCCTACCCCATCAGGTAAGTGCCATCTTCCTTACTACAGCAATGATCGATGTCACGCTTGGAGAGCGCCGGCTACTGGGAGAGGAGCCAAGTGGCCAACTGGCCATTACAAGGGAACAGGTCAGGGTGGACAAGGCCTCTGGGTGAGGAAAGCATGCTAGCATAAGCATGCAACCAGGAAATGTGGTGTCTTAATGCACCGTCATGTGCTTTGTGTTTTTGGCTCCACAACCGAGTTTGAAAGGCGTGTTTTGCTTACACTAACACTTGGGTTTAAGTGCTTTTGAAAGGTGAAATGGAGCCTTTTCGCATATGCCTTTCAGTATATAGACCATTGCTTGTGTGGCATTCCTTCTTTCCTTTGCTTTTCCTTCTCTTTTTATTTTCTCCTCCAGTGCCTCTTCATGCTGTTTTTTTAACAAGCCTTTCCTCTTTGGCTAGAGGGAGACCTGATCCCACATCCTCTCCAGCTCTGCTCGTTGACTGCCCCTCACATTGGAGCAATCTACCACAGAGGCAAGTACCAAGGCAGTTTCCTTAGAGTAGACCCAATTTTGCCCTATTTAGTCCTGAGGGATGATTCAGCCCCAGGTTGGTCTCAGGACCTCCTTTCCCAACCCCTTCTTGCACAGTGCTCTGCAGCATCATGTGGGGGTTCGGAAACTTCAGAGCTGCAATCTGAGGACTGCATGTGGCTGCAATGTGCCTGGGAGGGGGACAAGGCCCTGTCCCACCCTCCCCGGAGGGTCCGTGGGGCAGGGGACAGGGCAAAGAGCAGGCTCCAGCCCCCTTGGCATTTCCTTGAGATGGGCTCTGTCTCTGCCACTGGAAGGCAGATCTGCTCCCCAAGCTCCTAGTGCGGATAAGCACCTTCAAAGCCCCGTTGAGCCATTAAGACCAGGTCCTCAGCTGTAAATCAAAGCAGTTCCATAACACTTCTTTCCTCTCACCTGAGCCCTGACCTAGAGGGACCACATCTAGTGGAAAGAGGGTAATTCATTCTCCATGCTCACTCAATCCATAGACTCTCAGCCAAGGATGCTGATTATTGCTAACCGGGGTGCAGTTTTTTATCATACTGGCAGGGCTAAAAGAGCCCTAACTCATTTCACATAGAGCTCTGAATAGCCATTGCCTTCTAGAAAGTTTTGGTGAGGACCAAAGCGAGCTGTTCTCCGTTTATCCTAATGAGGACTGTGCACTTTGCAGCTCATTCTCCAACACAGAAATAAACTGTCAGTGGCTTCTCTTCTGGCACAGATTGATCTAATACAACTGCCTCAACGCACTCTGCTTGTGCAGACGGTTCCAGTGCACATTACTGTCATTTCTGATGCCCTAAAAGCAGCTGCCTTCTCCCTCCCATGCTCTTAAATGCCTTAAATGCTCTTAAAAAGTGTGGTGACGCTTTTACGGGTGATGGGGCAAGGGTCACAAGCTGAATCTTTGCATGCCAAGAGATGCAAACAACAGATTCCCATCTCTGAGAGGGAAGTAGGATCTGATTTCCTTTGTCAGTAAGTTCCTTGTTTGTGCCTCTAGATTATAGATAAGCAAAAAGAAAGATACAGCTTTTCTTAAGTTAAATAGAAAGTTTTCTGATTGCCATATTAGTAAGATAAAGGATAGCCTGAGCAACCATATCTCTGTCTGCCATATGACATAGAGCTGCAATAGGAAGTGCAATGTAGGGGGTTACTTTCTAGAATCCGTTGCAAAACGCTGAGCTGAGCCATAGCTTTGCCAGTCAATGCCTGAGTGCCAGCAGTGACCGAAAGTACTGCAGGGGGGTAAATGAGGAGTAGAGCCACGTCCATAAATTTATTCACCTAAACTGCCGGGTAGCAATGGGGGCTCCATAAGGCTGTGTATAACTGACCAGCAGAAAACCAAATGCAACCTGTTTACAAGTGCCTGCATTCATGGTGAACTCATTTTGTGCCCCTGCACTTGAGGTATGTGGGTGTTCATCCTGCGCAGGTATTTTAACGTGTTGATCAAAAGACAGAATATTAATCTCAAAGGAGATGCTTCAGTTTGGGCTCTGCTTTAATCCCCCAAATTCTGGGTAAAATGTCCATTTTAGACAGATTACCATATGATACTTTTTCTTTTCAGAATTTTTAAAAGTGAGTTTCAATTTTTAAGCATAAGGTCTTTCATTTTTACATTATTTGATTGTTTTATCTTAATCTATGATACACAAGTCAAAATGTTTTACAGCATGACGAGCAGCATATACTTGGATCCAGAAAAATAGAAAAGCTACAGTAATGATGCGAAATAATCCTTTTGGTTTTGAAGTAAACTAAATAAGATAAACATTTCCAGAATTACATTTCTAATGTTCTGTTAATACTATTGGCACAACATGAAACATTTACTATTAAACTGAAAAAAACAGGGTCAGTATTTAAAACAAATTCCATCCCATCATATTTCTACACAAAATGTCCACTTAGTCTAATTAGCTACAGCTCCTGAGCATCGCTGAATGGATTTTCACATTTAACAAGTTCTGTGGAGTTCAGCAAGAATGATTATTTCTTTTGAATAGTCATGCTTAAAGAATATTGCTGCCCATCATACGGTATTCATTACTTCTTGGTTTCAAAAGTCTGTCATCCACACAGAGAACAGGAATGATTCCATATGACTTAGGTGACAAATCATAAAACATAAAAAATGAATAGCTAACAGCTGTCGGGACTTTTCCTGCTGAAAACAGTTTCCTTCAAGTTAATATTTCCTCATGCTCCTAATTTTCCAAAAATGGCAATCCAGATGTTCCAGCTGCACGGTACAGGTATCTCCAGTGCAACCAGCATCTATGGAGATATCACCAAGTGGTTTCTCTGCTTTTCTCTTCTTCTTCCCCTTTTCTTTTCTTTTCTTTCCTTTCCTTTTTTTTTTCCTTTTCCTCAGCAAGAATAAAACTTGAGCATGGCCAGGTGTTTTCACTTCAGAGGCAACAACTCCAATGGCAACAACTCCAGTGCTTGGAAGCTAACAAATTTGTTGTGTCACAATTGATAATCAACTCTAGTAAAAGAATGTCCAAATCAATTGAGCTTTAGCAAGGGCAAACTGACTGGACACAGCCAGGCTCCCAGCAAAAGTAGGCCAAGCTTGATAAATTTGCCCTTATTATAGCTATTGATGTTTAAATTTCTTCAGGGATGTTGTTACATGGGTGCCTAGTGGTGACAGAGGTACGATGACCTCCTTCGATCCTTAATCTACACCTGTTAGTTGGCTCCCTAGTTGCTTGTGAGTATACTCAAGCTTAAAGGTTAACAAAAGAAAAACAGGCCAAGTTTACGCGACTGCAGCAACGGATCAATGCAGAGTAAATAACCTTCTCTGTCTTATTTCCCCAAGCATTATTGATCCGAGTTCTTTGTTCTTTGTCATGTTTCTGTCTTCTAATCCCAGGGGACACTAAACGATCGGCTCATATTGGACATGTTAACTGGCACATTATGACAGCTACCATTTTGTCACTCAATGTGGTGCTATATATAAAGAACCCTCAGTTCAGGGGTTTCTAAGCTGCTCTCTCCAAAACAAGCCTCAGATGTCTGCTTTTTTCTTTCGGCTTCCTTTGTTTGCTCACCCCTGCCCCTTAGGTATTTTATCTAGAGGTCTGCAATAACACTAAAGTTTTTTTTCTTTTATTATTATTATTATTATTATTAATTGTCACTCCTAAAATTCCCCCATCCTTAAAGATGGACAATAACCCAACAGTTAAAAATAATAGACACTTTTGCAGCATTCAGTGCACGGCAGGAGTTTCAGGCAGCAGCAAATGCTGGTATCAATTCCGACCTGTCGGGGCTTGTTGTTTTTTATTTAGGAACAGGAGCCCTTTCCTTTCATTATCAAGGTTACATTTAAAGGATATTGTGCTTTCCTAAGTGTTCTCAATGGATTTCTATGGGATATTACAGATATCACTCTATCCATACTGAGCCCAAGCTCTGTCTTTCAGCTGTGCGGATGCTCCAAGTGCCTTAACGGCTCTATAAACTTGCAGATTTGCGGTGAAAGTCTGTGTTCACTGAGAGACTATTGGATTTCTAACAAAATTAATTGGATTTCCTTCCTTATGAATGCTCCCTCTACATGCCTATCTCTGAATAAAGACTTGCCAATAATAACTCCCAGAATTATAAAGAAAAAAAAAAGGGAAAAAAAAAAAAAGACAAGACGTGAACTTGGAAGGCATGGCAACCTACTACTGCTTATTTAGCCTTCCTCACACTTTATCTAGGACACAGAAAAAGCCTGTTTTAAAAGAAAAAGCATTTCCCTCCTGTGCCAAAAAACTCCCAGCGAGGGATCCAATCACTGGAGTAAGTGTTGCGTGCCTTTCTGTCACAGCGATGGAGAGTCCGTCGCCTGAATAGTATCGTATGGATTTAAGACTCCAAAATTCATAAGGCATTTCTGGGTCTGTCTGGCGCTTAATCAACAGCGTGATATAGATAGAGGGAGTAGGACTACGTTTTGAAACCAAAGAGATTTGATAGTCAGAAGGTAAATTCCTGCCTGTTTCTCTATGTATAGCATTTCACTATATTAGCCATCACTAATCACCGTGCAAATATACTCTGTCCAGTGGACAATAATAGCATTATTACTTCCCTGCCACAGAATCTTATCTTCCTTTAAGTCACAGCTGAGTCAATCTGTTCTTTGAACAGGTATTTTTGTTAATGCGAAAGAATCCAGGGAAAAAAGCCACTGTATATTTCAGTTGAATTTCAAGTTCCTTCACGTCTCCATAGCTGATAATTAAACCAACTGACCTGCTTCTGCATTGAAGCCTGCAGGAAATTAAGCAGATAATACTCATTAGGTAGATAGGCTTTTGGGGATAGTTTATTAAAAGAAAAAGAAAGAGCCCCCAACCAAACAAATAACATTGAACTATGAATCTCTGAGCAGCCTCATCACTTGGCTCCAGGGTTTTCCCCCCGTTTTTCCCACCTATGGCAGTTTGGAGAAGTGTTAGCAGGAACTTTTGAAAAGGGAACCAAAAAAAGACATTTGAAGAATTTGTCCCAGTTAGGCTCAGTCATTCAAGCCTAAAACCCAACCCAAATATTTATTTTTAAAGTAGAAATATATTATTCCAATATTAATCTTTCAAAGATGGCATGTTCCCACTTTTCTTTCTTCTTTTTTTTTTTTTCTATTTTTCAATTCAAACCACTAAAATATGCTAAAACCACATGGAACACATGTGGTGTGTATCTAGAGAAACCTCTCATTTCATTTGAAATGGTTTTGTTTTCTTTTTTGATATGCTGAAAATATATCCTTAAAAGACATTCTAATCTCCATAAAACATTTGTATTTTTTGGACTTGCTGAAAATTTGAAAAATCCAGGGGTGAACCTGATTTAACAGTTAATTCATTCACTCTTTGTCTTTGCAGCTGCAAATACTTTGGGGCGAAGACCACGTATATTAATATGTTTAGAGTATGCCTAAAACATCATAATAAAACTTAATTATTAATAAAACTGACATGTAAATGTGAGAGATACGTTGCATGTGGGCAATATGTGCCATGCCAGTGGAATCTTTTGCTCCATATTTCCAATCAGCGTGAGGGTCTTTTATGTTATGGTCAAATCCGAGAAGAGTTATAACATTGTTATCCTTAAAGGGTTGGCTGTCTACAGAATGGACACATGTACATAGTTCACATATCCACAAGAAATTTAAGATTCATTAGAATAAAGAATTTCTTCTCCTAAGTGAGGTATACAAGTACTTACTTTCACAGAAGTGCATTGCCCCTGTCCTGCAGGTGTCAAACAGCATCTCTGTTTTGTATTCATATGATACTGTTAGGAGGGTTTGAATTTCTATTTATTACGAAGCCAGTTCACCTCTACTGTTCAGTAGGATGTTGTGCAAAGTGATCTCACTGATACGGTGACATCACTATGTTAAAAATAAGCCCGGGTGGCATATGGGCGAAGAAAAATAATATTATTCAAAATAAAATTATATTTCCACTGTGCAAAGCTCTCAGTGTGTTTGGAGTGTATATTTAACAGAGACAGCCCAAACACTCTGTTGTGAGAGAAAAGTTGTATTTCACTATAATATTTTTATGTGGCTATGAAATACTATGCAAAAAACCCTCCCAAATGATGTCTTGTTTATTTATTAATTTAGCTTTTTCAGCTGTCAGCACAGAGATGCAGGCGAATTCTCTTAGATCTGGAAGACATTCAGCTTTCTGGATCGTGAATTTGGTCTCCTTTAGTCTCCTTGAGGGGCCAGGTCCACAACCCAATATTTAGAATTTCAGCTCTTCACTCCTTTTAGGTGCTAGACCTTCCAAACTGGTGGATGTGGGGACAGGCTATATAAAGCACACTGTGACGAGCAGTTGAGGGCAGGTTTTCCTAAAGGTGTTTCAGTGGGAGGTTTTGTTCTGCTTTCTTTTGTTGTTTTCTCAACCTGGCCTTTGCCCCTTTATAGTGCAATCTTACGCTCCAAACAGGGAACAGCAGCCAATTCTCCAGTTTCATGCCATTTGTGCTTTGATAGGGCAGCAGTAATATTCTCAGAAATCTTCAGGGAATATGACTTAGCTGCCTGGATTCTCTCTTAGAAAGGAACAAGACCCACAGACTGTAAAAAGTCTCACAAAACTGGTTAGCAGACTCAAGGCTAAGTGCCTGAATAAAAACTGGGAAAAAAAGACATGTTGGTTCCTAAATCATACAAGCAAGTTCAAAATGTATCCATTGTTGTGTTTTGTTTTGGTTTTCTTTAATTTCTTGAGAACAGCCTAAAGGATTCTTGGTTTCCTTCAGGAAGCGCTGAGGAGTTCAGCTGACCTGGGAAATGCTGATTTCAGAGTTTTCCACTGGTAAGTGGGTCGTTAGGTATTACAATGGCTGGAGAGCCAGAAGCTCTTAAACTTGTCAGGAAAGACACCTTGCTGCTTCCCATTGGAGGCAACTGTGTTCAGTACTGTATAAGGTACTTCTGATTTTCCTGATTGAAATAACGAGACATCGTCACAGTCCTCAGCCGGGGTAAACCAATGTTATGCCATCGAGTTTCATAGACCTGAAAACCGATCCAGGGTCTGAGCTTTATGTACTAAGACATACTTCTTTCTGGAGTGTGTGTGTATGTGTATGCACACGTACAGCTTGGCTGATTTGGGATCTTGGAGATTATTGTGACATTATTAGTAATATTCATTCTTTCCTCTGTTTTTAAAAAGGACATTTCCATAAATAAAGCTTTTAGACTGTTCAGCAGATTTTACCTCCTGCCCTCCCAGGCACACCCTAACCTCTTCTAATAATACAAATGTTATCTTAGTCTAAAAAGTTATTCTTGTCCTTGATGTGTATTTTGTAATCCTGTCAAGGGCCAGAATGGATAGAAATCAGGGGCAGTGTGAGGAAGGTCAAACTGAGCATGAAAAGATTTCTTTGCCTTCATGTGACGTACAAATCAGGATTGTTAGAACAAACAGCCACCAATGAACCATATTATTCATAACACTTCACAGTTTTCTCATGGAAGCCGACAAATGTGCATTGGCTGAACATATTTTGTTAATTCGTTGGGGTTTTGCTATGAATACAGCTGAATAATTTCAGAGCATTTTCCTGACAGTAATGAGCGGTGCTTTGTAGCCTCCCCAGGATGCACATCACTACTGTTTTGCGGATGGGTAAGCTGAGGCACAAAAGGGAAGGAACAGGTTGAGTACAGGGCTATGAGAATAAAAGGAGTCTTGACAATTTTGAATTACTACCCCATATTCTAACAAAACTCTGAAATCTCATATTAATCTGGTTTCTCATTTGTCCAAAGCATGATATTTTGGGGAAGAATTATTAGGTTTAATTAAAACATGGCAAAGTAATTTTGTATTGCTTAGTGAATCTTTAGATGCTAGAAACCTTTGGACCATTTGTTTGATCTTCATATTTAAACATGATTTTAACAGTAACAGTTCACCCGTGGCACTAAGAGACATCAGTTGCAGAAAAACACACTAATACGGACCAGAGTTGAATTAAACTGTGTTGATGGAGATAACCAGTTGCATATGTTTTTAGTTAGCAGGAGCCAAATCAGATAACCACCATACAGAAACACTGGGCCTGATGGATTTTTTTTTTTTTTTTTTTTCCTGAGAAAAGACTGGATTACAGCCTGAGCCCCTGAGCCTTGGTTGCTACGTTCGTCCGCTTATACTCAGGAATCAGGAAAATGAAATTCTGGATAAAGTGAAAAGGTGACTAGAGAGGAAGGAAGAGCAAAGTATGTGAAGGGCAAAGACATAAACATCGGCGCTGTTCTCTTCGTGTTACTAGACAAGGACCTTCTATTGATTTCTCCAGGCATGCTTGCACTTCCTTCCTTCAGTGACTAATGATACGCCCTTTGGGTTATGATGACACTGCATTTCATAGGCCTGCAGGTCGAATACCTGATGTATTCTCTGCCTGGCTCCCACTTTAAGTCATTGTCCTACTCCAAGCCAGGCTTTTCTCAAATGTGAGGCAAATAAGAAAGGGCGATAATTTACGTCGTGCATCCCAGGATGGAGAATAAAATGCAACTCTTCAAGTAGGTTCAAACATAGCTGGATATTGTCCGAGGACTCATTTCCAGTCTGCAGCTTAGCATCAAGTCTGGTGTCTTTAATGTTTTTCTCACAACAGCTCCCAGAACTCTGTTTCCTTCTTCAGGAGCCCCAAAGTGCATATGTGTTAGGCACACATTTCCTCGCCCACCTCTGCGTTGGAACACAGATTTGTTTTAACTTTGATTAACAATCCTCCACAAAAATTTAAAGAAAGAAGTGACTGATTCTTCTCTCACTTTCAGTAAATTAGGAATAATTCCCCTCTCCCTCCCACCCCTAGGCCACGGAGTTAACATAAATAATGTAAAACTGGTGAAGGTGACAGAAGAGTTAGGCTAAAAATGAAGAAGCCTACAGCCTTCAACACAGAGAATATGGGGCGCAAATTATATCTCAGTCTATTTAATTGCCAGGCAAAATGTGGGACAAGAACTCTTGGGGGCTCCCAGTCACCGGCAATATGAAGCATTTGTTATAAGTAGCCCGTAATAGCTGCTCTGGCCAACCTCCTTCTCATGTTCAAGAAGCAAAAACAGCAGGAGATTTTCAAAAGCGTGAAAAAGAAGTAAGCATCCGAATTTCACTTACTTTTAACAAAAGTTTGTCCTATCGCAACCCCATGTGCCTTTGAACATATCAACCTATATTCCACTGGCAAACTAGCTTTTGCATAATGAACTATCTAAGCTTCCCCAGTACCCACCTGGAAAACCAGTAACACCACCATTGAGAAATTCAAAATAATGTAATGTCACCTTGAAATTACTGATTTGACAAAAAGGTTTTTTCCTTAATATCCAACACTGTTTCTACTGTCTGGGAAGTATGATAGTTTTGTGAAGCCAGAGATCCCATTATTTAATGTGCAAAATTTAGGATGTCAACCAGGATGTCTAAATAGTTTGTTTGTAACAAAATGTAGCTGAGAGACTTTTTCTTGACTGTCTTATGATGTAAATGGGCATTACTGGCCCAGAGACTGAATTTACACCTCTGATTTAAAATTTCTGGTCTCTCAAGAGGCTACTGTGACTTAAGAATACCTTAGAGGACACAGAAATGCATTCCTAAAAGCCTAAAAAAGCCCTGATATTGAGAAGCCTCAAGACTTCTTTCCACGATTGCCTATTCTTACAGAATACTTAGTACTGAAAACAGTTTAAGCGCAGACACACTGTCCCTGTCTCACCTTCATTTGGTGCTAAATCCCCCCACGGAGGAGATAACTATTTCTTATCTGTAGTCTGGAGAGCTGCCTTTGGTTCAACAGCAGGCTACGAACATTTCTTTCTTGGGCTGCACAGTATTTATGCTGCAGCTTTCCCAGGTGTTGAAAGGCAAGGCTGATACTTAAAGTTTTTTCATGTTTAATCATTGCTCTGGTCACTAGTTAAGGAGGTGCATGTTCCTTCTCCTTTTCCCCATCTGCCCAAAACGCATTGGCCAAGGGACCATTGGGTAAAAAAGGACTGGAAACTGAGCATCGTGGTCCCGCTTGTTAGCCTTGGCAGCGTTAAGAAGTATCAGTTTGGCTGGACATCACAAATACTGGTTTCAGGACAGATGGACTTGCATGGACGGGGACAGAAAGAGAGCAGGAGAACTTTCCAGACACTATTCTGGATACTGAACAGGAGATTAGAGAGGCTACTAAAGCAGAGCACCTGCCCGTGTCAAACTCTGGTTGCATCCCAGGCACTGTTGGAATGAGCAAAGTTATTTCAAGTGGTGAGGAGTCATGACCGGGCATCGTGAGCAATTGCTTGGGCTGCATCTCCTCCTGCCAGCACTGCCAATCATTGTACCCTGGCTGGCAACAGCCACATTAGTTGCTAGTGCTGCCACTTCCAAGAACGGAAAGGTGCCTGATGCTGAAAGTCTCAGGAGACAAGAAAATTTATGAACAGAAATAGGACTACTTTTTTTTTTTTTTTGGTGCCGCCATGCAGCCAAATTTGGCAGGAGGAATATATTTCTTGAAGTTTAATGAAAATAGGTGGTCAGGCTAAGGCAGAGGAGTATTCACTCCAGTAATATGTGATCCCATCAAAATACCCTGCCAGAGGCCAATAAAATGAAGACACAAATCTGAAGGCAACTTCTTAAATCAGTTGTTCCTGGAACTGTTTTTTCTCAGTTTTATCCATTTTTCTTTTGCTGCCACCATTAGGAGGTGCTGGATGGATGCTTTAAATGTGGTACTCCAGTGCAGGAAGACATTGCGCCAGCTGATATAGAAATACGTTCACACACAGGGAATTCCTGAGCCGACTTTTAGTTATAGAAATATTATTCAAGAGCCAAAATTATGTGATCTTTCTTGGAACACAAAGCCCATGAAAATCAGCAAGAATTTTCCTCCATTGAGGATCTGGAAATCTATGCCATCTCTTAATATCCAACAGACTTCTCGAGTATCTGGTGTGATCTTTTAAGTGAAACATATGATAGAAATGGAAAGCTTAATCAAGTTTCCTCAACCCACTAATTATTCATTCTTTGTTTTTTCTTCCGTGCTTTGCCTGACAATTGGATGTGGCAGAGACGTAAATCTGGGAGCTTTGTGCTGTTTTCAACCAGCTCTTAAAACACCTTTTCCTATATATACACACAGATTAAAATAAGAAAGAAAGGATGTCGGCCATATGATAAGAATGAGGAATGGCTGGACAGAGGATCTGATTCTTTAAAAGGGGTATGTTTACCATCCCACGACTGATGAATTACTAGGGATTTTAATTGTAAAGCTCCGGCTGCTATTGCCACATTTCCCAGACTGGGATCAGCAGCTATTTCATCTATCTGTAATTTTATTTCTTTACCAAGTGCCCGATCATGAAAAACAATAACTGTCAGCAGTGTAAATTCCCACAGGACTTCAAAGATTTACTCTGACTAACTACAGATCCATCCAATATCTCTCAGGATCAGTCTCTACCTGTCCCGGTCTGAGATGTAGTGTTGCTGTAGACTGTAACTGTTTACAGAAGTGGGAACCTTCAATAGATCAGTGTATGAAATCATTTCTATTCCTCCACAGTAGTTTGTAAAGTTTCCAAAGAGCTTTCCAGGCTTTCTGGATGAAAACTACTATATAAATGCAAGATGCCATTATTATTTATTGTTTCAGTTTGACAGAAAGATGGAGGGTTTCATTTTGACTTTATATTTCCATCTCCTCTCCACTTTGCCTTTGTTTCATAACTTTCTGACACTCAGAATTTTCCTTTGTATTTCTTCCAAGCTGTTAAGGCAGAGAACTTGGAAATGCTGGAACCACAAATAAGTGTTAAATCAGAGGAATTTTTAATTATTATTTGTGTGCTCATCACATAGGTGATCATATTAAAGGCCCAAAGTTTCATCGCCCTGTATCAGAGAGTAGCTGGTTCAGGACATTCCAAAAAGGAGCAAGAAATCCATTTGTCACAAATTCTGAAAGGACCTTACAAACAGGGATGTTTCTTTTACAGCCCTGCATTCCTGTTTTTGCTTACCTTGACCCGTAGAAATACTATTTTATATTGCTTTGAAACATGTTTCTTTACTCTCTCTTGTAGCAGTTAATTTTCTCTGCACACAGCTGTGATGGGAGGTAGATGATGGGAAACCCAAATAGCAGGAACTTACCTGCTGTTAATTTGGATACCACAGAGGTTAGCCAGAGTTTGTATATATCTGAAAGGTAAGATATCCATCTCATTATTTTCTGTTACCCCTCTCCCAAATAGTGTTTTTTTTTTTCCTTTAATTCATCCCATAGTATTTTGTGATGGGGAACCCTACTGGATAATTATGCCATGCAATATTATTTCTTCTTGAATATTTAATTGCATAAGTTCTAGTAAGGTAAATATTAGTTGCTTCTACCTTGAGCAGTCCACAACCCCCAGGAAAATACTGCTTTTCAGTATGGCTCTTCTGCTTGAGCCAGTTGAAGTGGAGTTTCAATTCACTGTCATTTTAAAGAACCTTTAGAAGAACAGTGGGTGAGAGACTCAGCTCTCATCCCATTACCAGCTTGCTTTAATCTAAAATGCCTTTGAGGGAGCGAGACTCCCTTATCTCTGAGTTGTGCAAACACAACACTGCACATTGATACAAGATCTGTTGTGAACTGTGTAGAAAAACTGGTGGTGAGTGGAATCCTAAGTATGTGAATCCAGCAGGTAAAACGGGGCTGAAAATAATGGTTGAGGATACTACAACTGTGTTAATGCCACTGATACCCTTAACACGGCAAAAAAAGGAATTAAAGAAGGGCTGTGCTATCTAACATATTGTGGTGCCATGTAATCTCCCAAACGCTGAAATACTGATGTAGTTTTGTCGTCGTTGTTGTTTTACTCATAATTGCTCCGGTGTCAAATGAGATTTTAATGAGAAGTGGAGTTGTTACAGAAAGTTCACCATTTTTGGAACTTCTGTAAGATAGTGTCAAATAACAAGTTTTTCTCCCCATGTTTTTCCCACTTTTGCAGCTGCCTCTTCATTTCCTGGTTTGGAGACTGACTCAGAAAAGAAGACATTAAGCATTAAAATTAGCTGAAAAATAAAGGGTGGAGATGCGAAAAATGTCAGGGACTTTGCATTCTATTTTTCATGAGCTTTCAAACTTTTTCAACATTTCTTAATAGTCTTCTTTAATACTAGTTGTTCCAGCTACTTTTAGAAGACATTTTGGAAGACATGAGGCCTGGATACTGCAGACAAGAAGCCTAATGACTCGGGGCACAAAGCAACTGAAAATTCATTCCAGATATTCCAAATGCCTCTGATAAGGCAGAACCTGGTGTTTCATCAGGTTTTTTTGTAACAACCATTGACAACAATATAGAGGCTGAGATTATGTAAATTGTGGACTAAACTTCTACGAGCATAAGTGTAAGGTTGAAATATTTCAGACCCATTTTTCAGTATATTCAGGTGTGTTTGATGTGGGCTATAAGGCCACTTTCCCTTCAAGACTGCACTGAGATGGTTTCGGTTGATGACCATTCATAGTTATTATTATACTTGTAAATCACAACCTATACTCATCCTTGCAGATCAAAAAGGGAGTAATTTCTAGCTCACAGAACATTACTTGTACTACTTGTCTTCTAGATCTACTCTATGATCTGTCATTCGATGCAAGTGCATTTGATGTTAGAATTGGCCTTTTCTGCCGAGGAATTACATTTTTGCTTGACTTTACCATGAGCCAAAGGGGAGTTCTTGAGCTCTTGCACAGAGCAATGCAAAGTCTAACTCTTGCTCACTTTTGAATACTTAAATGAAACACGCGAATTGGGAGACCTGGCTGTAGGACAGAGGGACAGCACCAGGGAAGAAACCAGCTCTGAAGATCAGTGTGGGAATTTCATTCATTTCATCTTTCTCCATCAGCCCAGAGGACCCAGGGCTAGCAGATTCCCATCCACTTCAGCCCACTGCCTCAGGTTACATTAAATGAATCCAGACCTCAGATGAGCAGTCTCAAGAAGGGGAAAAAAAATAATTAAAAAAATCCCAAACAGACACTAATATGTCAGTAAAGCAGCAAAAGGGAAGAAAAAAAAAAAAAAAAAAAGAGGATATTTGTCTCAGTATCTCTAGGATGGGAAGTGCAGCTCACCGGGTATTTCCATCCTCCAACTGCTCCCTCTGCTGCCTGCAAGACAGTTAGAGGGGAGCCAGGGAAGCTGCACGGTCTCTGTATGGCCGCCCAGATGGGGTCTGCATCCCTCTTCCTCGCTCCGCTCTCAGCATTAGAGATTCCGACAGTTACTAGATAAAGTTAAAGACTCATGTAGTGATCTTCACACTAATTGGACTGTAATGTATAGCCTCGGTCAAGCAAATCTCTCCCAGCACTCCTCTCCACAGACGGCAATCAAGCCATTTACAGAAGATGCATCGGCTGCTGGGACCCTGGAGTAACCTTAAACTGCACTGGCCTTTTAGCAGAAAACACAATTAATTTTGATACTGAAGGGCAATTAGGACTGGGGTTAAAATAAAAAATCTTCTGAATAGAGAATGTCAAAGACTGGGAAGGAAACTATTTCCCTTGTACACAGTGTGTTGAAGGTCTGTAAGCACAGCAACTGTCAGCTCACGTTAATTCAGATCACTTTTAAACCCCCCATTTCAATGGAACAAATCCAGATTAATCAGCACCATGCTCAAACCCCACTAAGACTGATTGCCATTTTCTTTAAGTTCTTGCTGCCAGAATGAGCACAACTTCATCTCATTCTTTCTAGGGAAACCTGCTTTACATCCCAGAATTTAGTGAAATGACCAAATGCATTTATTTTGTTCTGTTTCATTTCCAAAAGAAAGTGGTCTCCCAGCTGACGCTCTGCAGATCATGGCTCAGAGCAAATCATATCAGCAAGTCTATAAACTTGTCTTCAGAAGCACAGAAGATGGTCACAATAATACACCTCTACATGCACCCACATGCCCTAACATATGTGGCAAGGCAGCCAAAATTTTGGCCTCACCTGCGCACACTACTTAGGTCCATGTCACTCTCCGTAACTCAAGCAAATGCATCAGATTTGTTGGTTGTGGGTGGTTTTGTTTTGTTTTTTTTTTCATTTACCCCTCCCAGAACAACCAACTGAGCACTCAGCTGAAGTCCTTGAGTGTCATTGGCACAACTCGAGCACCAGAAAAGCCATGCGAGCACGGAAAGGGTGGCAATATTCACAGTGAAAATTTTAATTGCCCATTTTATTTAAGAACTAGAGGGAAAAGATGCATGCTCAGGAATCATATGTGAAAACCTGATCCAGTAACATTTAATGGGTAAAGATTTCAGTGGGATCAGCCAATAGTTGTTAGTGAAGATATTTGGGTGGACAAATAGCGAGTGAAACTCAATATTTCTCAAACTATACACAAATATTTGTCAGTGACACCCCAAGAAAATGTGGATAGCTTCAATTCAAATAATCCCAGAAAAAAAAAGAGCCAAACTTCTGGCCAGTATATGGGAAAGCAATAAGAGAAATTTTAAGAAGTTTTACCCCCAGATGGTACAGATGAGGAAAGGTCAGAACAACTCTTGCAACTAATCTATTTCGAGTCCATTCCACCACGGCCAGTGATTCCCAGATTCTGATCTTAAAATTGCTGGTTCTTGGCCCATTTGTTGAAGGCAAACCTAATCCTGCCAGCCTGGGAAAATGAGATTTAGTTGGCTTTCCAGGAGAGAAATATATAAAAAAAAATGTCCATGGTACCAGAGAGGAAGCTGTAAAGATCCTGCAGTCTTTCCCACAAATTAATTCACAGAAGACTGGGGCCAAGCGAGGTGCTGTCCTCCTCAGTGCCCGTGACAGTGCTACAGGCCCTGTCAGCAGACGAGACAATTTCAGTTAAAATGAGAGAGAAGAGACGTTAGCGAGGGGATTGCCTTCAAAGATTTCTTCCCGCTTTGGTCCAGGAATCCTTGACAGAGGACCTTCTTTTCTGCCTGGCCTCCAGAGAACTAACAGATGTCTGAGGCAAGGGGGTTCACTGCGATAGTCTTGGTGGGGTTTACTACATTTTGGTTCGATTCATGTTGCTGTCAGTGGGTAGCGGCCAGAGTCTGCTTATACATGAATTAGCTTTTTAAGAGTTTGTCAGAGCGCTCAAAGCTCATGTCAAGTGTTTTTAAGCAGCTTGAGCAAATCTCAGTCTTTAATACCAAGGGAATATTTCCAGGTGTGGAGGCACGTAGTGGCTGGAAAGAGATGGGGGAGGGTGAGAAGGAGTCTTTATGTAGCTAGAAAAAATCAAGATGCTATTTCCCTCGATGCTATTGAAACGACTCGTTTTTCTTTGTCTTTCCAGGTTCTCTTTTCCATTTACAGGGCTCTCCAATCTGCAGTGAACTGTTTTCGCATCTGAGACTCAGGCTGCCATCCCACAAGCTGTACTTGGGAAACCACTAACTGATGTTAGATTTACACAGCGGGTAGTTTTTATATGTGTTTTTCTTAAAAGCAGCATCCTAGGGGAATCTCTGAGGCAAAAATGGCACAAGAAGCGCGAGTAGCCAACAGAGCATCTGAGGAGTTCACAGGGTTAAATCTATTGTTTTCAGGGATTGAGTCAATCTCTGTTTTGTCAGCCTGTGTAAGTTCCAGGGCCCCATTCCCACCAGCTACGAGGAAGGGTAAGGATCCAAGAGTAAACTCATTTGGGCCTTTTAAGTACAACATGATTCATATTTGTGTGCAGCCTCTGTCATGGGTTGTGCACAGCCCACTGCCAGGATCCATGTCACCCTCTCAATCTTGCGCTGGAGGGGGCAGGTGGACAAGATAACTTAATAGCTCTTATTCATTTGGAATTTCTGTGGTTATGGGGTAGGTCACCTTGTTCAGCGAGAGAGGGAAAGCATTTAAATCTTCAGCCCAAACTCAAGCTCCAATGTAAGCAAGTTTCACAGGAGCTGAACTTATATTTCTTCTCTTGTTATCTCTCAATTTCTTGAGGCATCCCTTTACATAAGGGTGATGCAAGGGCTACAATGGTAAAGAAAAAAATAATAATCCACCGTGTTCACACAACTGGCATGAAAGTGAAAACTCTCGCCAAATGACTTGAGCGAGGGACAGGAGCGGATTTTGTCTCTGCAAAGCACGTGGCTGTATGTTGGAACTGGACTTAACATAGGTTCCGTGTCCACAGGGATGAGGGGTAGGATGGCACAGCACATCCCACTTCTCCACATGTGTGTGTCCCACCCGATCCTGCTGAGTACTGGTGTGCCAACCTGCATCAAATAATGCAGTCAGACTCCTTGATTGCTGGGCCAGTCCTCGTTGCAGTGAAGTCTGAAAACCGGCATGGATAAGGTCTTCCTGGCTATATTATCGTTTCCTTTTCTAGAGAAATATGGAATTAGAAATGTGAGACTGGATGAGCGACCAAATAAACACCTACACTGGAAAATAACTGGCATCAAACGTTATAAAGGTATCAACAACTTCTCTGACCAGCTGAATCTGAGCCCCAGCCATACTTCCGCCCTGCAGTTTTACACCCTGAAGCATGTGAGCATCCAAAATATTATTTAAATGTTGGAGGCTGTTGTGTTGGTTTTTTTTTTTAACAAACCTTCTTATATGACCATACCTAGCTGTTCCAGTTGCTTGTATAGACATCATCATGTAGTTATATGCCGAAATGGACCAATAAAAAATGAAAAACACTCCCAGATTTTTGAAGCTCAAACTGAATCAATTTAGCTTGAAAAAAATGTTAATCATAAAAAAAAATTACCACGTGGGCATTTTTCACACACACACAAATCACTATGTATTTCTTTGCTGCAAAAATTCAGAATTTTCATTTTTGCACAAACTTCATTAATAAACAATACATCAGTCACACTTTTCATCCAAAGAAGGGAAATTACCTAAAAACTCTATTTAATTAACCTTTACAGCCCCCTTGTGAGAGTGGCATTATTATCTCCATTTCACAAATGGGCACATTGAAACACAATGAGCTTAAGTGACTTCCTTACAAGTAAAACTACATAGCAGGTCAATGGCAGAGCTTGGAATAGATCCCAAATCTCTTGGGCCCTGGTCCCATGTTTTAAGTGCTACAAACCTTCCATTCTTAAAATGGGTGAATATTCAGATCATTATTTTTTGCTTTATTGAACCTAAGCTGCTCACATCTGTGATAAAACTCTGAAAAGCATCTAAAAAACGCTGTGCAATTTGAGCACCTAAAAGAGCGTCTAAGAAGGAGAAACAAGCTCTTTCGTTTTGTTTAAGGGCTGTACACAAATGTCTCTGGTGGAAAATAAGGAGTCTTTAAGAATGATGTGTGACTTCTAGTGATGGAGCCTGGGTTAGCGAGGGTATTTATTTTTCCCTTCATTAAGAAACAACTTATCATTCCAGTAAAGGAGCTGTTAATGAGTTTGTTCACACTCGCTGAGAAATGACTGCAGGATACTCCTCAGAGAACTTACTCTGAATGCATACATAAACCAGCCAGAGCTTTAGGTACAACCAACAACCTGCGGAGAGGAAGTGCTTATGGTATTTCGCCTTTCCGTCTGTTTGCTTCTTTGTTTGTTTTTTCTCCCCCTCCAGTTCAGTTTAACAGATCTGGGAGGAAACCGGCAGATTTGGAGCCCACGTGTTGGCATGTACATTCATGAATTGCCACTGGACTCGTGTAAGTGGCACAGCGTCAGCATGAAATTGCCAGTCAGGCAGTTGATGGGGAGCAGAGGATGTGCTCTGTCTCCAACCCACCCACAAAGATGCACACATCTCCCATTGCACCCTGTGTTGTGGCCCTTCACCCATGGCATGGAATGGCTGCCCTCAACAGCCCTAGGCTGAAGAGCACCCATCTCCACCCAGGAGAAGGCCACTCAGGTCATGTCCTAACAGCATGTGTGGGGATACCTCCACCCTCTACCAGAGGAGGAGGGTGGCAGAGATGTTTTCTTCTGCATGTGCTTTCAGTGTGGCCTCAGGCTGCTGGCTTGGAGCCAGTGTAGTCCCGTACTGGGCAAAGTTTGGGATTCCCCAGTGCTGGAAAACATTCTCCTGGCACCATTTCAGATACTTACCCTTTTGACGTTACAGTTTTTCAATGTGGGTTAGCACATAATCAGACTGTGCAATGCTAGAAGAGAATTACCAAGCAAAGAAGGCAGCTTGCCCAACCTTTGGGCAGCTCAGAGATGATCCTCAGATTGCTCTTCATGTCTTCACTTTGTTTCCAACAAAACTGGGTGTCTGTGTCTGGGTTATGTATGTGAGTGTATATATATAATCTCTCCTCACCGTCCACCTATTGTCCTCCTGTTCTTTTTGTCAGCTGTTTTGAGAAGTATTTCCGATTCAGCAGCATGAATAATTGTTGGGGTTTTTTGTTTGTTTGAAAAAATATGGATAACAAACGGCAGCATTTGCTCTTCAGACTCCAATCCTACCCCAAGAAGACCCACCCTGACCTCCAAAATGAAATCAGTAACTTCACTCCTCTTCATTTCCTCATCCTGTGTCTAAGGCCGGGGGAAGTGGGTTCGACCTTTTGCACATAATCTGACACACGGCACGCAGGGCCGGAAGGCAGAAAATCATTTCAACAAAAGGCCGGAGCTCTGAGTTAGGTAAATTCAGGAAAGAGAGAGATAGGAAATGGCAGTAATGTCGCCAATAGACTAAGAGGATCCTGGCACCAGACAGGGTGTGAAATATGAGGTCGCCTCTGACAAGGACTGAGTAAAAAACTTCAGCTCTCTTTGAGACATGTGACACCAAAGACACTTACTGAAACCGCTTTGTGGGGGAGGCGGAAAGACATTTCTTCTTCAGGGAAGTGAGCCTTAAAGGAAAGCATCTTGTTTAATATCCAAGGATAGGCCAGCCAGGTAGGATAGCCAGAGGACTCACCCTGTCAGATGGCATGGCCCCAGGAGGAGTTATGTCACCTGTACTTCACCCTCTCGGTCGGTCAAAAGCCCTATGGTCACCTTGCTTAGCACAAGGCCATGGGTACATGCACTGTGGCTTCACTAGAGTGTCTCATGCTGTCCAGATACGTATGTATGTAATCACTGTTACCTGTTACTGGAAGACCTCAGAGATAATACACTTCTCCTTCAAACACCCTGTGACATATCAAAACGGTCCTCTCCCCCACGTTACAGAGAGCCCATGGTCACGAGTGACGTCTCTGAGGAGTCAGAGCACTGTTGGCCAGGCTGCCAGCCAGGTCCTGCAGCCCCTGAGCCATGCAGCCTGTGGGCACTCAGCAGAAGGAAGAAAGAAAAACTGTGGAGACATGACATGGGAGAGAGCAATCCTCAGCAATGTCTCCTAATTGCCTGTGAACAAACCCCACGGTCTGACCGGCTGCTCACACCAGCGAGGTCTGCAGAAGGGGCCAGTGGCTCGCGGCAGAGCCTGCCTCTCCTGTGATTCCTCCTCATGGTTTTTTTCAGTTTGAGCTGGAAATAGCACAACAATATCCTTTACTAACTACTTTGGCAGCTCCTTGACTGAATCAGGAAGTTCAGAGGTAGACTGAAAGGAAGAAAAAAACCCAAACAATAACAAAAAAACTGGGATCCACGTATCTTGCTGTTTTTTTCCAGAGGCTTTAAAAATTGCTTGATGTGAGCTTGATTTGTTTTGTTGGTAAAGGGTTAAAGTTCTCACTTTCACAGAAGTAGGTGGATGTATTATTAAAGGCAATGACAGTTTTGTTATTAGCACCAATGAAAACAGGATCCAGCTCTTCATCACCCATCTACCTCCCAATAATCCCACAGATCCTGAGAGAATATAGGTTCCTTTTGACTGTTACATGTTTTGCTACGTTGTCCTTGGACCCCGTCTGCGTCCTCTACCTGAATTAAAATGAACCCTCCTTTCTTTATCCTCCCCCTGACTTCATTCCCACTGACCCTCTATTCAGCTGATCTCATTTAAGACTGAGTGTATTTTATTTCTTTTATGACTTTGTCTTCTGCAAGAAACTCCCAGTCTTTCCAACCTCATGCCACGTGTGACATTCTGTCCCCATCAAAAATCAGATCATTCCTTCAAAATAAGAACTGGCACCAGGTCAAAGTCCTGAAGATGAAAGGAAGGGTTAAGTTTACTTTCAATATTGGAGGAGGGTTCGGAAATAAATGTCGAGGTTAAAAAGTCCAGATGGTAATTCAACTGTATCCCAGCTATAAACATGATTTGATTTATGGGAACCACTAATGGTATCTCAGTTTAGATCTGGATGGCTTTGCTTTCTCTCATCTGTAGCTTTAAATTCATCAGATTTTTTTTCACTCCCACCATGAATCTTTCACTACAAAGAGATACTCCTATCAAGAATTTGGGAGTTCTTTAAAACCTAGCAATTGATAAAAGTTAACAATCCTAATCCATGCAAATTACTGTCTGATGCATTTATTTATAATACCAAGCGGATGTGCTTATTCAAAGCAGTCTAACAGAGCTTTGACAAGTTCAGTCTTACAGAACTGTATCTCCTATTGCTGTTTTCCCTCTCCTGTCCTTTGGGGATCAAACTGAATCAGTTTTCACTTTTTTTCTGACGTTGCGATTATTAGGTTTCTCAGTTTTGTCAGAAAAATCCATCAGAAATGTTTATCTCATGGGGCAAATAGCAATGGAACAGCATGTTTATCACTTCGAGGGCCATAATCTACAGGCAGCAATGGCCCCAATCCGGTTTGTTTTAAAACACAGGGGCTGAAAAAGAAAAATGCCCACGTCTGAAATGTGTGATGGAGATGTGCAGAACTGCATTAGCCCTGACACCCGTTTCTTTATGTCTCTATATTTCGGCTGTCAGTCACTACATATATGTTGCCTGAAGTCCTTACAGTTTACTGCTTCCACCCTCAAGAAAACAAACCAGCTGGCCTCAACTGTTAACGCCTAAAAAGGTAACTTTTCATAGCGGACTTTGCAGAAATCTGTGCCCCCAGAGTAGTTACACTAAATTGCAGGCTCCTTTGGGAGGTAAGTCAGAGTTGGGAAATGGTGAGAGGGTTGCTTTTGAAACAGCCATCATAGATGGTCTCTGTATGGCTGCATTCTTGTGACGTCTGGGTACTCAGTCTATGTTTAAGACACCTAAGCTATAGATAAATGTCCATTTTTAAAGCTATCCAAACAAGCAGAATAATAAGTAGATCAATGTTTACAAGATACATTTTTTCCCTCTAAGCATGCCATGGAGAAATAACGCAGAGTGCAGCACACAGTGAAAAATGAACAGTGTCTTAGGAATACCCCAGCTCCATTTGTTGGGTCAACACATAATGAAAGAGTAACCAGGTATCCAGGATCGGAGTTTTACAAGGATTTATAGATGCATTGATTGGCTTTGAATCTCTTGTGTCTCCAAAGACCTTCAACACGCTTCCACCAAACCATCAGCATTTCTTCTAAACTCCTCAGGCTGAGAGAATATGGGAGTAAAAGAGAGCAAATAAACTGCACGGGACAGATAGCAACTTATTCTCCTGTTGTGTCATGTACAGTTCCCAAAGTGATGTGGTCACTAAAAGGAACAGCAGAAAATAAAAAAATAAAATAGAAACATAGGATAGGATAGGATAGGATAGGATAGGATAGGATAGGATAGGATAGGATAGGATAGGATAGGATAGGATAGGATAGGATACGGTAGGGTAGGATGGGATGAGATAGGATGGGATGGGATAGGATAGGAATAGGAATAGATCAGGAACAGATATTTCAGCCAAGTTATTCTTATAGAAACGATTTAACAGATTGGAGAGAAACCAATACATAAACTGGAGTTTTCAGGCAATCTAAGCACGCTGCTTTTCAGGACCTGTAGTCAAATTTGTATGGCGGTTCTCTGTAGAAGTCTGCTCTTGTCTCCAGCTGTGGCACTGATTTGCTGTGTGGTATTGAGTAAATCATCCAGTTTCATTATAGAGTTGGTCTGCACACAACCTCCCACCAAAATAATAAAAGGTGAGAAGTCAAAATCAATTTCATTAAGCTGGTACAAGTCAATATTTGGATGCTCTATACTGGGAATGGAAGTGGCTCCAAGCCAGCACCTGAAGTGTAGTTTTAAATGGACAAAATAAAAGTCATCAAAATAAGAAAATTGATTTTGGGAAGTTAAATCAATGTGTGCGCCTGGTACAATTTACACACCTGGCTAAAATGCTGTAAGATATATGCTTACAATCACTAAGTATTGCTATTATTACATGAACGTTGCAAAAAACACTGGGTTTTGACTGAAGGTAAGTGCTGAGGTGTCTGGTCTGAGATTAACTAACACAAGGGCCTTGTCTGCACTCAAAAATGTTCTGGTTTCATTTGTTTGCTGCACAGCTCCATGTAGCTCTGCGTAGTATTCTTATTTTAGTGTAGCTGAAAACTATTCTTCATTGATTTATACTGAACTGGAATACGCCTGCTTTAACATGCCTTAGGACATTCATTGTGCTTTTGTACCAGTAGATCTAAACTGGTATCAAATTAACACTTTCATTTAAATCAGTGCAACTCTGTGTGTGATCATCAATGGAACCGATTCAGTGTGTGCTTTCTTTAAACGAGCATTTCAAATCTCTTTGGCTGCAATCTGAAACATCTACAGGAGCCGTTAGGATCAGCTCTGTCCATATCACCTATATTTTCCATGATACGTGCAGAGTATTTGCAGAAATAAATGGGAAGATGTTTTTCCCATATGTGCATGAACTCTGAACTCCAAGAGTTCAAGTGGGTTCAGTTGTTCTCCTCAAACTGTCATTCTAGTCCTAATTAGTACATGGTGCCGTGAGCAATTTAAATGGAATATATTAATAGAGGAGAATTCAGAGGAGGAAAAAAGACGCCCTCCCCCATACCCCTGCCTGCAAAACCTCTTAAATAAACAGGGGATTTCTTCAGGGTGCCTCACACCCTTCCCACCTCCCCCTTTCCCTTAACAATAAAGATTGAGGGTGGGAGACGGAGAAGGTCCGGATGCTGTCTGCCAGGGAGGGTTTCCCACAGGAGGAGATAGCTGTAGACTCCAACTGCTTCCAAGGAGTTGGGGGGGGTGGGGGGGTTAGGGAGGGGGGATGCTGAAACTGAGCCATGATGGTTCAGGGAAGTGCTGCTTTATTTAAACCCTCAAATGGCTTGACATGCCCCTGGTACTTTCACTGCCTAATTATAAATGAAAGGAAAACGGCAAGAGAATCCCCTCCTGTTGACCATCTCCCACTTAACAAGGCAGTGCATGTAGCAGTCTCTACCTTTTTAGCTCTGTCCTTGCTTTCATCCTCCTGCAATTTAATCCTAACTCAATTATATTATTACAGCGTGTCACTTTGAGTCACTTTCCCCCTTATTGGCATATGGCTCTTTTCAGTTTCACTGCTAATTCTTTTCCAGTGGACTTGTTTAAAACGTACTCATTTTCTGCTTAGACTCTGTGTTATTCACGCATCACATTTCTGCAATGCCTGGCTAACTTCCTCGGGAGGAGAACGGGAGCCGGGGATCTTCGCTCTCTGCATACATTTGCTAGAGTTTCCATACCGAATTGTCAAAACACAAACTAGATGGCAGGAAAGGTGAGCATCATGCCCCGTCTGTCAGAAATGTGGATAGGAGGCTGCCCTCCGCTGGGTCTATTCCAAAGCCCTGGGCTGGAGTGATGAGGAGAGCTGGTGAATACTGAAAACTGTTTTCTATCAGTATCTCTTGTTTTTTTTCCCATTTCTTTTCTTTTTTTTTTTTTTTCTTTCAGTTCTCAAACGCATTCACTCAGACTCCGTGTGCCTTTTTTGACTTTTCTCCCCGTGTCAGTCAGAGCAGAGGCTCTTCCTAGCAAGATGGTCCTGCAGGTTCTGGTTTCCGAGGAATATTCCAACTACCCATCCATTCAAGTCATCTTCAAATGTGGATATGGGCTACTTGACTGATAACTAATTAAACAAATGGATCACAGAAGTTACTACTGGGGGTATTTGCATGTAAAGACAAGAAAAAGATAATTCTGTGACACTTCACAGGCAGGAAAAGAGGAGTATTTTGGAAAGATATAAATTTTTCCCCTCTCTCAACTAGTAAGAGAAGGAGACGGTAGCAGCTGAGGCAACCATAATGCTGCCAGGTCCTAAACTTTACTTCCCTAAAAGAAAAAAACTCACTTTCACATTTTCCTAGAAGCTTGTTTACATTTGGAAATGTACTGTAGTAGTGATTCTAGAGCATTCAGCTTCCTTTGGTGTAAAAGACCCCCATTTCCCTTCCACTTGTATGCACACTCTTATTCTGGATTACCTTTTACCAACTAACTTTGTAGGTGGAATAAGCTAACTAAGGGAAAGGCTTGTTGGTAAACATCCAAACAGATGAGCCCAGAGAGGAATTTCCTGTTTGGGAAAAAAAAAAAGAAGAGTAATAATATAAAAAAACAAAACAAACCCAAAACCGAAACAACAACAAAAACCTCCACAACCTCTGGCCTCCCTTTTCCAAGACCTTACTTAGATACAGGCAGAGAAACACGAGCAAACTAGCAAGGACCAAAGTCTGCAAACTGTCTTTACTCCGGAGGCAAAGACAAAATTAAAAGCCTGTTTGTTCAGAGATAGATACTCTCAGATAAGAAGAGCAAAACCTTCTGTCTCAAGGTGACCTGCAGGTTGCCCAACATCTTTCTTGAGTTCAGTGACTTCGTTGAGGGAAGAGGCTACATCTCTGATTTTTCCACTTCTCTACATGTAGCTCTGGAAACGAGTGACTTGAATTTAAAGGTCAAGATCTGTTTTCACAGCCAAAATACATCTCTCTATGCCGACTTTTGCAGTCAGCTCGCACACTTCAATGTTAAGATAAGGACCAGGTAGCCTGTTTACAAATTCAGGTTGTTGTAAGTTGACGACAGTGGAGTGCCTGGTACACATGATATGAAAAGAGGTATAGAAAATTACAAGTGGGGCTGTGGTACTAATATCCATACAGGCAAAGCAAGTTTAACAATGGGATTGATTTTATTTCTCTTTCTTGAGCCAAATCAATGTAATCATTATAGAAATATATGTTTGTGAATGACTACTTTTCATTTCAAGATTGCACTATAAAGATCAGATGAAAAGATGCTCAGGACTTTTGATAACAGCTTCTGCAGCCTCAGATAGTCAAACATGAAGTATATGAGGACACAATTGTTCTCTTTATCCTTTAAGTTTTCCTTTCCTTCTGTAAATACAGTTTTAACCGGTTAGCTACATTACTTCGCACTGTAATGACTCTGTGGTTAGAGGTAGCAGTTAAGATAACATGGTGTTATTATATCAAGAAATCACGTCCAATTCATAGCTGTCTTGAGTGTCCTCTGTTTCCAGACTTCATCTGGGATAAGAGACAGCTAATTCTCCATCCTCTTTCAGGCCATTGGGTCAGGGTGGCCCCAACCATCATATCAATTTCCCTAAATCCCTCAGTCAACTTGTCTGTCAGAGATAAAATTTAGAGTCTATTTATTTTACCTCCTCCAGCTGAGCTTCATGTAGAATAACTGTCCCTCCACAGTAGATTGTACTCCATGCACCATAAAACTTCCTCAGAAGTTATACTTACTAGATTCTACTTACTAGAAGCGCCAGGGGAAAGAAAAAATCTTGCTAGATTTGGGAAGCAAGGTAGAAGCGTAAATATGGAACAACTCTTTTGAGTTTTGCTGTGGGTTTTTTAGTAGAGGTGAAAATAATTAATAGATTTCTTACACCAGACTACCTGTTGTATTATTCAACACATTTTGTGAAAAGCCCCCTTTGAATCAGATAGTTCTTAATGATTGCTGAGCAAATAAATAGGAAAAACAACAGCCCTGGAAAGCAATTTATGGAAAGAAAGCACGAAGAGGAGGTGAAACCTAAAAAAAGTTACATCTGAAATGAGTTTTGAAGAAACATATGCTCTCAGGCAGCAGATTTTTCAACCTCATAGGAAATATGGTGCTGAAATGAGAATAGGTTGATGAAAGGATGGATTTGTTTTCTATGCAATTTCCTGTACATTTGCATGTGAGTATTTCCCCCCTTCCCCCTGTGAAAGTCTTTGACTTAATGCTTGCAGAGGTGTGGGAGCCAGGACACCTACATGCCCTTCCCCAGTTTGGAAGGGATTCACATTTATACTGATGACTCTGTTTATCTTTCTGTGCCTCTGACGTTTGTGATAGGTACAATAATGACCAATCTTGCCTCAACAAGCCTGCAGTATGGCTCATCAGATGAGGATATTGTGACAAAATCCTTGAATTAATGCTAAGGGTGGTTATTATTTTGCAAGATGGGTAGCCCACAAAATGCCACTTTGCTATTTCTAGTGACTGGCATTTGTTTAGCAACACAGAGCACAATTTAGAGGAGGCTTTCCAATTCCTACTGGATGGGATCAATTTGACAGAAGCATCAGTATCAGGAGATCCTCTGCTAGGAAAAGAACTATCGCTCTCCACTGTCTTTGCCATTTACAGGAAGGATTGGTGCCAGCAATTTGACTTTCATCAGCAATAAAACAGAGAAGGGGGAAAAAAAAAAAAAAAGAAAGAGTTGCAAATGATTCTATAATGTCCTTGAAATTAAATTAAAAATAGCCATCACTGCCAAAACTCAGAAAAGGACTCACAGCTTTTTTACAGTGCCTACTACAATGTGGATTTATGATTGCCGGAATACTGCCTACTGTATAACAAGTGTAGTATTAAGTGCCATATTGGACTACCATATGGCTACTAACCTCAGAGGTTGGTAGCAACTATCAGTGTAGAAATTAGTGTGCAGAATGAGCCTGAGGATAAAACCAGTTATCACTCAAGCATGCTATATAATTGGCTGTAGCAAGAAACTAAAAAATGTCTCGGAAACCAGATGGATTTGAAATGTTCCATTATTCATAAACACTTTTTTTTTTTTTTTTTTTCTGCAGCAATACTTGTTCCTTTCCCAAATATTCTGTTGTTAAAAAGAATAATCACCATGCAGAAGCAAAAAGTGAGGAGGATAAAAGTCTGTGCTGCTGGGGCAGGGGTGGCCTTTGTTTGTGTGTTGGCCTGGGCAGCCCCCCGTGCCCGCAGCGCCCGGGTCGCGGGTGGCCAGTTTGTGCCAATTTCTGCAGGGACTTCTGCTGCTCTCCTCCCGCGGAGAGTGACAACGGTGAGGGAAGGAGGGCAGTGGTGTGGGTATGTGTGGTGATGTTATTAGCAGCCCTTCACAGCTGTGGAAACTCATCCTTTACGCAGTGTTTCCCTCCATTTTGATCACTCGGATGACAATCATTGTGATGTCCCTGACAGGAACTGCCTCCCTGGAGGACGCGGCGTCCCCCCACGCATGCACCCTCTCTTCCTCTCCCTCCTTGTCGTCCTACTCCTCCCACCACATGCCTCTTCCCACTCCTTCCCCAGCTGGGCCCACAGGTGAAGTAGGAAAATAAAAGAAAAAAAATAATAATAGAAAAGACTCCTTTATTTTGCGGCCAAGAAATGGCAATAATCTTTGCATGCAATATCATGCGGTAGCAGAAAGCAGAACTGAATCTGCAGGAGAGGGGCACTGCAAAATCCACCTAAGCTCAGCTCAGCTCAGGGCTGGAGGGTCTCTACGTGGGATAAAGGGCAATGCCTCCCTCTCTTGTCCCACAAACAGCCTCTTGCAAATGACTTTTCCCCATCAGAAGAAAGAAGGAGACAATATAGCTCTTATTTGTATGAAATACAGGACACATAGGGGACCTCCTGTTCCCATCACTCAGTTATTTTTCAGTGGGTTTTTTATTTAATTCTAATAATCCAGCTGTGCTTGGAAGGCCAATTCCAGCTGAAGAAATAAGCCAATAGATAGTTTCATCTAACAAAGCAGGCTCAGTGTAGTAGAAAAGAATCTCTTGGTTTGGCCTTTCTCTTAGCTGTATGTTAAGATCAAAGACTGAAAAAAGGGATACTTTTAGGATTTGATTTATGGCACACATAGGTTTGTGGTAAGGAGGAAAATAAAGATTGTTGAAGGATTTAAAATTTATTTCCATTGGATCGTCAATAAAACCAAAAGGTTGAGTGTTTTCCATGTTTAGGTTTAGGGGTTTTTTTGTTATTGTTGTATGGAAAAATACACTCTGGTTCAAGTGAAAACTATTGAGAAAACAAAAATATTTTATTACCTTTTCAGATTTGAAAATTGTATAATCAAAGGTATGATATAAAATGTAAAAAAAAAAAAAAGTTTCAGAATCAACAACACTTTCAGAGACCCCTAACTTCCAAATATCTCATTCTGAAAGTATGTGAAAAGAGACTATTACAACAGTGTTAGACTTCCTACCCAAATCAGAACTTCAGCAAAACCATTTCCTCTTCCAAAAGCATTCAATTCCAATAAAACTTCAAATACCCATATATCTTGTTCCATGTCTTCAGAAACGAAGGAGGAAAACCCTCCCTATCCAGTGGTTTGTGTTTACTGGTCAATGGACCAATGGAGAACTCATGTTACTTCTGCAGTAAAATGCAATTACAAAGGGCCAACTCATTTTACTCAGTTGACCCACTGTAGGCTGTGTTATCACATCAATACTGAAATACGTTTGGGGCTGATAATAATCATACCATATTGAATGCTTCACAAGAAAAAAATTGTACTGATGAATTTGTAGCTATGTAAAATAGAGTATCTGCGAGGGCTGACCAGACTTGGGAAGGGAGGAAACCTTCTCTAAAACGGTGATGATTGTAGGTATGAGCTATCTGCTGCTTGTGCATGCATCCTACCTTCAGATATGTACATTGACCAAGAACAGTCAGTGGCTGAAGTTTTTCTCATAAAAGACATCTCTGGATGCAATACCTCCATCAGTGGCAAAATTATGCTCAGAATCAAAGCACGGATGTTCCCTTTGTCTCTACACTGGTTTTATTCCCTGGTAAATAATTTATTTTCTTTACTTCCCTAAACAATAGTTGCATAACTCACCTGAAATTAACAGAGTCATCTTATATATCCCACTCATCCATTGCCAATAGCTCATTGCCTTTTACTGCTAAAACTTGGTTATGATTTAGACTCATTGTTCATTATAAGATCCAGGATAAAATGTTGAGAGATTACATCAAGACACTGAGAAAAAATATAAATAATAAGAGATTTGGAAGATGAATAGATGATAAACAGTAAGTTTATCCCAGTCCGGAGAGAGTGACTGTTGCTGTTCCAAAGCTATGGGTTGTCATGGGGCTGGGGAAGTTTACTGCATGTGTACGTATGTAGATGTCTTGTCTGTTCACTGTCATTGAGTATGTTTAGCCCAATAATGCATAAAAAACAACTAAGAAAAAACTTACAGTGTTAGGCACTGTACAACCAAAGCAATATCTATCCATTTATTAAATCTGTAGGTAGTATTTTAGACTGAAGTTATGGTGTTGCACATACAGGACATTTATTTTATGCATTGCCAGCAGTACCGCTGTAGCGTAAAACACTTATTTTATGGTGTACTGGGTTTGGTGGAAAGTTGCATGAATCTACTAATTCCAGGTCAGCAAGAGACTTTAAAAGCTTCTATGATCAGCCCGTATCTGACCTGAAATATGCTTTTATCAAGACAAGCTATCTAGAAAATTTAAAAGAAAAAGAAACATGGTAAGGCAGCATCAAAAATTGTTGGGCAAAAGGTTGGGTTGGAATGAAACACCTCTAACAGACACAGTCCTCCTAGTTTCAGACATCTCACACAAAGGTTTTCAAGCGTAAAGGTGCCTCTGGCCCTGGCATGGAAGGAACTGTCTTGCTTTCGAAAGTACCACTAAGAAAGTAATTTCATATTAGACTATTTCCTTTTACATTTCTCTCACCATTCACCTCTTTAAATCATTCCCAAAACCACTGTGGGAGACTATTAGCAGAACTTTTGAAGAGAAGCAGCTGAGCTGAGGAATAGCATTGAGGGCAGCAGATTCTGGTCACTCCATTGATTATCAAATATTAACTACCTGAAAAAAGCTGGCATGATAATTGACTATCAAAACAGAAGAGTAATTTCCCTATTTACTTCTGTATGCTGAGAGAGTTAATCTGCTCAAACCTGAAGGTCTTTAAAGAATGAGAATAAAGAAAGAGGAAAATATCAGTAGGCAGGGATCTTCATCTCTGGATGTGGAGTGACAATAACTGTACCAAATGTCTAAACCTGGCATCCCAAAATATGAACGTGTTCAAGAGAGAATGAGCCCAGCCAGCCTCTGCGGTGCGTGAAGGTGAAGGCGATGCCTAGGAGGTGAGGGCGAACAGATGGGAGTGAGAGTGCTTAGAGTTTAAGCAATAACTCTATTGTTTAGATCTACTTCTTTCTTCTTTCCTGGCTCTCCTGGAGCCCTCGCTCACACAGTAGCACCGGCTGGCCCATCACCCGAAATGTCATGGCTGCTGGCGAAGCCTCTCCGCTCTACCATGGGTATGCAGCGTGGGGCAAATGCACCCAGAAGTCTGCTGAAAAGTGAATAGTTCTCCCAGTCCTCACAGTGTGTCCACAGAACATGACCTGGTCACCCCTTCCACACCTACAAGCGACAAGGAGATGAGATGTGGTCTGTGAGCTTCTTACCGAGGGATGAACACTTCAGGTCCTCTCTTCTGAAATGCATAAGCAAATTAATCAAAATTCCCTGTTTATGCTTTCATGGCAACCTGAGATTTTGGCACTGGATAAATGGGTTGATATTAATTTCTTTTCAGGATAAGGTTTGGTGGTGGTACTTTTTTCGTCTCAACAGACAGTATAGAGCTGTGGGATAAAATACCTCATCATTTTGAAAATACTGCATCAAAACAGGGATACTGAAATGTTTGGTGTGAGACTTCACAGATATAACTGTCTCAAAAATAGTCTCGTATTCTTCATCTCAAGGAAGGGACAAGTTAAGTCCATTTGCTCAAAGCAGATCAAAGAATCACAGGATTCTCAAACAGAGATCCCAAGGGCACATCTCAAACAACTCCTTCCTCACAGCATGATGATTTTCAGGTGGATGTGAGTCCTGTTGGATATTTGTGCAATCTGCATTTAAAAACCTGATGTCTGATCAAATCCCTTATACTGGTCCATATGCACAAATGTTATTCCCTTCTCTCCTCATCCTGGAGTTCACAATCTGTCATGATAGGTTTCTTGTACCTTTGGATGCACGGCCAGACTTCCCTTTAATATAATATTCATCAGCTTATAGATTGCTATGGAAAAAAAGAAAAAAAGAAGTGGATTTGTGGCATAAAGGGGAGGAAAAAAAGAAGGGTAAAAGAAAGAAAGAAAAAAAAAAAAGAATGGCATTCGGAAAAAAAGGACAACCCTGTCAAAACATGACAGCTGATCCACTGCCTGTTTTATGCTATTCATAGAAAATGCCAAATTCTGCAAATAGTAACCACATGTACATCGGCTTCGCAGACTCAATGTTCTGCTGCAAAATGAGACGTTCTGTATTTTAGTGTGTCATCAAAGGCAGTGAAAATATCACTCCAGCCTCCTAGGCTTAACCCTCTGGTCTCTCAACTGTTAAAAGTTTAATTCGACGACGGTGGGAGAGAACAGCAACACATCCAGCTTTGTGAGCGGTGTTAACGGAGCTGCCTAATGTATGCCAGTTGCACATAAAGTCAATTAACAAATCTGTTACCGCGCCATTTTTATTCATAGCCATGAGACCATTAAAGCGACAAGACTGCATCTGACGTTTATGATCTTGTTCGCGTTGCCAGAGGAAGAGGGGGGTGGGGGTGGAAACAACTTTGTGGCTCTGTAGCATGAGAGAAATAGCACCATTCAGAGACATAAGGGCTCTTGAGCAAATGCCGGAGCTTCTGATCCCTCCTCCCCTTACCCCCTTGCTTGTGCCTTTCAGGTTTCATTTCAATGCAGAAAGATTGGCTTTTTAGTTCAAAACTATAACGTAATTGTCCTTTTTTTGTGGCTGGCTGATATTCCCTTTCACTAACATTTAAAAGAGTACTTATGCTGAATTGAACATGGGATGGGAAAAGCTTCTGGTGCTTTTGTGTGCAGTAGGGATGGCTTTGCGAGGCGAGGCTTGAGCTTCAGTTGGCTGTGTCCTTCTCCAGGAAAGCTTCCAAGATCTTCTGAGTGACCACTAGCTCTGAATAGGGTCTCCTGTTTAATCTTCTCCTCCTCAGCAAATAGCCTTTGCAACAGCTACAGTAAATCTCTTTCAGCCTGGAGGAGCCAAACCTTGGGTGCTACACCATTTCTGCCTTGGATTTTCCAATATTTTCCACTCTCTGCTGGCCTGTGTGCTCTTCCACTATTTCTGAACTCCAGGAGTGTGACCGTGAGTAAGACAAATTGCCAGTGGAGCACTATGACACGTGTTAGTGTCCCCACTTAGCTAAACTGTTCCCCAGAACACCTCAAATCTAACCTATATTCCCTGCTAACAAAAGTAACTTCTGCATACGTATCCCGAGTTTAACTTTGATCCCTTTTCAATGGTTGTAAAAGATTTAGAAACTCAAGGGACAATTTATTTGGAGGAAATACTGAATTCATGAAGTGTCGTTCCTTTAAACTCAGCTAATTGGAATAAGAAAGTAAATGTCTATATTAGCGGGAGAGCAGGTAGGTAAATGGTTAAGTAGGGAGGCCAACAGGTTTTATGGCTGGATGAACTGATTATGATACAGAACTGATAAACTCTGAAATTATTTCTAGTGTGCAGACAGGAAGGTTGGAGGCCAGCTGTCTTGAGAATCTCAGATCACAATATTTGTCTACTGCAGAGTGCCAAAATTCAGTGGCTGACATCCTGGCTCCATTAAAGTTGCTGGGTAAAACTCCAGCAGATGTTTTACCATTGAATTTAGTTGGATCCGTTTCACCAAATAACTGCAGGGGCTGTGTGAGTTGGTAGGATTGTCTCCAAGATTGTAGCAGTGGGAGACATCCTTGTGAATGTTTCACAGCGCTGGACCTCTGGAGGAATTTGTCTCTTGGGGATGCTTGTTTGGGGAGAGGTAGCAGAGAGTGTTATCAGGGAGGAATATTGCATTTTGGTTTCTGCAAAATGACAAAAAATAAAGAAAGTGTGAGGAAAAATCAGTTTCATGCTCAGCTAAGGCAAGGGAGCTGGAATGGCCAAGGTGGCAAATACATGAAATAATTCTCATGTGTCCCAGCAAAGCCTTCCAGTCACATCAGAACTGTGTTTGGTTTGAACCTCACTTTTTTTTTTCTTTTGTTCAAAGAGCGATGCAATCTGAAATCATTGATAAAATTCCTCTAAGTTCACAGACAAAGCAGTAGCCGCAGCAGGAGAATTTATAGCAGCTTATTATTAGTTTCTTCAGGCATCTATAGTACAATAGATGGGAAAACACTTGTGCAAAAGACAGAGGGCCTGCAACTCATCTCACCCACAGAGCTTTCCCTTGACCCTTTTGAATCACTGCGTCAAATGTGCTCTCATTTAACAAGACTTGAGCAAAGAAACAGATAAAATATTCCCACACATGCTCATGCATGGGTTTTTATTCTCTGAAGAAAAAAAATAGTGAAAAAAACGCTGGAATACCAACATAGTCTCACTGCTCCAATGCCTATTCTGGAGTGACATCTTATTCCAAATTATTCCCATTGAAACCACTGGCTAGAGCTGCTTGTGTGAAGTATTATCATTTTTTGTGAGGCTGGTAAAGTGGATCCTAAGTGACAGATCTAACATTTCTTTTGTTGGTGGAAGCCCTTCCACTTACTCTGTGTGTCAGGATCTTTTCCTAAAGGATAACCCCGTTATCCTGCAGTGTGAATGGGAGAACCCTTCTGCTGTTCACTCCTACTAGATAGGTACTGGGCTGTTTTTTCTTACCCAGAGAGGGATAAGGTTGACTTTGCTCACAAGGCTTTGGAAACTTTAACCAAGTTCTTATGTTGTGGGCACCTAAATCCCTCTAAAAAGTACTTCTGAAGACCAACACCTTAACATATGTCAACCTTTCCATCAACGCCCTCTGGAAGATAATAACAAAATGCCAGTGAAAGCTGAGAGAAGCAAGAAAGGAGCTGCAATTAATCCCGTTTCTCCACCGTTGCCATTAGAAGTGGACATAGCCGCAGAGAACACGTTAAGAGCATTCTCCCCATCTTGTAAGAGCCGCACATCCCTCTACACGACTCACTGGCGCAGCGTCACTTCGTGGGGGAAATGGGTGCTCTGAAAATCAGCCTCCAGCATCTGAGAAAGAATAAATCATAGCCCAGCGAGAGCGGGGAGCCTATGCCAACATTCCTGCACAGAGAAATGGGCAGCAGGCGAGATCCTGCAGCTGGTGTATGCCGAGTACAGAACACCAAGGCCTTGAACTTTTTCCCCCTCCCGGGTCTCTTCCTGCACTCCCCCTCCCTTCTTGCCATCTTTCCCTTGAGCGCCCGGGAGAGGAAGCAAAATTTATACCGCTGTGCCCTTAAAATGCTGACTTTCCATGTTTACAGGGATTGTTTACACAGAAAATTAATCAGTTACGGTTTTAAATTTTAATTAAAGAATGCTTTCCACTGTTATTGCAAAACAGACAAAAGCCCATAAAATGTATATTTGACTGCCGTGCTATGTTGTCTTTGGATCGGCAAGCAGACTTGAGATCAATCATGCGTGGTATTTTTTGAACTTTTTTTTTTTTCCTAAACACAACACTCTTCACACAAGTTACACTTCTTTTTTTTTTTTTAAATGCCCTTCAAAATAAAAGCCAGACTGCATAACAATATGGAATTCTCCTTCATGCCTTTCTTTTTAAGACCAAAAATGAAATCCTTACTCTCAAGCTGACCGTGGGATATTTTACCCATTAAAAAGCCACAAACAGAATCACAGCTTCCATAGTAAAGGCCTCAGACTTGCTTACTTCAAAGTCAATAACAAAACTCCCACAAACTTTGATTCAAGTGTTTATTACATGCTGTTTGTTCCCACAGCTGCAGTTCCTGGTTTGAAAATAAAGTGTGGCCGTTTCTTTCTCCAGATCTCATGGCCATTAGCAGAGATTCAAGATCACTCCAGGGTTAGCCATTCAACCCCTCTTTCCTAAAGTATTTATCCATGGTGTGTAGATGACTCCCGAAGACCTGTGGAAGAGCATGACTCTAAGAAACTGAATCTAGCCCAAAAATTTTACAGTCATGACGAAAAGCTGCTATTAGGTCTGCTGTGCGTGTGCCCTTTTAGCAGTACGGTCAAGCACGTTCTTTTCTCTTGAACAAAAATAAATTCAGATAAATAAATCAACAGTGCAAGGGCAACTGGCTTAACTAAAACAAACTTCTGCTTCTGTAGCAATATTTTATTGTTATGAGTCAAAGTTGGGGTTTTTTTCCATCCCTTCTTCTCATTTACCAAAGATCCATGAAAATCTAAGAAAACCTTAACAAAATTAATTTTTACTACATTAACACAAATGTTTAATAGTCCAACTTTCAACAGACTCAAATAGCCAGGGGGAAATCACCAAGCTTTGAAAGCCACCGTGCCACCCACTAGCCGTGCTGGGGACCTAATTGTGTCGCGCAGGAGACTCCCTGTAACACAGACCTTTCCTGCTCACTACGATACAATGGGAAGAGACTTTGCTAACTCCATGTGGAAGATGACGTACGTATTAGCATGGTATCTAATTTATTTCCAAAGATAAGAACACCCACAGGTCAGGCAGCGACGTGAGCATCTGGACCACCAAATGTCAGGCAAAAGCTTCAGGTTGACTGTTGCACATTGACAGCAAGCATAGGAGAAAAAGAAGAGAAAAAGCTCTCGATAGTCCCAGGGAAACAAGAGAAAGCAAGCTTGTTAAAAATAATCAGTTAAGGTAAATGATCAGTCAGAAGCCTCTCTTTACACTGACACTTGTGGCAGAAATTACTTTAGGTTTCTAGAACGCATGCAGCTCTGAGGAGATGGAGGAAATAAGAGATTTTGCCCAGATGTTGAATCTATTGCAACAACAGAGGTGACAAATCATCCAGAAGTTTGACAGTGTTCTAGTACTGACAAGCAGGCAAACATCCATGAATATTTTATCTGACCTATATCCAAATAATTTTAGCAGCTTTGGTCCATGAAACTACTCTGGAAACACTGCCAGAAAGATAGCAAGTCATGGTATGAAGGTCACAGCGAGAACAGAACTTTGAAGGAAGGTGTTTGGACAAGAATAGAAACATCTGTTAGTAGAGATGTCCTAGAACGGTCACTGCAATCTATGGGGTATCAGCTTTCAGCGTGCAGCCCGTGAATGACAGATTCATAGAAGTTAACAGCAAAAAGACCATTGCGGTTCTCTCTTCTCCTCGTCTGCATACCAGAGGTCATAAAATTTCTTTGAATTCTTTTCCTGCTTCAAGTCCAACAGCTGAGGCTAACCTAGGGTTATCATGGAAGGGAATGGAGGGGAGAGATTATTTTAATCTGAAGACTTCATTTAGTAACAGGCAATGAAAGCTATAATTGGAGTACAAGTCGTTATTTCACTTTAAACTTTACCTTCATTACAAAAGTTTATATACATATATACTTCTATACCACATACATGCGTATATATATACACATAGATATGTATCGTGTTTCTGGTCTAAATTTATCTAGCTTCACTATCCAGCCAAAGTAGCAGTATTCGGTACTTGACAAAGTACTTACACCCACTCACTTTTGACTGAGATCAAGTCAATGCTTTATCTTGTCTCCAACAGCTCCTTGAGAGTCTCTGTCTCAAAAACGTTTTTCAATCCTTTGTTCATTCATGGACTGTTCTCTAAACCACCCCCACCCCTCATTTTTCAGCACATTCAGGGTGCATCTATACTACTGTTTTTGTTCAGATCAGAAGAGTATTTTTGAAGGAAATCTCACGATCGCCCTCACTTATCTTACTTTGGTTCATGCTGTCAGCTATCTCAGATGGCCTGAACTGGACTTCTTTTCTGAGGAAAAAACTGAGAAACAGTGCTCCAACCCCAGTGAGCCCCAACTGCAAAGGGGACACCGGGAGCTCTGCATTAATTGTTTCGCTGTACAAATCCTCTCTGATTGCTGTGAACTAGTTTTTTAACGCAGACACAACCTCAGCTGTGGACGCCAGGAGCTGGATGGGATATTTCAAGAGCAGCAGCACAAGTGCCAAAGACAGAGCTATTATAAACACGCTTCCACTGTATACTCCTTAATCTAGAAGTACACGAGTCTTTACAATCATAACCAGTGAAGGAGGCAATGCCACATGGGAAGAAAATATGTATATAAACAGCTCCCTGCCACTGAAAATTATATGGAGTACTGAGCTTGTATGAACAGAGACCTTCTGTTAGGCAATTTCAAGTGGGAAGAAAGATCCTAAAACGGGAAATTACTATATTTTCTCAAAAGATTTTTTTTTCTTTTATTCTTTTCAAAATCTTCTGCTACTAGGCAGACCCTGATTTGTTGAAAAGGTAAAATATTTGCTCTTCAGCTGTGTTTTTATGAGCTCCTGTTGCTGAAAAGTTGCCAACGAATTATTTGACTTCATGTGTAACGAAGTCACCTTTGGGATTCCAGGAGACCTAGGTTAACTTTCCTTGGAAATGTTTATTACTGGGCACTTACAGATATGTCTGATCCTCAATTAATACATGAAATATTGTCTGTTTCTTTTCTTAAATGTCTTCTAAGGCATTTCATGGACACATAAAATCTTCAGCTATTATTTTGAGGAGTACCCGTGATAGCAATTGAACTCACTCACTAAGTGCATTTTTGTGCTAATTAAATATTCCAAACTTCTATCAAGATTATTGTCACCTATTTAATGGTTCATTGAGTTTATGGGCCATGCAAGTCTCTCTTTTATATTTTCTCCAGGATAGTTATAGCAACTATTCTAGTAATGACAAATTAGGGAACATGCAGAGGAGATGAAAGAACCTCAGTGAAGTAGGCCCAGTTTTTTCCTAACTTATGCCAATTTTATGATGTTGTAATGGCATTGACATTGATGGAACCATTCTTCATTTTCTCTAGTATCAGTGAGTGATAACTAGACCTACTTAGTTGATACTGAAGTATGGTAAACATGTATTTGACCATCTTGACCCTCTGACCCCTCTACAAAAAAATCCAAGAACCTGTACTAAAGGTCCCATCTGTGGCCAGTTATTTGAATCAGGGATGGGAAGATTGGAATAATATTGTCCTTCATTTTACCAATAAGAATTTTCATTCTTTGGACTATTTACCTGTCGGTCAATGGGAGAGGGCATTCTGCCAATTTGCAGGCAGAGAAGAGAGTAAGTGTAAGTTGTAGGGACAACTACATAAAAAATAGAGTGGAACATTTAAGATGAGGTGTAAAAGTATCATTACTGGAGAAAGACAAGGAATGGTTGCTTGGAAAGACTTCTGGAGAATTCCTGCCTTCACCAGACATCTTTGAACCAAATTGAAAATAAAGTACAACTCAAGGACTTTCTATAAATGAATTCTTTTTGGTTCAGTACCAACAGGGCTCTGTTCAGATATCAGGAAAGTCTATTGGTGATGTGTTCTATAATAAACCCATTCTTTTTACTGTTTCTAGTTTTAACTTAATGAGAGAAAATGCAGTATTACTGCTAATAGCAATCCAGTTTGATAAAATGAATAAGTAAAACTTTGTAGTGATATTGTACCTCTCACCTCCAGGTGCAGGATGCAGAATTTTCAGAAGAGCCTCCATGATTTAGGGTCAGAAATCTAATTGACTGACAAGCCCTTGCCTCACTTAGGGGCTAATGAATGTTGTATTGTGACTGTTTTTCTTAAAAAGTAACATCAAACTACTTTCTATTCATAATAAATTAACACATTTTAGAGACTTCTTAATATTTGCCTCCACAAAGCCACAATTTTTATCTGAACAGACCTGCAAGCACCTGTTGTAGCCTGTTTTAAAAATGAGGTCTTATAGCTTTCAGTTAATACCTCATAGAAATAGCAATGTGATTTCAGTGGCACTGATCTGATTTCTTCTAATGCAAGACACTCACGTTTTCTCTAAGTATCCCATGCATAATTCATATGGGGGCTCATATTTGATTATTTATAGACCTTTCTATGACACCCCCTTAGTGCATATTTGCACATCTCCAAGATAGCAGGGTGAAACTTTCTCCTGAAGAAAATTTCCAGCTAAAGACTTAGCTCCACTTCAGTTTCACTTAGGTCTCAAAACAGCTCTAAGTGCAACATAAGTGGCATATAGGTTTCATGCTAGTACTCTGTGCAGGAGAATATTTCCACCCTCAGCTCTCTCCTTCCTGAAGCAGAAGAGCCAGTCCCCACGCTACGTGCATGGAGCAGGCAAGAGACAGCTTCCCAAAATCCGTGGGGAGAGTTTGTAAGAGTCAAGAAGGGAATCCAACTCTTCCAATTCTCCAGCTCTTCATGGCAGGAGCTTTTTTTCATCCATGATCAGAAACATGAAATCCTGCTGCCTAGTTAGCTGATTCTCCGCAACAGGAGGATAGAAAGGAGGACTGCAAAGACACTCAGAGGACATGTAACCCTGTCCCAGCCAGGACCAACTATACCTATATCCTTCAGAAAGAAGTTTGCACAGATGTTTCTGAACTTAGAAACTGCACAATTTCTTCTAGTGTTTAAAGTATCTTAATGATAATAAACTTCTTCTTCTTTATAATGATAAAAATCTTCTATCCAGAAGTTTAAGCTTGTTATTTCTTTTTCTACCTATAGTGAAAACAGAGAAACCTTTTATTCTATAGCTACCTACACCTATTCTTCTACATTGGAAGACTACGTTCAGGCCATAGTTAAATCTCTTCTCCAACCTGCACCATCCCAGTCCCTTCAACCTATCCTTACTCTAAGATCCACCCAAAGGTGATCATTTACTCAAAGCAAAGAGCCGTTCTCCATCAGGTAGGATAAAGAACACAGGCTTCGTTGGATAGTTGAGGGAGCTTTTCTTCCTAGACACTGATTTTGCGTTTCCCTCATCTCATGAGCACAGAAGGGAGCAGCAGAAGTCTGTCTGTCTTGCAGCTTCATACAGGATCCATATGTCTGGCGTTCGGCATGCAGTTCTCTGTCTCTCCATCGAATGTCAGGTCTTTCCTGATCTCCCTGCTCAAAATGTCTCTTGCTTTCCTGTCTTCCTGTGTGCCTTTTCCCTCTTATGATGTTTTGGTGAAAGATTTTAGAAGACAATGCATATGATAAATGTATACGTGTGTGTGTTTTTTAAAGGGAAAGTCATAGCTACGGATAGAAATACTCTCAAAAACCACAATGTAGAGTGGTGGTGTGAGCCTGAGTTTTGTTCTCGTTCGCAGGGATTTTATTCGCATATTTTACTGTCAGTTTCTTGACATTTTTGTCAGCTTGGATCCGGAGGCCATAGTTGCCGCCAGCAGGTCCTACCACATTTTTATTCTCCATTGTATTTGCAGGGAATAAATAAAAACAGAACAAGAGTGAAAGCACGAGAGAGACATGGCGAGAAAGAGTCAGAGGTTACTGGAAGAACTGCTTTATGCATTTTTTTCCCTGCTAAAGAACATCCACCCAACAAAAAAAACCCCAAACGACCACAGAGCATTTTGCACTGAGAAATTTCTTTCTTCAGTTACGCAATGCAGTCTTCTGCAGACTTCAGGCAAAGCAGTTAATATGTTTGCATAAGAAATCTCTCATTCCCTCACTCTCTGTCTGTCTTTTCCCTTCTTCTTCTTCTTTTTTTTTTTTTTTCCTTTTTTTTCTTTTCTTTCCTGTGTGTTTCCGGGCTGCTGTGAGATTTTCCTCACAATACAGCTATTGTTTCCCAGTCACATCACTGCTGGCTGTAATCAACTGTGATTTCTTTCTTTCTTTCTTTCTATTTCTTGCTATAACCATGACATTTATACATGCAACGAATAAACAAAATCTACCGTAAGGTTGTACATAAGTTGACTATTGAACTGCTTATTCCTCAAGGCTTTAGATGTTGTGAACAAGAAGGAGGAACAAAGACCTTCTTCTCACTTATGAACTTATAAATTAAAGTATGACTCCTTATGCTTGGTTTCTGTTCCATCAAATCTCTTAACCACAGTGTCCAGAAATGACACTGTCTTTCCTGCGTATGAGTTATAGGAAGACACAATCTCAGGTGTGTCCAAGGTTTAATGCAGTCTCGGATAAGTGAAAATTCCAGTCTCCTTGGATGCCCCGTCGTCCATACTGATTTGATGCTCCATACTCTTCTTTGCCGAGTTTGGTATAGCTTTAAGTCAAAGTGGCTTCACCATTAGCTTTTGCAAGGCTGATACAAACTGGTCTCCAGCCTGTTCAGCCTTATTCTGTGCCATCTTTACCCCTGTGCGCTATCTCTGACAAGGAGGGAAAAACTAAAAAAACAACAACTATAAGGACAAGATACTCTTCTGCCTTTATGTTCTTCCAGGATACAATACAGAGCCCCTTAGTGATGAGTTGCCTTTTGATAAGGCTCCATGGGCTCAGCCTCATGTTTCAGATTTCCTAATAGTTGTGTCAATTCTTGCTGCAGCTACTGACATCGACTCATCCACTAACAATTGCATTGACACCATCAATTTCTTTTCACATGTGCAACTTAGCAGCAGTCACAATGGTGTTCAGTCTCTTATGAAGTAGACCAGATCTAAAAAAGGTGGTAGGGAGGTTGAAAGGCTCTTTAGTCATCAAGCCACTCAAGCAGGTGCTTTCTGAAGTAGGAAGAAAAAGTCAAGTATTAAAAGTCAGTTGCGGAGTAAGTGCTGCATCTCTTACTTCAGACAAAGGGAGTTTTGTAGAGTCCCATCATCTACACAAGTGAATTGGGAATTGGATATTAAAGACGAAAAACAAAGAGAGAACTGTCCTGTAGCTTGGGGCACCGATCAAAACACAGCGTGGGAGGGCAGCCGAGAGGTTAACCCTTCCTGTAGCCTTGAAACTGCACTGAAAATACCCTTTGTATGACAGAGAATAAGCTTTACAAACCCCAAACTCGTGGGTCATTGTGGTAGTGAAAAGATGCCCATTGAAATGAGAAATGGATCATGTTTTTGTTTCTTGAATATAAAATTGTTTTCTGAGACTTTCAAATGACCTTCCCATGGATACTGAACTTTCCATCATTTACTAACATTCAAATATACAAACAGTTGCCCAAAGGGACTACCACACATGGTCAAACAGATTTCGTCCATTAATTCCCTTCTCATGGAACCATTGAAAAAAGAGTCAGAAAATGGGGCTGAACATCAGATATCTTTGAAATACTATGAAGGTCTGAAAAATATGTAATGGATTTTGGCTGAAATAGCACTCCCTCTTGCTGTTTTCACAACTGAATAAAATAGAGCACATGGACCAAACCTTGTTCCCACTTATGACAAAGCAAACACTTCCTGATTGCATCGGAGAAGATTTAGCCCTTCAATACATTGACATCAAAATGGAAACCAAGTCATTAATTTAATGGGATTTAGGTACCTCATTTAATCAAATTTCCAGTTCCAGCTTCATATTAGAGTAGTAATTAGAACAGATCCTACAACACAGCTTCAGGATAGAATTGGGAGAAAACCGCATATTTGTTTTGGTGAAATTTAACTCCAACTCATAGGTCCAGATTTCATTCAGGCTTCCACTGAGTGCCACATCTCACACAATATCAGGGCTTGGAACTGGATTGTTGAGATGGAGGGAAAATGGACTCAGATGTCAAGTTAATGGGCTCAGATAAGCTAAAAAGTCAGAGTAAAACTTTGGGAACCAGGGTAGGTCAACTTTCTCTTTTTATTGTTCAGCTGTAATTCTTTCTATACATGTTTTTTTCTTTCTGTTCAGTTTTTTATTGCTGTCTTTCCTACATAAGCAACAGAAAACTATCTTCAAGGTAATTTCTAGGTCTTGCTTTGTGGCAATGCCCTTGACTTGAAATCTGATCTTCTATGAAAGCACCACCAGACTTGCAAGTACAAGAAAATAAGAAAATGAGCTCAATATTTCCTTTTCCTGTTATTAAATATCAGTGAAAATCTCCATACTATGCACTAAAAGTCCAATTACATCATGGTAGTACTCCCAGTGCCTGCACTTTGCCTCAAGGTCCTTGAGAACATAAGTGTAGAGGGAAGTCCAGGTAGGTATGTCTCCGACAGCCTACTGGAAGCACCTGTCCATCGTCGCTGCCGTCCCAACGCACCACCTGTGCACCTTGGCACTCTTGTGGTTTTGGAGTCAGAAAACGCTTAGGGCTCTCCGTCAGTGTATGATCAGCTGGCAGCTTTGGTGCAGATGGGGACAAGAGGGTACATTGTGCAGCCGGGTAATCTCTCCAGTATTTCACGTCAGTGCTGAACAATGTAATAAAAGTTTGCAGATGAAAATACTAAGCTGGCTGGGAGGCAATAATTCATGTTGGGTTTTATGACACTGGCCGTTTAAGAGCTGTAGGAGCGTTTGTGGCAAGAGCACAGCCCATATTCTAGCCAGGGTCTAGCTCCAGCTCTACAACAGCAACGTTTTACACACACAGGAAGATTTTTGCCCAAGTCTGATATCTTGCCGTCTCTGCCTGTGAGGGCTGTGTCTATCTTCAGAAGCTAATGATGTGCAAAGGAAGGTGCCCGGAGGAGTGATGTAACTCGGTTATATTGTGTGTGATTTCTGCCTACTGCAAAAACTACTAGGAGAAAAAGCACACACATGCATATACATAAACTATTCAGTTTATGAAAGAGGGAATTCATAAGGAGCTGCATCTGGGACAGAGTAAGATCTATTCCCCATTCAGCTAATAATAACAAGACCCAGAAGTCACAAGTGGGGAGGTCATAAAGGGATTTATAAAAACATTTCATAGGCAAGTAAAATGTGATGCAACCCATTATGTAATATTATTTATATACATTTGTTTTAATTTCTTTACCATGTCTCTTGATTTAAATTATTTCCCTCTAAGTCAGGAGGTCTTTTGACATGTAGTTCTCTGGCAGACACCAGTGATAGGCAACCGTTTGCCTGGCTTTGTTGGTCTGTGATGGGATAGGTGTTTTATGCTTAGCGCGTGTTCCAATTCCACAAGAAAAAGCCAGTGAAAAAAACCTGTCTTGTGTGTTTTTCTCCAGCAGGGTTTGGTGAACCAGTGTGGAGCTTATCCCGGAGCCATCAGCTCTCTTCCCTGAATACACTGGCAAGGCTGTAGAATGCTACAGTGTTGAGCAGCACCGTTCATACGTTTCTGCCTGCTCCCACGTTGTGGACCATGTCAGTGCAAAGAGAGTCCAGGCCTGTTACGGGGTAAAAATTCAACCCAAACATATCCCCCATCTGTTGGTGAAACACTGGTAAAACCGCCCTCGAAAGGAGCTGCGATTATACAGGACAGGGTTGGGTGACTGCTCAGACAGAGTGTCCAAAACTTGCCTGGCATGTTTGGGGCTACCCTCCAAAAAGATTATTTGGGATTTAGGAATCAAGTCATCACCTATCAATACAAGCTCAAAAGCAATCTCTTTATGACCGCTTGCTTTCTAATGGCTCCAAACATGAAGACATTTATATTGTTGCAACATATAAAGCAACATATTCAGAAAGATAGGAACCACATGGTGATGAGCATTTAAGAGAGATGTGGGCGCACAGGCACACACATGTGCACATACAGGAGCTCAATTTATTGTTGGGATTGCAAGAATCTGTAGTGGAGTACAAGCAAAACTGATAATTGAAATAATAAAGGGAAAAAAGGCACATTCCCACAAAAATCAGACACATGCCAGTGGTACTTTCCCAACCTAACTGAGAGGAAAAGCCCTCTTGGCTAATTCATTGCTAAGCTAATGAAAACCAGACAAGGGACTGAAACCAAAAAAGCTTTATGTTACAGGGAAAACAAAGCTTTCCAATGGAAATTATTCATTAAAAAGAACTGGTTCACTGAAATTAACAAAAAATATGTGAGAGAAACACCATACTGAATGTGTTTTTGGTGATAACAATCTTACATTTATATATAGCACATTTCAGCCAGATGGACTCCAAAGTGCTTCACGAGCTTTGGTGCTTGTACAAACGAAATGTAAAGAATCACTTTTATTTCCCCCCATTGAAATATATCTTTGCTGGATGAATCACTGCAACAGCATCAAAATGCATTGTATCACGCGATAGTTTATTATATATGTAGGCAGAGAAGTTGACAGAACTTAACAATCCAGATTTTTCCTTAGCCTGGGCCGGCTACAAGGGTTAACACCCTCGCCCTCGGGAAAAAAAAAAATTCAACATGTTATTAATGTCTAAAGTAGCCAGAGCTCATTTTCTTAAGATGGTGTTTTCCTAAGCAAACGCGGAGAGCTTGTCTCATTAACTGCCCAGTGGGAAGAACACCTATTTCAGTCATCAATCACAAGGCAACACTTCAGGTTTTCTGTCAGAATCTCCAAAAATCGCATCCTGTATCACTTACAAGCCCGGATGTGGGTACCCATCAAAAGCATCCTGGCTGTAGCCGCTCTGTGTTTTAGGGAAAGCCACTCTCTGCTCTTGTCAAACTTCCTTGACAGTCCCGACACCTGAAGCACGGGGCGGTGTGGGGAGAAGCTTTCACACGGTGACCGGGAGCTCCATCTTGCAGATTTGCTTCCCCTTCCGTTACTTTATGAAAATGGATTGTCAGAGCAGCTGGTGAGACAGAAGTGTCTGCCTGTATCTCAGTGTGGCTGGTACTGTGATCCACCACCAGTACATGCTGAACCAGGCTCCAAACGGGGAGGGGGAAGGGGGCAGTTTCATTTGCTGCCAAATCCCTTAAGCAGTTGCTTGTTTTGTCTCTCTCTCTCTGAGCAGATTTTTCTTTGCTTTTCTTCTTACTCCACCTGCAACATTTTAACTTTTGTTTTCAAGCTGCGTTTTTTTCCTCCCCCCCCCCCCCCCCTTTTTTTTCTCATAAAGGGGAGGGGTAGAGGGAGACATGCACACACTTATAGAGTGGTTTTATTTTTATTTGTTTAAATTTTTTTGGGTGCAGAAGATGCCTGCCAAGAGGGAGCCTGCTGTTACTGAGCTGAGCAGGAGGGCGGAGGGGTTGGCTGCTCTCGGAGGTTCTCAGCGCTTGGAGGCTGATTGGAAACTCCATGCGTGACAGTGCACAAAAAAGATACTCGTCAGATCGCCAAATTTCATAGTCCCACCTCAGTACCTCCAGAAGAGCTAGGAATACATCCTGCCAAGGAGCTTCTCACTCATTAACCTGCTATATTATTAGCAGTCATCTCCCACCCTCTGCGTATACATAAGTGCTGCTCTTTATGTATGATCTGCCCCAAAAGAAGGTCAGGCAGAGCTTGACCAAGGACCACTGGAGCCACTGAGCCTTTTCCCACTGATGGAGCATCCCTAGATGGACAGTGCCATGATTACCTTCTGCTCCCCAACCCAAAAGCATTCAGGTGAACCTCAGCCTAAGACAGAAGTTCCCCTCTGTCTCTGCAAGCTCAATATTAACAAGAGCTGTAAGGATGATTGCCCTTCATTTGCATTCCCAAAACAGCACTGGGGCATCGCCACGTTAAGCCAAACACAGCCACCTGAGCACGTGTGGCCAGGAGCAAGTACTCAATGACTTCTGCTCACAAAGTTTATGATATAGACAGCCCCTGTCTTGGTACGCTGTTACGGGCTAACTGTCTGGCGCTGCGTCAAATGGTAAAGTTAATAACCATGGTAATAAAAGAGTAATGCAGGAGAGCAGTGAAAACAAATGAAGGATTTTTCACTCATTGACATATAAACAAATTCATTGTTGTCAGCATTTTCAATGAAAAGAATTGCTTTCTATTGGGAAACAAACCCAGAAAGGTTGAAAACTGCCAAAGCAGAGGAGTTTTCAGCCAGATCTATTATTTTTATATACTCACACACCTGTAGGCATGCACAGAACATGCTACATTTTAAAGGAGAATTCCGCACGGAGAAGTTATTATTAAATCATTTCCCAGTCAATCATCTTCCCTCCAAACTTGGAGACTCAGTTTATCTGATGTTCTGACTAGTAGATGAAAGCTTTTGGTCTTCCAGTGTTTCCAATGCATCATCCCTCGCGCTCCTAAAAGAAATCAATAGTGGTAAAAAAAAGGCATGTGAAAAATAGATAATTTTCCTGGTATAGAGAGAATTAATAAATTCACTTTGCAAGATAAATGGGATGAAAAGGATAATACAGTGTTTCCAATCCATGAGGGTCTTGTACCAATTTAAATCACACAAGGTAGGATGCACTGGCATGAAGAGTGCTGATTTTAACACTTTAATGGATTTTTGCAGGGTTTTTTGTTCATTTGCTAAGATCTACAACTGGACAGTACAACCTGTTTGGTCTCGTCTGAGTTTGCAGAAGGGCACATGCTGTCATGATGGTACATTTAGCTTTGTATACTCTAAACGTGTATTATATGGATGAAAATTTTAATTGGAGGGAAGATCTCCCAAGGCAGCTGGGAAGTAAAGCTGGCTTTATGTCTTGTGTCTTCACGACTCATGAGCATCATTCCGGTTAGGTCTGCTTTGCTGGTTGTGGCAGTGAGAGACTGTGGCTATAAATCTCCAGCACCAAATTCAATCTGTTTAAAATGAATTTTTGGAATAGGCTTTACCTGAGCAACCAGGTATCTGCTTTCTTTTGATATCTCTACATTGGAGGGTAACTGCTCAATTACACATTTCCTGTCTCCAAGGAATTCCTGCCTAAGCCCCCAGATACGTTTTCTGGTATCCATGGTCTGCATGAATTTTATGCATCTCCTTCTCTGGGACTTTATAAGTCAGCTGTAAAAGTTTGTGATGGGGTGGAACATAGTGATGTTCATAATATCAGTCTGGAAAAATGGTTTATATAAAGTGTCATTAAAATGGATTTGGCTATTTTTTATTTTTATTTCTCAGCAGCAAGCAAAAACAGAAAAGGGGAAGGAAGAGAGAAAGCATTCGGTGCTGGCTACATTTTTTTTCTACCTCTATGATCAGTAAAAGAAAAGGGAAAGCTTTGATTTCTTTGACTGTGCATGACTCTAGAAAGGAAGGGGGGGGTTAGCCCCTTCGGAAAGAGCTGAAGTGCTCATGTATTCATATTATTAATGGCTTTTGGTAATGATTTTACTGCACAAATTGTTATGAGACTGTTACAATGCAAATGGGATACCAGTGAGATTTTCTATCTGAAGACCCCAACCACAGACCACTGATATCACTGGAAATTCTCCTATTTAATAGATTTTGGATCACTCTCTATGCTCGTAACAATGCAGACTACTTATTACTTAGTGGCATTCATTTTGTACCAGGACTACAGAGTAGATACTGATGTTGAAAAAGCCTTTTTTCCCCTGTAACACTGTCTCCTCAAGAATTGCTGCCGAACGTCCTTGAAGACATAATAGCTTCATAAACCCAGGTATGATTTTTCACAGGTAGTTCACAGGGCTGTCAGTTCCTGTGCTTTTTAATTCATAGTTTGAGGACTCTGCCTAAAAGCCCATGCACCGGGATGCATGTGATGACAGGAACCCCCCATAAAAGTCTCCAGACATTTCAGCTGAGGACAAAGGCTTGCAGGTATGACCTGGGGACATGTTGAAGGCTGGGGAAAAAAAGACAAAGAGAAAGCAGCAGGCAAAAAAAAAGAGAATATATTGCATATATTGTGCTTTTGTGCTGGAAAAAGGAGTACCTATGAGTAAGCCATGCTCAAAATCATGGAGAATTTAGGGCAGCCAAATGCTTAGACTATAGCTTAGCTGTGTGTACATACGCATTTTAGCCCAGGCTTACAGCAGCCTTGCCTTTTTGCAAGGGACATCTGGGACCTTCCTTAGGGCCACTTGCACTGTGTGCACTAATAGTCCACTGGCTTGGGTGACAGCATTAACGCTGAATTTCCTCTTGAGGGACATCTGAGGCACTGCGTGCTCGAAAGTTTCCGGAGCCTGACCCCGCTGCAAACACCTGGAGCAGCTCACCCATCCCACAGCGGGTCGCTGTGATTTAGCATCAGCTTTGTGAAAGCAAAGGAAGGCAGGCAAAATAGCTCTGCAGGTCACAAACCCCTTCAGCCCTATTTTCAACCACATACAATAAACTTGCTTGCCCGAACGAAAGGCGAAGTGTGTGTACAGTTATCCCCGCATGTGGCACGTCTGCAGGGGCACGGGGGGGTGTTGGTAGCTACGTTCTGGCTGCTTGTGCGCGCTCACGAGCACATCTCGTAGCACAGGGCAGGCGTGCACGGAGGTGGTCGCTCCAACGCTTGTGCCTGAATAGGGCTTGAAAGAGTTAAAGGCAATAACGTGCTTAGGAATGGCTTGTTTGCAGCGCATGGGTTGATATTTTTTTGTCAGCCTTGTGACCCGCAGGCACACACCTGGTCCCAGGGTCAAGTTACAGCCAGGATCCCTGGCCCGAGGGTCAGGACCTGGCTGGTGATAAGAGACGGAGGCCCTCCTTTGGCAAAAGCCATCACTTAAGGAAACAAGAGAATATTAAGGAATATTAGATGTCACTCCGCCTTCCTTTAGGCTTCATTTCCCTTCCTTTAATTATCACGAAAGGTAAACACTAAATATTCCAGGGAGTCACGGTCAGGGGAAACTCCACGAGCCGCACATTCATTATGGCCTTGCTGTGAATGCACCGGGAAAAAAAAGAAAAGTTTGGTGGGCTGCCCTTATTAAACTTCACTTAGCTACTGTTAATTATGAACCTAGATTGAGACTGAACAGCTCTAGATTGAACGTTTCAGCTCTCCCCTACTGCAGAATCATTTAAAAACTGCAAGAAAATGTCAGCAAGGAGAGACCATCTGTTTTCTGAGTGGAAGCCCACAGAAGGAGGAAAGAGAGAAAAAAGAAGAAACAATGCATGTATAAACCTTCGGCTGATGCCTATCTTTTGGGTAGCTGGTTTGTAGGGAGTTGGAGTGAATTTCAGGAGTTTTATACTCCAGCTTGGCATAATGTGTGCAAATAATAAATTATAGCTATGGACTATATGTATTTTTAGCAATATTGTGTTACTTATTTCACAAGCAGGTAAACCTGAGCACACACAAAAAAAATTAAATACATTACTTGTAATCATCAATAACCAGATATTGAATCCTGATGCTCTTTCTTATGTTCTAATCACTAAACAAAACTGCCAGAGATGTCCCAGAGTGCTTAATAAATTGTGCCCGGGGGGTTATTTTCCTATGACTGAAATGCAGCTGGACTGAAAGGCTGCTGTCAGTCTGCACAGACTTAGCTCCGTAAAATGGGGTGTTGCCAAAGGAACTCATAGGGGAAATTTTCGGTACAGTTGGCAAGGTGTGATTACAGGCTCTGGATTAGCGCCAGGATCTAATGCAGACCTAACACCCTCCTTCCTGGAAAAAGTGTGGGCTCTTTAATAGCCCTTAGTTTTTATGTTTCACCTGCAAGTAAATGAGTGGCACCAATGGGAGATGGAGGCAGCTACAGTGCTGTGAGCACCATTAAATCTTCCTCAGAGCTGAAGCATTTCATACTGATCAGTATTAGCCATTGACCTGATTTGTCAGCCTATCAAACGGGAGCCACGTTCCTGGAATTACCCTTCTTCTCTCTTCATTCCCCGAAAATAGTTCACGGCAAGGATTAGTCTGTAACACATTGGTGCTCAAGTACCCTGCTGCAAATGGAGAAATCAACACTGAGCATTGGACTTTGTCTCTAGATTTCATTTGCGTGCGGTTTTATTTTTTTCCTCTTTTTTTTTTCGTCATTGGGCCTGCCTTGAATAGCTGGGTTCAGAAAGTTCACCTTCTTAGAAGGTGTGACATCATCTAGTTAAAACTGTCCACTTTGGAAAGACAACGTGACTTTAAATCTCTCTTGGCCCTTTGTAATAAATGTTATAGTTTAAGCAAGCAATGTCTTTCCATTAAAACTATAAACTTCACTAGAATAATTAAGACTGATTTAAAGTAAAATTAAGTTTGACATGTGGCAGGTGAAGCGGTGCTATTAATTTCAACTGCATATTTGGCAACAATAGATGGGAGAAAATGGGGGACATGGGTAAAGAGGGCAGAGCTGTAAGTCCTTTCAGGCTCTTGGTCAAGTTAAGGGTGGAGCATGAAGAATATTTCAACTCTTTGTGGGCTATATACAGTCATTTGCCTTGTAAGTATGAGCCAAAGGTTTGCATCTATTCTCCTTGACAGCAACACAAAGCGGCTATTATCTGTAATGTACTGGATCCAAGGGAAAAGGGGGAAAAGGGGAAATGAAGATTTAGAAAGATGTCCCTTCTCACCCCTTCAGCCTTTTCATTTTTATCCTTTATTTATAGCTACTGTATATTTTTTTTTTTTTTAATTCTATAATTTCTAAGCTGCCCATCTTTGGAGTTCCTGTTGAAGGTACTTATCTCATCCTTGCCATTAGTTGAGGGGAGTCATTTTTCTGACTTTGGTTTTGGATGCAGACGTAGACGACAGAACCTCTTCAAAAACTGTCTATGGTAATGAAATTGCATCCTAAGGGCTACTCTAGGACCCACTTTCAGGCTGATTTCTGATTTCATATCAAATTCCAGCTGAAGCCTAAGCCTGAGTAAGACCAGCCTGATCGAGTGCCCATATCTAGTAGAGACTAGTTTGGGCGTGAGCCTACATTGCATCCTCCACTGAGATTATCAAAAAGGTCTCATTATTATAGTCATCAACCGTCTCATTTCCTGCCAAGGAATATTGGCGTGAACTCTCTCCAGAGTCCATCAGTGCCCTTGATCCTGAGAAATTACTGTTGAGAAATAGAAATAATTATGTTCTCCTCCTCCAACCCAGATGTGGTATCCATATCTTGACAGCTTTTCCTGTCCGACATCAGCCAAGGGAGTGAAACACTAGTACCCAGGGAAGGATTTCCTTTTTTGAAATCAATAAATTCTAATTGCCAATCATGCAAATAAATACGCCTTGCTGGAGCAATGTTATAGTCCACCAGGACCGAACCGCATTAACTCATTGAGGAAACTTCATCCTCTGATTGCAGATTGAAGTGAATGAAAATGTCTTTTAGGGGACCCTGCCACCCCAGTTCTGATGATTGAATTCTAATTACATACATATTACTTTTACTGTGCTTATTAATGACAAACATATCAACCTTTCTACCGGAAAGTGAACTAAAAATCCAATTTGAATAAAGAATTGCAAATGCCCTGTGTAAAACACTGCACACAAAACAAACCAGATGTTTCAAGCTGCGTAGAGAGAGCTTTACAGAGCAGCTGGGAGAATTTTTTTTCCATCAGCCATTGGTAAAAGATATACATTGCCAGCACACAAACTGCTTCCATTTTTAATACTCATATAATTGGTTTACTCCTGTAACCAATGCAATATTAAGTCAAAAGGGGGGGAGTGAAGGAAAACAATGATATTGGTCAAAGTTTATAAAGGTCATGGGGTTTGTGGATGGGGAGGAGAGTGGAGGAGGATAGAGGTTATTTTTCCCCATAAAGCTTTCTTATTTACTGCAAGGTTGTGAAGTTTGGGAAAAAATACTAATAAAATTTATTGCCAGGGGTTGTAAGAAGATCATACCTTGGTTCTATTTTCAGCTCCAAACAGATTATAGGACAATGGAGCATAAATGGAAATTAAAACAGATTTAGAACAGACGTTAGGAAGCACTTTTTCACATCGAGGATAATAAATGTGTGGAATGGCCTATCAGGCAAGGTTGTAAAGGCAAAGACACTGGGATCATTCACGCAACAACTTGGGAAATAGCGCACTAAAATGGAATGAGTCTGGATGGTGAGGCGGCCTCTGTTGAGATTCGTGGGATGCTTCAAGTCTGCACGTTTGTTTCTTTTCCTTTCCTTTTCAAATGATAATTTCGGCTGTGATTTGTTGTTGTTTCAGGCAGGTTTGTCGATCGCCTTTCCTGTGAGGTGGAAGATTGCTCTTTATTCCTATTACACCTGCCTTGGTCGCTTCTGACAGGGTGTGCAGGAGAAGAGAACCCGCTCTGGGAAGACAGTCCTGCCTCTTGCAAGAGCCTCAGCAGAAAGTGGACATCTTTCCCACTTTGAGAGTGGAGAGATGTACCACGAGCTCACATGGCTGGAGGAGGACATGCTAGCCTTTTCCCACCAGATGTATCTTTCTCCATAAGGCTGACTCCTATGGCCATCCCAGTAGGGTAGCTCATCCCCACTCATGCTGTGCATCCTTAAATTAATTTCAGGATACTCCAGGAACACCTTCATCTAATGGAGATATTCTGGGAAAGATATATAAGCCCCAGGCACTTACACTGTTTCCAGCACTGCCCTTCTAACGTACACAGGTCTGTGATATACTCATCCATATCTAAACCACACAATTTTAGGTTAAAAGAACAAAGTGGCTTGCACAAGTCCCTCATTTCAAAGTGTATCCCCACTTTGCCTTAGTATTCGTGCTCTCCACAAGAGTTTCAGAGTAAAAGCGTGGATGTGGTGGGAAGGAGGAGAGGGATATTTCAAGCCAGAGACCAATTACTTAGTGTACACCTTCCTGCTCTTCACTCCTTGGGCCACCTGCATCTCTGCCCGGCACACTTTCCAACCACACCAACAAGACACAGTAACCAACATCAAACTTCACAGGGTTCACCTGCCTAACTGCACACCAAGCAAATCCTACTGCACCCAAAACCACTAGGAGTTCTCTTCTACCAAGATGTCCTTGAATGTTCTCAAAGGCCGAGACTCTCTGCCTTTCTTAAAGAGACCCAGGATTTCATCAAGGGTCAAAAGAGTTCAGAAGGTTTGAGGGACTCATCTAAGGCCATGATGGTGATATGAGGAGTCTTTTGAGGATTATGAGTGTGCAGAGCCGTGAATTCTGGAGCTTAAAATCTGACCAATACCTCCCCAAATTTAGTTAACTTCATACCTTGCCATTTTCCAGAAATCATTGGACACATCTGTGGGCATATTCTGCAGTGCTCTGAATCTGGGCAATAAAGGGAACTCCTAATATAAAATTACATCTCGTGAACACAAACGCTCTAGGCTACCCTTCCTGCACAGACATACTGAGACTTTGGGGTACTTGCCCTTGGAGCTGACTGAAGATGTGGGAAACCAAGGCAAGGGAGCACTGAAAACTCCTGAAAGTTCACCAAGTCCAACCACAGCCAAGTCAGTAGACAACTGAAGGATCTGGTTTTAAAAGCCTCACCTTGACTGCAGTGACAGGTCAGTGTAGGTGCAACCTCTATGTAAATACCAGTGTTCTCCAGAAATATTACAACAGTTTGCCGCAGCTTCCTTGGGCCAGGTTATTAACCAGCATTAAGAGATTTCTGCAGAGATGCACCCAGATACTCTGGTCTCACAAGATAGCACAAGCAACTTACCAAATATGAAGTGACTAACAAGTGAGTCGTAGTCTGGGACACCCATGTCCTTTATTGTGTGTATGTACTGTAATAGTATATTCTAGCCAAGGATTTCAACACGCTTTAAAACATAAATTATCTTGACAAAGCTTCTCTGAAGGAGATAGAACTTACACAAGAAGAAGGTCAGAGCCAGAGAGACTGAGGGATTTGCCCAGGATCACGGCACTGGTGAGTCAGTCAGTTGCGGAGCAATTATAGGAATCTTACTCCAATTATAGGAATCCTACTCTGCACCCTATGCACTAAACATCCTCATCACAAATAAGGGACGAAAAAAATGTATTACTTCTCCACTGCACGCACTGCAGTGTAATCATATGTGTGATATTATTTTATTTATTTAGGATAGCGTACAGCATGAATCTGACTGAAGAAATCACACCTCTGCAGAAGAACCTAAAAAAACATGTATTGGCAGCTTCTCATGCTCAAATAAGCAAGGATGCCACTAGAAATACATAAAGGTATGAGCTTTCAGTAACAAAGGTAATTAAAGACCTCTAAGAAAAAAAGGGAGACAAGGGCTTGATGACAACTCAGCTGCCCTGGAAGTACGACACAACCAAACTTTATTCAAAGGCACAGAGTGTGTTTATAAAGGGATTTATGACAACACTGGAATCAGAAACAATTGTATTGATCACACCAGAACCAGAGAAATTGTATTGTCATATTGATGTCAGTTTTAAGAGAAATAAGCTGACTTACCTAACAGCTGTATCTTGCTGGGATAAGCTCTCTCTGATAAATCAAATCTTAGTGTACACGTCTTTTGCCAGCTTGGTCAATATAGTATTTACATGCATCAGTAAAAAACGTGAGGTTTTTAGTCTCAAAATAATAACTTGTTTTACATCCAGGTCTGGGATTCTAGAAAGTGGCAAATCACAGTATCCTGTGTCAGTGTTTTGTTGCAAGAGGTTACCCGGAGGGTAATCCCAACGCTTTCCTCCTAAGTTTCTCCTCTTTGGTAACTGAACAGAACTGTAACCGGCCAACATCTGTGTCGCTCCAATAACCACCCTGCAATGTCCACAGGTTTCCTGGGGCTCACTACCATGTGAGAGGTGCCCGTGCCAAAGTCTTGTTGGTCTGAGGTGACAGGAGCAGCATTCAGACCGCCCAGCTACCGAACAGAGACCGCGCCTGATCAAAATGCACAGTCAGTTGTCAGCTTGTGTTGAAGGAACATTTGGCCTGAGTGGGCAAAGCAAAGTGGGATGCTCAGAGCTGGTTACAAACCCGACTCCTGCATGCCACAGTGGCAACAGCACAGAAAGTCCTTTTTTAAGAAATTAGGCCAAAAAAAATCCCACATGTGTTTCTTGTTTTCAACCCCCACCCTTTAAAGCCAGATTTATTTATTTTTTCTATAAAGCTATCCCCTGCGTTTAATAGTGGCTATTCTAGAGGCTGAAGTTAGACTAACGACATCCCACTAGCAGCATTTTAACCGAATGCCAGGGAGGCCTTTTTGCAGAGCATCTCTTGCACCGAGCGTAACTCCCCATGTATCATTAGAGTCGGGGCCGGTGCCCCGTGGTTACGGCAGGGGAGTGCCG
>NW_009646608.1:4486884-4496426 GCF_000708025.1 Charadrius vociferus | reverse complement strand
GTCAGCCTGCCACTGACTCTCTGTGTGACTTTGGAATTAAACACAATTTCCCCATGGCTCGCTGTGTCCCTTTTTGTCAGAGCTGAGCCACACTGACAGAGGGTGATGTGTGGGGGAGGTATTTCATGTGCTATCCGTATCCTGTGGACAAATAAATACATTCACTTCTAAGGACAGTCAGTCCGTGCCATCCATCATCACTATAGACACATAGAGGGGAAAAAATGGTTGTGAAATATGCCCAGAATTTGAGCTGGTTTTGATACCGGTGGATGAGAAGCCATTTCTTGGTGCAAAAGAGCTGAATGAAAGGCTTAAAACTGTGTAATAATTATAAGACTAGCAAACAGGGTTTCTCTTTCAAGATCACCTACACATTTACTGTGTTATCATTTCTAATTCATATTAATCAGAGGGTTCATGAACTCGTAACTGAGAGCCATTTGCAGCATAAATAACTTTATCTGGCTTCTAAAAATACACATATTGAATATGAAACAATAGGGTTAAATACAAGCAATATGTTTAGGTAATTAACCTGCTGTTTCCACAGATTAATTTAGTCTATACAGGTGGTAAGACAGCACCCGTCACCGTGGCATGAAAACACCGTTCAGAATTTAGGAGACCAAAGAAGAAAACGAAGCTCTATAAATTGTGTTTCTTTCTCTGTCTTGTAGGTAGTTATTAAAAAGGCATAACCTCCGTATAATTACACTGCAACAGCATGGTAACTACAGCATATTTACTCTCTAATAACAGGTAACCCACAGACTTTTTCTCCTGGTGTTTTGCCAAGTGAAAGCAAACCCAATCTGAACCCTGTTTTTGCGGCTCGGTGCAGTCTCTTTGCCCCGTTATTACACTGCTGCTAACAGTGGCCTCGGACTGTCGATATCTTCCCTGCCACGGTTTACGCTGGTAATTGTTATTATATCAGACCATGAAAATTGATGGTGATAACACACTCTCTAGGAAGGCTCTATACATGTCAGTTATTCAAAATATGTCTCGTTAAATAAATATTTACAAGACTTTTGTTATTTAGCTTATAAACTGTTTGGACTGAGGCAGCTTTTGAGCGGTTGAAGAGCGTTCCAAAGAGTTACTGCAGATTAATCCATGTAAACCACACCACTGTGCTAAAAATTGCTATGGTGGATCCTAACTGCCAAGTCTATATCCTTCCAGCCTAAGAAATACAGGACATATTTTCCTTTGTAATAAAATCTCTCGATAAAAGCAATAAAAAAATACTAGTCCAGAACATGTGATTATCCTGGGGGGGTGGAGGGGAATCATACCCATGGGATGACAGGGAAGTTGGCTCATTCTTGCGGCTGGGAGAACGGATAAGGGTTTGGATTATCTGAGCTACAGAAATAGGGGGAACCTTTAAACAGAAAGAGGGAAGAGGGAAGCTGTTCAGTTAATAGTCTAGTAAAACAGCTATTCAGCTAGTAGCATAGTAATAATTCAACAATAATCAGTCATCCCCAAAACAGGTTCTGTTTTGTTCTGGAGAAAGCCAAAGGACAACACCAACAAAACAAAAGTGAGGGGGAAATAAAAGAGCCAGTCCTGTTTCTTAGCTTCAGATGTCTCTGCTTTATCAAGACCCCCAGATCAGTGCTGTACAAGGCTTTCGAAACAGCCAAACTAATGAGGCTACATAAGGCAATAATGATGAGGCTCTGGGAGGGCAGACTCTTTTCGCTCCTAAAGATTTCTTCTCAGCAAGCCAAGTTTCCTGGCGTAAAACCCAGAGAGCAAGGATGTTTTCCATGCTCGCAGGGTCAGGCTTGTGAGTGTGTGTGTGCATGTCTCTAGGTTTCACACTGTGCCTCAAGCAAAGTCATCCAAGAAGCAGCAGCGCTTTTCGCCGCGCCGGACGGCTCCGGCATGCCGGCTTTCCACGAGAGGGAGCAACTCACCAGCACAAAATAAAACCCCTTTTTTCCCAGACCAACCACCAAATTCACTTGGAGCTCTCAATTTACACAGCTGACAGCCACCTTGATTTTTATCAGTTCTACTAGATTTGAGAATCATACACCCATTACTGATTTTTCATGCCTAAAGTCACACTGGCTGCCTGTGTATTTATGCATATCAGGGGAGAGTTAAAATGGACATCACTCATTTAGAGAAGTGATCCCTTCAATAAAAAGGAAACGTTCATGTTTCCAGCTTCGCAACAGCTGCTGGGCTAATTATTAGGATGCAAAAATGATGGATTTACCAAAGCAATCAACTGAAGGCTTATTCTGTTGGTGCCGAGCGGAGGGGGCCTCAGCGCTGTTGAAGAATTGAAGCTGGGAGGGAGGTAATTCTAGATTTGCCTGAAGTGTGCTACCCGTGGAAGGTACTGGCTGCTATTCAAGCTTCCTTTCCCTGCAGCCACCCCTTTTCCTCCCTAACAGGAGAGTCGGGAAGCAAAAACAGCTGTCAAAAAAGGGTTCAATGTTATTGATAAGCCCTTTGTGTCAACCGAAGCCCCTCCACTGGCAAGTCCAAACAAAACAGCTCAAAATCTGCGTATCGGTGGAAAAACATGTTGGGCCGCATGTGGAATAAAGCAACAAGAAGTAAGTGTGAGTGTAACAGTCACAGTCGATTTTTACAAATGACTCTGCAATCCATGGAGGAAATCCCCGGAGGGACTCGAAGTTGTAGTCCTGATCCCTTCCCCTCCCCGCACCCCCTCCTCCCCCTGCCAGCAGCCACTGCAGCTCCTCTCCCAGTTACAGGTCAGGTTTGGCAGAGCTGCCTTTTCCCCTTTTCCCAGCCTTTACCCTTTTTTTTTTTTTTCTTCTTTTTTTTTTTTCTGCCCTTGCATTCAGAAAGATATTTTGCTTTCTTCTTTCAGACGGTTGCACTTCAAATGTGCGCGTTGAACTGCAGGAGAAAGGGACGCGATTTCTTCCCCACTACTCGTTCCCCATTTGCAGGACACTGGTCAGGCAGCAGGAGCACAGCTGGAGGGAGGTTTGGTCCCAAGCTTAGATTCTTGTCAAGAGTTTCACTCCTCTTCCTGGCCTGATGGGCTCAGGTTTGGGAGTCACAGCTAAGCTCTGTGCTGGGTTCCAGAAACCTGGCTTGCCTTTGCATCTCTGCATTTGAGAGAGATGATTATCTTCCTCCTCCTGTGGCTTTCTGTCATCTTGCCTCCAAGGGAGAAAAGGGCTGATGTGGCACAGAGTCAAACAAAAGCTGACCAAAGCTGGGATGCCGGCTTCTTTTTTATAGTGAAAAATGGGCCAGTTAATAGTACCAGTGAGCTTGTGACTTTATCTGTAGGACATATCCAGCATAGACAGGTTTGGAGCAGGCTTCTGCAAACCAAATCTTCCTCCCTGGAGTGGCTGGAAGCTGTACTGATTTGGAAAAGGTAACTTTCCTCTGCAAGTAACATTCATTCTTATATAATCTCACCCTGACCCAACCCATAGTCAATGCAAATGTCAAAATACATAAGAAAGTGCATTAGAACATTTGCTTCCTACTGGAAAGAAGAATAGCTCTGTTGTCTCCCAAGAAAAACTGGAAATGTGAAACTCTTGGTCCTATTTTGCATATGACATTTTCTCAAACTGTTGCTTTCAGAGAGACAGAGTTGTGACGTTGAAACCAATAGCCAAACTATGTGTTAATTTGAAATTTATTTTACATCCTTTGGACTTAATAGCTATCTTTCAGCATTCATGATTCTGGGCTGGAAAGTCCTAACAGGCATCTGGGGACAATCCCTGCCCTGTGTGCGTGTCTGTGCATTAGGGGTCACAAGGCATGTCCAATACATTAAGACCATGACGGTTACAGCCCAGCTATGTAGGTTTGACTCCAGTTCAAGCTACAACAGCAGCAGTTCTGGAAGTCTGGAGTTTAATCACTGGTATGTCAGCCAGGATGGCAGATGTCACCTTGCCAGCAGTGGAAATCATGTGCCCTTTTATTCTGTCACTTATTTTTATCCTCCTTTCAGCATTGCAGTATATGGCAACACAATATGTTTGCGGTGCAAGTGCTGGTCTGTGGTAAGCAGACTGATGCAATCCAAACACATTTGACACCTTTTATAATGCACAGTGTCAAGTCCCAACGAGATTTGTCAGATGCAAAGTAATTTATGAATCGTCCTTGTTATTTTATGTATCAAGAACCGTTCATAAGAGTCATGCAACGCTATAAGCTTAACTGGATTCCCCAAGCACAGAATCAGGATCTAAAATAAGGGCTGGAAATGTCTGGCCTTCAGCTTGTGTTGAGATGAAATGGCTCAAACAGGAATTGATTCTGATGATAAAAATCCCCCTTCAAAACAGAGACCCCCAAAGAAGGGCCAAAAGAAGAGACCATGTATGTAGTTGAAGGTACTCTTGTCACCTGCACCAAAGACTCCATGATAGGGAACCATCTTTGGCTCCCGTGTTATTGAAGTCATCCTGGTGGTTTGAGAGAGAAAAGGGCAGAGGCTGAAGGGAGTATATCTAAAAATTATTGAGTGTCAAAGAAATGCACCAATTCATTCTGTAAGGAGTCAGCTGCTGAAACGTTTGCAACAACCACAGCTCCTGTTTCCTCACCAGGAGGACATGCCATCCACTGTCAGCAACTCAACAAGTTTCAGGGCAGACTCTATAATATTCAAAACGTCACCACTTGCCCTTAGAGACCAATAAGCACAGTTTACCCTGTTCTCAGACAGTACTAGCATATCACTTGTTCACAGCCCCAGAGGAGGTCAATGCTAGACATGAGACTCCATTTTATGGACTAATCCTACAGTACTTAAGAATTATCAGGTCTTAGAAGAGTCTCAGTGAAGCTTCTGTCATAGTTCCTTGATCCAATGTCCAACCTCTCAAATAAAATTTTCTCCATTAAAGGCCCCAGGACTTCTAGTCATCTTAGGTGAAGTTGATTCTGTGTCTCTCTTCAACAGCGGCCTCAGCATCTCTTCCAACAAGAACAAACAAAAATACTTAACTCTGCTATCTTACAAAATTTGAGTTTACCTTCAGGAAGACACCACCATCACAAATCTGGCCAGATACCTGTGAGATGCTGATAGAGGAAAAGGATTTCTTTTGCTTTGTCTCACTCCATGGTTCCTACCTACTCCGAGCCCCAGCAGTGCCATGCTCCCTGCCCAATCCTACAGCCATTGGCAACTAACACTAAAACAGCTGCACGGTGTAGGCTGATGGTCCATCTCAGGAAAAAGAAGAACCTTAAGAAATGCCTAAAAAGAACTAGTGACACACTGACCTATTTTCACATGTGCACTTGGCCCTTTTTTATAGTTTCCAACTATCCTTATCAGAGACAAGATACTGGACACATGATCTTTCTGGCAGAGCTCTTCTTAGACTTAGGAATTTTATAGAGAAGGGGTGGCCTTATTTCTATTCTACACTAATTTTTTCAATTTTTGAAATTTCATCCAGAGAAATAAATGCAATAGGAGATATAATGGGGTATTTGTGGTGCCAAGCAAATAAACCCTTTTTTTTCCCCTTTCTGTCTCTCTCTCCAGTGGAAAGTAGAACATACTTTAGCTCTACATTGTGCCCTGGGTTTAAGCGCTATATCAGAGTTTTCTGAATTTGAAAACAAATGTGCTTAAATCAATGATGATAATAACGACTCAAATGCAGTGTTATTCAATAATGTTATCTCGCTTTGAAAGAAAGGCCATGAATTCCTGTGTAAGCATAAATGAGTGGCTGATTGTACGTATACAGCGACAGGTACCTGACACATTATCCCAGAAACGTAATATGAACAAACTCAGTCAGGAGTTATGTTCTGAAGTTAAGTTTGCACATTTGTAATGTGTGATGTTTATGTGCACATGCCTAGGCTGGAAAAGCTAATCCACAATGCCCAATTTAGAAAAGATAACGCAAAACATGACCTTGAGTATATGGAAATATCCCATTTTTAATGTTTGGGGATGTTCCTATTTAAAGAAGAAGGGGAAAAAAAAGACTAACAGAATGTGCTAACAGCCAACATTACCTAAATGTTGAAATTATTAAACCGACAAAGGAATGGGTAGTTAACGCAAAGGTTGGAATAATGTATTTAACGTAATTAATCTCCCCATGTCTTGATAGAGCCAGGGCAGGGGCCTTAAATCAATGTTGTGTTTGAGGTGTGATGTGGCACAAAGGTACAAAAAGTTAAGGATGGAATGTCAGCCTTAACTTTAAACATCCTTTTATTTGTTAGACTGTATAACATAAAACTAACCTTACTTACACATTGTATTTGGTGTGTTACATAAAGCCGCGGTGTGTAAAAGGAGGTAACTGAGTAACATTCGATCAGCCACACGAACAAAGACGACTTTCTTGCAGACTCTGAAAGGGCTTTTGGACACAGCTTTGTTAAATACCAGCAGCAAGGATTCAAGATTGGTCTACCTGTATTAATTAATTCCCAGCGCGCAGACCACTCCTCTGCCAGCCCGATTAGTGTTTGGATAAACAGCAGACTTCTCCTTTCCCCAGTTGTGGCTTGAAAACCTTCTGAATTTCTCAGCCTGTGGAAGCCGCTTGTAATAGTGTTTAATAAAGTTCCCTTTTAACGCAAGGTAAGAAAGAAGAAAAAGACAGGTCCCAGCAGCCCTTTTCACAGCATCATTTGCATATTGGGTTAGGCTACTTAATAGTCTCATTAGCACCATCTGTTGGGAACCCACTAATAATGCAACCCAAAAGGTAATGCTCTCGAGATGTGAGAAATCACAAGGACAGATCCATAACATGGACAGGGTTTATTTTCAGGCCGGTTAGGATTCAGAGATCACTGGTTTGACTGTACTGAGGCCTTCCAGCTCCATCATTGATTGCAACCAAAAAAGCTCAGGGCACTTTACTGATTCTTTGCTCACCAAGGCCCGGAAAACTGCGATGGGACTTTGATCCACAAAATTTACAGCAAGCAGAAAACTCCTCGGTTCCTTGCAGGAGCGCCCCAGCACTTCATGGCCCAGGTTTGGGAAGAATACTGCTAGACCAAGAACGTGTTACAAGAGGTCACCCAAGCCTCATGACATGTAGCAGCTTTCCAAACCTGGTGGCTCACTGCAGCAGATGTGTGGGTCTCTTCCGGAGCCGTTAACTCGCGCACACACATGGCGCAGGTGTCATCACATGGCTTAGCAAACTAGAAGGGTGAAAGAGCTGGGGAATTTTCAGCGTGTAAACCCAAAGCACCTCTTACAATAACAGCGAAGTATATAAGCTGGGAGATCTCTGAAAAGCTTGACATCTCCAAATTATTATTGGAGTCCAAATCAAATGTCACCGCTTAGTTTGTTTTTACAGTTGGCCAACCTCAGGGCTGAGATTTAAATAGCAAAGGCAAGGCTGGCTCCTCAGCCCCACGTAAACTGGACTTGACCCACCAACAGTCAAAGGAGCAGCGAGCTCCCTGGGCAGAGCACGCGCGCACGTCTGCCATCGCATCACGCTGCATTGCCAACGGAGCCCGTGGGGCTCAACAGGGGTGGTTTTGCTCTTCACCCTTCTACTTTCAGCTCTCTTCGAGCTCTATACCGTACCCAATTGCTTATTCTTTGGTATTAAGTTACACGTGACAATTGGTGAAAATATTTCACATTCGTTTTTTCAATACAGGTGGTTATGCTATTAAATGGAAATTAATGCAAATTAATATGAACCAGATGAATTCCTTCCTTTCATTCTGGATACCTTCCTTTCTAGCAAGCCCTGTTCTCTCCCCTCAAACCTCCTGGATTCCTATTATTTTTAGATATTGTGCTAGTAGGTAAATTTGGAATCCAAATCTACCCCTGGAGTATTGATTTTTCTGGATCAGTTTCATTTTCCACTCAATAATACACCAGCTTCATTTCTGCTTGCACAACCGGCCTGAGCTAATGTGTGTCAGGAGTGGAAGCCTGAACTTCTGTTTCCAGTACTGGATTTAAATCACACATATTATTGCCTAATAAAAAATGTGGGTTTTTTTTTCCTTTTACTTTTTTTTTTCTTTTTTGGCAAAATATTTAGTGGTTTCTAAATTAATCTGAGCATGATGTTCAGTTCCAGGGCCCATTGTTGACTTCTTTCCCAGCCTCTCTTTTTCTGGAATTCTCCTTTTTAGGCGAGAACAGCTGTGCTCTTATATCTCTGCAATGTGGCCGTGTTACAAAGGTGAATACTTTTGCATTTGTTCCATCACTTTCTGTTTAATTCAAAACTAATTGCTGATACATTTTTGTAGGGCTTCTGGGGCTTAGAAATTATGGGATGAGGTTAGCACAGTAGTTCTGTTGTGTTCATAAAAGAATGTAGAATGGATTTGTTAAAAAAGTTATCTAAATTGCTCACAGAAGGTTCAGTACAGGCTATTTAAGGCCTCCATCCTTTAATAGGATTCATTTGCATTATGGCAAGGACTAACCGCTTCTAATCTAGACTGATGCCCTTCTCTTCGCATCCCTGTGCAAAGACATAAAAAGATATCCCCTGCCATACAGCTTTTTCAGGCTTAATATATGACAGAGGTAGAAGAAATTGAGCCACGGAGGGGTGAAAGGGCTGGTGCAGCAAGTTGATGGAAGCCGTGCTGCTTTCTGGTTTGTGATGTTGTCTCTGGATTAGCCTATGTCGGAGGAGAGTTTTATGTGCACAGTGGTACCTTTGTGCACGCTTTCTGGGAGGAGAAAACAAGAAGGCACCATAATCCTTTGCATGTCCTGCAACTGATGTGGTCCTGCTTGGAGAAAGCTGCCTTGGTTGGCCAAAGAGAGCAAGCAAATCCAAATATTCCCAGTGTTACTGCCAAAGTTGCGTGGCCCACAGTTGTGGTTTCTTCATATTCAAAAGAAATGTGAAGCAAAACAGACTTGCATGAGGAATGTGTGTGTGTGTGTGTGTGTAAACACAGGTCCTTTCACTGAGTGGAAAAATTGAATATACAGGGCAAATTCTATTTCAAGTCGAAAAAACAGGAAAATGTTATTCGGCAAAATCTGAATCATTGGTCAAAAGCATTTTGGGAAGGGAAAGTGAAAGGAGAATAGCTGAAAAAAGACTTATATTAACTTTTTCAACTTTTTTCTCTCTCTCTGTCCCCAAACATACGTATGCATGTCTTTTTCCTATAATCATTCAAAAAAGGGCAGATATTCAAATACTTCAAATCTAGATATAAATAAATACTTTAACCTTTTTAATTCCCTCTTTCGCATTTTTCTCAGCTAAAATTATTTATGAAGTATGCCCTGAACTTGTCTTTGACATTAGTGTCCCTGGACCTTAATTAGACATGCAGCTATTACCCACTGAAAAATCATTGCCCCACTTGAAGTACATTGGCAAATTCCAACCCTACTTCCACAGAAGAGGAAGGGTTCTGAAATAAATTTTTGTTCTCTTCATGGAACATATTTATTTTACATTTAGTGTGCTTTACTGCTTAATAACATATTTATAAGAGCTCCCCTACCTGTTTCTTTCTGGAATTATAAAACACAGGTACCCACCTGCAGTCTGCAATACTAG
>NW_009646608.1:4479266-4486844 GCF_000708025.1 Charadrius vociferus | reverse complement strand
TTTCTTCTGTATTTTTCATTTCCAGCTGCTAATGGCTCACAGAAAGTAGAAGATCTAGAGGTAAAGGTGTGACTTAACCACATACTATAAAACTCTGAAAGTCCCCACTGTACTTTAATGTAAAGGAAATTCACTTTTCCCCAGGCAGTAACGTTTATTATATCTGCATATGCTCTAGAGCTCTAGTGACTCTGTTTAGGTGACACAGCAGAGTTAATGACACTGTTAGATGCTGCTGAAATCAAATGCTGCATGTTACCTACCAATGTAATACACCCCTGCTGCAAAATTTCAATGTCCTTGAACAATTTGGTTTCTGCCCTTTTCTTTTTTCTTGGTTTTTGGAACTGTGTCCATTCAAACCAATTATCTGAGATTAAACAAGGAAAGAAAAAGTATTTGGCTGAATAAAAAGATACTGGAGAGTGAGGAACAGGCAGATCTTTCCCCAGAAGTGAGAGTCGATAAGATGGATTTCCCCACAGGAAGTTGTAAAATTTTATTCAACACTAAAATGGACAAGTCATTAGCAGAATACAGTATAGGGATCTATCTATTCTGTCAATGTGGGACAGACTAGCGGTCTTATTTCATATTTCTAGCATACTTAAGCTGATGGACTTCAACAGAAAATTGAACTTCAGCATTGAAATTTTCATCGACATTTCAGAAAAGTGTAACTAACCCTAAAAAAATGCTCATGATGGCAGTTGCCAGAGAAACCACTTAAGCAAACTGGATTTATCCTACATAATTTAGTAGTCATTACTTTCCCAGCCATGTTTGTTAGGCAGGAAGCCAGGACAGGCTCTTTCACATCCCAGGTCAGGTCTACCTGGTAGCTCTGGCTACTGTCTCTTGTCCTGGTGAGTCCATCCATGAGACACTTCAAAAATTTCCATTTTGTTCTGACACAGAATAAGAACTCCTTTTTAAATCACAAATGGAATCGTCTGAAAGGAAAATGATCTCCATTACAGCTCTGTTTGGGAAATATTATACCGGACAAAATGAGTAGAAGTTAGTCCAGTACTATGAAAGAAAGCCTGCCTGAATTGTGTAATTTAAGGATATAAAATTTTCAGGAGAACCATTGCTAGACATTTAGGCAAAACATTTAAACACTTCAACTTAAACATATTCTTCATATTCCTAGAATTAATATGTTCCTTGAACATCAGAGGAATCTCATTGAAAGAACTTTGTCATTAAAAAAATCCTCCTAATTCCCATTACACATTTAGGTGTGTATGTATGTTTTAAATGTGCGTGTGTATATATATACATGTATAGTCAACTATAAGAACAAATACCAGCTGATAAAACAGGTACTGCAAGACAGAATGAACCTGTTGTGTTTCATATAATAAAAAAAAAAGAAAAGAAGGACTGTGCACTCATTTCTGCAGATGTATATCCCAGGGAGCTCAGCTGACTTCCAGGAGAGCAGAGTTTCCTATTCTCTTGGTATTTTATCTGTGCTAGTTTCACTGGTCCTTCATAATTTGTATTAGAGCAGGTCATTATCACCCCCTTCTAATATTTCGATATTTTGATGTGTTTCACATTACTTATGGTGTCTTTCTTATTTTTTATTTTTTGGTTATTTCTCAATAGTTTCTAGTTTACTAGGTGGTACTTTTGCTGCCTTTTCAGGATGACCATGTCTCCACATTGATTTATAGTAAATTTTCCAGTTTCCTTGATCATATTTTCAACCTTTACCTCTCCTGTTAGGGAGTAGGATGTAGTAGACGCTACATATATTTTTTTCTTTGGATATATATAGTGTAATGTTTATGTATGATTTAGTCAATCTGACTGTCCAACAGAATTCTGACCTTCTAAAGGCAGTCATAGATTTTGTATAGGTCGTTGCAACATGCTGTCATCAATGATGGTGGAGGTTTTTTTCTGATCCATGATGTTCTTCTATAGCAGGTGTGGAAATGCTGTTTCCCCTCAACATATTTTTCTCCTATATTCTTTTTCATTTTAATACTGAACTTTCTTAAAAGTTGGATTGGATCTGTACTAAGTTTTTCTTTGGATATGCTTTTGTACGTTAAAATCAATGTAATGCACCTTTTTCATCCACTTAAAAAGTCCAGTCCTTGCTGATAGCCTCAGGTCTATAAAAATGGAATGTCCTTTCTGATAAGGTTAATTAACAGCTCTGCTTGAGTGGCTTAATTGAGTATAAATTTCCTATTATTCTTACACGGCTCCAAAGGATTCAATTTCTTTTTCTTTTTTTTTTTTTTTCTGGGGGGAGAGTTGTCTTACATTTTTGTCTTTTTTTTTTTCTTTTCTTTTCTTTTTCATTTTGTCCTTTCCAATTTGTTTGAAATCTGGTTGAAGGAATAGGGCAACATCTCAAGCTCCCTCCAGCATGAGTCCCACAGAACAGTTGCCCACTGACACCATACATGATAAATCTACATTTTAGGTTTGAACTCCAAAACATCGCACGCAGGTGTGCTTGATCGAAAAATATACCATTTGACTCATTTCAATAGTACCACATTTGGACCAACACTAGACCTGCAGGCTTTATTCCTACTGTGACCATCACAGTCATAGTGACATTTATATGAAGAGTGCTAGATGGGACCATGACTAGTAAATTCAAATGTCAGTTTGACTCCTTCATATGCTCATGAAACTCAGCAGTTCTGCTTCTGATAGTATTGCTCAAATCACTGGTTGATAGCATAACTGTGGGATTCCATTCCTTTCTTTACCATTATCCATAGGCCTCTTCTTTCCTGTTATTTACAGCTCTTCTGGGGTTTGAACAGGTTTTTGCCTAAAAAGCTGTGGCTTTTCTTAGCTGATGCAATCTGAGGTGGAACAGTACTAATATTTTGTTTATTTTGCATTCTCAGCACATAAAATCACTTCAGTTACTATGGTCTGGGACGGGACTGCTGTATGAAAGGCAATCAAGTGGATTAGACAAACCAGATGACTTCTTGGAAATTGAAGCTCGGTCTCTTTGGGGACAGGTATTTCTGTCAAAAAAGTTTGTCACCAAGTTGTGTAAAACAAATATGTCTAAGAGTGTGGTCCCTAACTCAATGAAATTGTTATTTACCTTTCCAATGAGTTAAAGGTATTCAAATTTTCTTTCCTTTCCTCCTATTTCCATCTTTTCAACTGTTTCTTCTGAGGAAAAATGAAAACAATAGTCATAATAAAGACAAATGGACAGTAGGACTCATTTGCTCCTCCTTTCCTTCCTAAAATGGTACGTAAAGCCTGTAGATGTAGAAAGACAGATAACTAAGAGGCTCAGTCAACCTCACTTCACATCCAAATACTGCAACCCAGTCACACGCTGAGCCAGAATTGATGTTGTGGATGACCACCACCATCTCAGAGGGACATGACCCGAGACACAAGGATCCCACTACTTCTGCACGGCTGCTTCTGCAAACAAACTTCAACATCCACTGTCCAAAGAGACAGATATGTAATCATCCATAGGGTCTTGGAATAGCTCTTAAAATACTATCATCATGTAGCCAAGGATTTTAAGCCCATGTACTTGATTGCAGCCATCTCAACTTCCACCGATCCCTTTGAGCTTAGATGACCTTACCAGGGTTACAAAGAAGCAAGTGGCAGCTCAAAGAATTAGCTTTCAGGTTAATACTTTTAATTCTGAGCCATCCTTTCTCTATATCCTTTTCCCCACAATGTGCAGAAGCAACCTGCAGTCAAAAGTGGGATCAGACATAGTCACTCCCCTAAAGCTGTTTTCTCCGTGCATGTACCAGACTAAAGAAAAATGCACCCAACTGGTACACAAGCAGTATTTTTCTTCAGGGTTTCTTGGTGCAAATATCAGGTACAAGAGTGAAGCTGAAACGGTTTTCACATGTCACCAGGCTCAGAGATGAAAGCATATCCTTATCAATATGCACAGTTTGGGTGTATTTTATTTTTCATGATGTGGCAGTGTAAACAAAAAGCCCACAAACATGCACCAGTAATGTCAATTGGAACATTTGTATTCACTGATTTTCATAACTGACTTGCTTTCAGGAGGCATTTGTATTAATATTTGTTTGATGTTTAGCAAATCTCCCTCTCTGTTCTTCTGATGAAATATTAAATCTGGGTTCTTTTGAAGACATTTTAGCTGCAGTCTATATCTGCCATTCTTTGCAAGTATTGCAGTCCAAAGCATAATGTATAGCTAATAGCAGTTCTAGTCTTGCTCCAGGAAAAAGGGTAGGAAAGCTGCCTTCTACTCAGTCGGAGCAGGACCCAGTTCTTACAGGGAAATGAATTGAGCACATATGCTCTTCTGCTCCTCTCAGTGCTTCTCAGAAGCTGTGAGTTATATTCTGCAAATTCACAGAGGCATTTAACCCATGTGGGAATAGCTCCACTACAAACATTGGAATTACTTGCCCAGGTAATGTGTATAACCCAAAGAATCGTATTGAAATTGACAGCTGATCCTGGAGATACACCAGTTTACAGCAGGAACAGATCTAATATAGTTTCATTTAATTCAATCTCATTATTTTAGGCCACACAAGTGGAGAGTCCGATACTGTGGAAAGAACCAGCATATAAGGTTTGAAGGGGTTCACTCACCACCGAGAACTATGGGACCTATAAGAAAAGAGAAAAAGATGCTGAAAAAGAGTTGAGTTGGTAGATAAAATCAGCACAGAAAACCTGGCAATGACCCCGACCTGGAGTAAAACCCACTGAGCACAATGTCCTAAAATCAGCCCAGAAACAATAATCACGACCTTTGCCAGCAACAGATTTCATTGGCCACAAGTTGCTAGCAAAGGGGGAACTGGATTTAGATCATCCTCTGACCCAAACTTTCCAAATTTGCAACCATGGGGATTTAGTTTATTTCCTTGATGTTTTGAATTGCTGAGAATTTGCACTTTGTTTTCTGAAGAAATGTATAGTTTCACCAGAGTCCCATCTTTAGCTTATTATAGAAAGAGAGTTGCGTAACTCAAAAGAGAAAATAAAGTTGAAAAGACAGACGAGAAAGGCTGCCCTGCAAACGCTAACATTTTCCGCTCCTGAACAGCAGCTGGCAATCCTGGTGGCCTGGCTTCAGCTAAGTCAAATATTAAGCTACACTTGTTAGTCTACTGATTGGAGATTTGTTTCCTTAGCATCTTTCTCTCCTTTTTTTTTTTTTTTTTTAATTGTTGTTACTCTGCTTTGCCTGAAAGCTGCAGCATCTCACTGTTTATTATTCCCACTTCAGTCAAACCCTGTCCAAAATTAACACGTTGCGTTCTGCAGCTGCTTTCCAGATCCAGTTATGCCAAAATGCAAGGAAATGTAAAACAAACACATGGAAGCTCTTTCAATTAGCACAGAATTTGATCCTGCAAAAGAAATTAAGCAGATAGGCAGTTTTACCCTGATGAGTAAGCCTAACCGAACATTTATGAAGTTAATCATCTGTTTAAAGTGAGTGCAGGATCAGGTCCTAGGCGAAAATGAAAAAGCTGCAGTAACAAGTGTATTTATGTTCTGTATTCCTTCTGGACTTTTATTAAGATCAAAGAGCCCTCTGAAAAGCAGAAAAGCAAATAGGTTGCAGATGAACGAACAAAAAAGTTTCTAAGCAATTACTGGTTTAAAGCATCATTTTTCTTTAAAACTGCGAGCTTCATGGCTGGCACAAACAAATAACTGCATAAAACTCAACTCTCCCTCCTAATTCCTCAAAATTCGTAATAAAAATGAATCAGTAATTGAAAGTCAATGGGAGTTAGGCACCTTTTGTGCCTTTGAAAATCTCCCCCAAAGCCTTTTCATCTATGCCTTGCTGTTCTCTGCCTGGTTTTTATGAGGGTTTATTAAGAAGTAGCCATTTGAGACTCCAAACACAAAGCAAAAAAGAAAAAAAGAAAAGAAAAGGCAAAAGTCAATAAAACCAGAAAACTAGTTGGTCTGATCAGTGTCAAGTTACATTGTTTTCAACTTGAATTAACTGTAGCCATCAATAAAACTATAGAAATGGGAAAGTCGCTGTTATAAATTAATGATTATTTGCTGTGAGCTTTAACAGGGCTGTGTGCGCCACATTTTATTGTGATGGTTTATTCTTATTTGGTACAACAGTAATTGGGTCTTAAACATGATAAAGCATCCTAAAGGCTGCATTGGTAGCAGAGCTGTCTGCAGCAGGTTTTTAACTCTAGTTAAAGAAGGTTAATCAAAGCTAATGAATCTATTTTATCCATTGCCACAAGTATATCAAAAAAATGTACCACCAGGTGAAGGAGCTAAAATATGAATTGTTCAACTGTGAACGCACATATTCAGCATGGTAATTCTGCCAGCCCCTCGTTATATATTGGATATCTTAATAGTTTGCTGCGCTTCTACGTCTGCCACCGGCAGAGGAGGGGAGAGGGTTGACACTTCCAGAGAAATAGGGAGAGCTGGCTTGCAGCCTTCTCCGCGAGAATAGCAGTCAGGCTGTTGATTTCCCATCCCCAGAGCAGCCTGGTGGTTTATACGACAGCTCTAAGGAGCCCCACAATAGGTCTGACTCCTTGGACCACGCTTTGGTTACAAAGCCCAGGGTACGCAGCCGCACCGGGCCACCGATGCTGCGTGGCCATGGAAGGTGCCTCCGCTGCAGCCGCGGTGTGCTCCCCCTCCCCGGCAAACCCCGTTCACCTGCTCCCTTTGCTCTCTTTCCTCCTCCTTTCCCTCTCCGCAAGCATGTCTTAGCGTTTCTCGTAGTTTTGCAAATCTGGGGATGGAGTTAGGAGGAAAAGGGTCAGGACAGCGGATTTGTGTGTCTGGTTTTTTGCACTCATGGAAAGAGGGAAGATTTCTGTACTAGCCACCGTGCAAGATTAAAGAAAATTAATTAGTGCAAGACTGCTACCATCCCACCCTGACGAGACATCCTTCCTCTGTTAGTACCCCCATCGATTTCACGCATAAGCTAAGGCAGCAAAGTCCGGTCCTTAGTGATGCTCCGTCAATGTGATGAGGGAAAGAATTTTCCTGGGCACCCTCCAGGCCATCTTTGCCAAGGTGCAAATGCTGCCGCCTGAATTTCGAAGCCATCAGCAAAAGAGAAGGAGCCCGGTCCCATCCCACCCCTCCTCTCTCCTGAGTTTCCTTTGCAGGGTTGAGCTGGGAGAGAAGCACCGAGCACAGACACACAGACCCCGGGCTGCTGCTAAGGAGGCATCAAGTGGTGGAATTGGGGACCATTCGACCTGCCCCTGTAATCCTGCAGTCTCTGCAACTGCAACTGCACATCGCAATCCCTGCTTTTTTGGTTTTTTCCTCCTTTTTTCTTCTCCTTTGGATGAATTTTCACCTCAGACTGGGACAAGTGGTCAGAGCCGTTCAGCCGGGTCAGGCACATTGGGGGTTGAGTTGACGGAAGCTAATTAAAAGGAAAAATAAAATAAAATAAAGGCAAATGCCTCCATTCTCATCTGCCCCCGACCAGTACCTTCCCAGTTTCAAGATTTGTGGGTGGGTGGGGGCGAAGTTAGAAAAGGGAGGCTGATGCAAAGGAAGGCACAGCCCTCTGGAAACACGGGGCGGGGG
>NW_009646608.1:4478344-4479106 GCF_000708025.1 Charadrius vociferus | reverse complement strand
CCTGTTAGACTTCAGCTAATCAGAAAAAATGTGTTTCTTCCCCCACCCCCTCCCGCTCCCCCCCTTCCCTTTCTTTCTTCAGCACCTTTTCTTTCAAACATTTAGTCTCAGGAGGGGGAATCCAGCCTCTTGGCTGGGCTGTTTTCAAAACACTCCTTTGAATGCTTCTCCCTAATTCACGTCTTTTGTTTTTCTGCTTTTGTGTTTGCCAGTTTGACCATATAACGTTATACATCTGGTGTATAGCTTGTTGGGGGCTTTCTTTCTCCCAGGGATCCTATGCATTCCCTATAGGACCCTCCCGGGCTTCCATTCGAGCTATCGTGTAACATAAAGGGGGCTAAAGCAGGGCCAAGGGGATGAAAGCGGGGAGGAGGGGAGCGAGGGGGGGGACAGCCAGTGAAGAGTGCGCCCGACACACACGCACACACACAAAATAAAATAAGGCGGGGGCGGGGGGGGAGGAATAAAAAGAGCTGAAAAGCATTCTTTTGCTCTTTCCTTTTCTTCTCGCGCTGTTTCGGCCGGACCCTGCATCAGGCAGGCACTGGCCCTCTGTGGGAAAGTGAGGCGGCCACAGAATAGATAACTCATTTGAATTCCAGCGACATATTCGTAAATAAAGCAAAAGTGGCGAAGGGGAGAGGGGCTGGAGCCGGGGGCTGTGGGGAGGGAGGGAGGGCGAGCCAGGGGCCGTGGCTGGTGAGAGATGCGAAGCCGCCCCAACCTCCCGCAGCTGAGACCCCCATCCCACCCCGTCTC
>NW_009646608.1:4451604-4478289 GCF_000708025.1 Charadrius vociferus | reverse complement strand
GGAGAGGGCCGTGGTGGGGTGCGGGAGCGCGTCCAGCCCACAGCCACCCTCCTCGCTGCACCGGCCACAGTGAGCCCATTCCCTCTCCTCTAGGGGTACCGAATGGGGGGCATCATCCCCCTCAAGGCCCCCTGGACAGCCACTCTTCAGGAGATCGACTGCTATCCCTGTGCCCATTTTAGAGATGGGGAAACTGAGGACTGAGTGATTTTAAAGAGCTCAGCCAGAGTCCCACCCCAGAGATGCTGTGTTGAGCTCTAAGCAACAGGCAAGGCTAAGTCCCAGCTACCTGCCCAGCTATTCTTTTTTTTTTTTAGAAAAAAAAAAAAAAGGTGAATATTTGGGCCAAAGGAACTTAAAAACTGGGGTGTAACTCCACTCAGCTTTCCTCTCTGCTCTCTTTAAACTCTCACCTTTGGTCCTGGTGGGAAGAGGGGTATTTGTGTTAAATTCTGATGTGTATGCACTTCTTACATAATATTTATTTATTATATACATATCAGATGGTCACGATTTATAGGGCATTTTAGAATTCAATTATATACATAATTGCCTATAATAAATTTATAGGCAGCTGGACAGATGTAACCAGTCATACTGTAAACAATAATTACATATATAAATATATACATCCACACCTGTAAATATGCATGTGTGCACATACATATATTTAAAGCTAAAATACAGACAGGGCAGGTTTTTCTCATCTCCTGCACTATAGCTGACTTGTGCAAGAAGTTTTAGAAGACATTTACATTCATATGCGTTGACCAGGCATACACAGGGCAGATGCATATGTTCTCCTCCACATCCACACTGAGATTCCTCCAAAACTCCTAATTAGACCATCAAGAATAAAAGCTCTAAAAAAGTATGTAGTTCAAGATACAAGTATTTTCCATTTTCTTGCTAGATTTCTTTTGGTTTTTTTTTTTCCCCTCTGCTTTTTAAATAATTTTAGACAATGAAAGAGTCACCCTGACATAAAGCATATGTAAACTGCAAGGAGACTGCATAGGTTACGTAAATTACAGTGGGGACAGATTTCTGCCAAAATGAAGTCTGCTTCTGTCACATCACTGTATAAAACCACAACACTCCAAAATGGAAATTAGCAGAGATTTACAGAGGTTCCCCGAAGCCGGCATCATTGATGTTCGTAAGGGTAGGATTTGGCCCCAAGTGAAAAATCTGATTTATTGAGTCATTGTGACTGAAGAACTTGCAAGCAACCGAAAAACATTCCCCTTTAGGGACCACAAATGCAGGCCTCCTTTCTCCTTCCACCTCCGCATTAACTACAGTCTCAAAGACCTTTTTCCTTCCCTAAAATTTTGCGAGTGTGCCAGACTGAACACAGCTCATCCAAACAAGCCTCCGGCCGCATCAGGAGAGGGTTCCCATCCTGCCGTCCCGGGCAGGGGCGGCAGCTCCTCTCTGGAGGTCACAGGCATCCTCTCGACAGGAGACCCACCGCCTTCAACAGCCTCCACCTCCTCCAAACATTTGCAGCTCTCAGGAGCAACGGCAGCAGGTGAGAACATGGTGGCTGCTTAGAAAAATAACGCTTTGCCAATTGAACAACACCCTTTAAAATTTCAGCTATTAACAAGTCTTTACAGAAACAGGAACTGCCAGTAACAAACTTGATTTCTAATGTCCCCTAGGTAATAATAACTCTCTAATTTGACTGTGTCCCAACTGGCCTTGTACAGCAGTTATTGCTTGAAGGGTTTGGAAAGGGTTTTTTTGTGTTGCTGCCTTTTATTTTTTTCTTTTATCTTTCTTTTTTTTTAAAAAAAAAAGTTTTGTTTTGTTTTGTTTTCCAGCAGAGAAGTCTAATTTTTTTGAAAAAGGGAGGTGGGGGTAGAGGGCAGCAGCAGGGGGACACACATGTGGAAATTTAACGCGAGAGCTGCTCGTTGGAATGAAGATGTTGGGTTTGGCATGAAGATTGCAATCAGCTGGTTGCTTTGACACTGCTCGAGCCTTTCAGTGACTAAGACAAGACCGAAGGATTAGGATGTCAAGCCTGTCCTGTCATCTTTGGGGAACAGGGGAATGGAAGGAGTTGCCTTTTTTGGTTACGTCTTCACAAGGCCCAGAGGACAGAAACCTCCCTGGTTAATTAAGGCCAACCTGGGCCCATCACTGATCAACGGAGTCCTGCTTTTTAAGACAAGCAATGCAGCAGGGCTCCACGGGTAATCACCCTGCGCGAGTATGAATTTATCTCAAGAGGCTTTCATGTGCAGCCCGCCGCGCCAGCCGAACGGATGGCTGCACACTTTGGGGAAGTCAGTGGCCTTCTCCCAGGCAGCTGTCAGGCGATCTGGAATGAGCTGACTTAAGCAAACCATATTCAAAAGGCTAAAGGCAACGTGAGGCGTGCGTTTCTCTGGCATTGTCGGAGCTGACAGGAAATATCAGTGCCTATCAAGCAACAGTTCTTCAGGTAAAAAGAAAATGCGACTTTTGTGTGTGCCTTTGTATCCATCTCTGTTTAAGTATGTCCCCATGCGCCAAGTAAAGCCTCATCAGCTAATGGCAACAAGATCCTGGTGCTTTGATTGTCTTTTGAGGTGCTCTGATGCATCGGGAGTTTGAAAAGTAAGAACTGCCGCTTCCACCAGATGTAAACAGCGTTGACCAGGCTTATTTGTAGGAAAAAAATTAAAATCAGTCACACCTGCTGCAAACTGGCTAAAACTGCGGCAACTGCCGCCTGCTCGCATTGCTGGGACTTGGTTGGTATGAATGATGATGGCAGGAACGAGCTACGGCTTGGTTTAGATCCCCAGAGGCAGGAGCACTTCGGTGCGTGGCTCAGCATGGACATCTCCAATGCCCTGGCCACTGCCAGCCCAATTGTCCCAGCGGAAAGGAGTCGTCCCTCTGCCTCAGTCGCCTCCCTGTGCTCGTCACAGATTTTCTTCTTACCCACAGAGCTTGGTCAAATGCTTTAAGCAGGCAAACGTTGGCTCAGCTGTAGCTAGTGAACTTTCAGTCGCCAATATTCATGTGATGTGTCGGACACTGTATCATTTCCATTTCCCAAATGGATGACCTTTAGCTTTCCAGCTTTGTCAGGAGGATATAACACAATTTCCCAGAGAACAGGCTCACATGCAAAAAGCTGTTCCTGAGTGGGAACACAAATACTGGGACAAGAATGAACTTTACATAAACACCGAGATCAAAACTTTGCTGGTCCGAACAGGCAGGGGGAAGAAGAGAGTGGTAGAAAATGAGATTCGCTAGAGTAATTTGTATGAATATTCAGTGAGCCTTCCCACATACAGATTTCTTCCAGCTTCCTTCATAGTAAACTTAATATCTAAATATTCCAGTGCTGCCAATTCCTAAAATAGCTCCTAAAGTCCCAGCTCCTGGAAGCATGTGATTACATGGGAAATCAGCTTCCATTTACAAAAAAAATATACATCTCTAAACTTTGTAAGTTCAAGGAAAAGATGGGAATGTGGTTTCTGATGGGCCAAAATAGAGACTGTAGATTAAATGCCTTCAGCCTCTTAAGAATAATGTAATATTCAAAACTTTACTACTCAACTATAACAACATAGCTCAGAAGGTGACATCATATAACATATGGAAACTTTTCCATCTTATTTATTGTAAAGTTTTAATTTCACAACAGAAAGGCCACTACAGTATGTCCACCTTTGATTATACTGGGGAGAAACAACCACAAAAAAAAACCCTTCCCACCCTTCCTATCTCTTCTTGTTACCATTACATCGCTACTGCTCTCCAACACACCATGTGCCTGAAGTAATCCCTAAAACCAAAGATGGCAGTGATATGTTTTTGCAAACCTTCCTGTTGGCATTACAGCAAATATACTTTTTCTTCAATTTCTCTTGCCCCTCTTTCTATATTTTAGATCTCACTGCCAGACAAAAAAGAAAGCAAAATTTGTAGCCTCACAATAAATGAGGTGAACTACAGAAGCCTCCTGTTTGGGGAGGGAAATTGCTTCCAGTTAAACAAAGAAATTTAGGGTCTTCTGCTTTTCATGAAAATACCATACATATGGCCTTTGAAATTTGTCACTGAAGAGTGTTTAGCTCTAAGGTAAAATTCAGCACTTTATAGCATTTCAGCTGCAAGATTCTTGCTTTTTTTTTTTTTCCTTCTCTCTCTTTTTTTTTTTTGGCCTGCAGCCCAATGTGAATGTATGATCACTAGCACAATAGTTAAACATCTGAGTCGTTTTGAAGTGCCTTCAACATTGCCACGATGTGATTGGTTTTTTTTTTCCCTGTCAACTAGGCGATTTATGGAAGAAAATTCAGCTTCCCCCCTAGTGGTGGTGAGGAAAATCCAGCAGGAGCTGCCTGGCAGATGCCTAAAAAGCTCACTTGCTGCTGCTTTACCACAAATGCAGTGCCTGGAGGTACCCGCCTCTGCAACCATTCCTGGCCATCATAAAGTGTTTGAAAGTTTGTGGTGGCTTTTTTTTTCTGTTATTGTTGTTGAATGCGTGAGTAAGCTATTTCAATAATTTTTTCCTGTTTACATGTTTTTTAGTATTATTTATTTTGGAAAACAAAAGAAATAACCTGGGGAAAAAAATCCATAAACCAAAAAAAAAGAATGCCAAATGTCAATAAAGAGGAGAAAGACTCAATCCACAACTCTCAGACGAGGTTGTGATGAGTCCCTCTGCCCCAGCATAGCGGATGGCCTCTGACTGTAACCATTCACAGGTGGATTTTCAGGTGGTGAAGGGCTCAGGGGCACGGTACAGGGATCCATCCCGTGTGCCCATCTAGTCCCCGAATATTTCTGCTGCGAGCGGGTGACACGCAGCAGTTTGTTTCCCCAGTACTGCTTCACCTCTGAAATGAGATAGAGATCAGATGCATTCCAGGCAGTAAATGACAGAACCACCCTGAAGTCACACATCACCCAGGCACTGAGAAGCAAACCTTCGGCAGAATGAAACAGGCAAAGGGGTTGCAGAAAGTCACCTTGCTTTTGGGTGGGTGTCCTGACCCCTGGCAACTAACTCACCTCAACTCTCAACTCTCCTTCCCTGTTTGCTCATTAAAAACCTCTGAAGGACTCGTGATTCCTCCCAGCCCAGCCCAGGATAATGCTGAAATCGCCGTTTTCATGGGCTGAGAAAGATGTTTCCCACTGAACTCCACCCGGATATGAAGCCATTTGCGCTGCGGCGCTGACGAAGGCTCAGTGAAGCCACTGGGAAGATTGCCACTGGCCACAAATGGCTTTGCCCTCCCCAAAACGTGGCACCATTTTTAGTTATCATCCGCTGCATCCTTTTGTAATTATCATCGTGAGAGGCGTAACCTACACCCCAGAGGGCTCTGTGCAGGACGGAAAAGCCAATCATTCCTCAAGCAGCAGGACCTAATGAAGCCTGGCCTCAGGGACATTCCTCTGCCCTGATTCTCTGATGTCTAATAAAGGTTGTGCTCTCAAGACAGCCCTCTCTCCTCCATTAACAGCACTTCTGTCCTCTGCCTGGTGGCTTATTCTTACAATGGCTGGGGCAATATAATAGCTTTGAGGCCACTACTGCTTTCTACCAGATACAGCTGAAGGCAGGCAGAGGTTTCAGAAACAATTGGAGAGGTTTAAAATAGAGAGGCAGCAAAGTATACATCCAATGAGTATGGCCACACTGATGCCCTTTTCTGTAGGAAATGAGGCAGAGAAATTTTTCCCCTTAAGCCATGGTATGAATTTTTAGTTCTGTTGGCTGTGGGCCAGCCTTTCAGCACCTAGAAAGAGCTGGTGGAGGGAAGGGTAAATGTCCCAGACTTGATGGTCTTTAGCCACTGGGTGAAAGGTCCCTATCCCTTGGACAGGGAGGACATTGGGAGAAAGGGATTACAGCTTCTGTCCTCGGTGAGCCACGCCTGAGTGGGCAGAGTTGTCCCTGACACTGTGTCCTTGTGCTGCAGGAGACGGAGCAGATGAAGAAGAGCCTCCTTTGGCTTGTAGGATAACCCCATCTTTTCTGCTCCGCAAAGTTCAGTCCTGCCGCTACCAGCTGGACCGCGCTACCATACTCCTCTTTGCAGATTGAAAACATGTTTACAGGTAAGGCTGCGGTAAACACAAGGGATATACACAGAGCATCAATTTGTTTCCCCGTTGTTGTCGTGACGCTGATATTTGGAGGCAACCAGAGCTGGGTAAGGAGCCCTGCAAAATCCACCTGCCTGAGCGCGATGAGTTGTGAGGAGAGACATGAAGCTTTCCTTAGGCTCATCTCTGATACCCAACCATTGCTATGCCTTCGTGTGAGCCCTGCTGGTATGCATGGAAGCCTGGTGGGATAATTTTCCCCCTGGAATTTCTGTCTGGATTCAAGGTTTACTAGGTGCCATCAGCACTATGTGAAACTTTATGCCTCCCTCAGCTTTTTACATATGCAAAAGGCCTGTACCATATGTGTATACACACACATACACACACACACACATATACACACATGTATAGTCTAGATTCAAAGTTAGGTTAGTAATAAATACAAATGTATTTTTCAAATAAGGTATTTTATACTCATATGTATAAATATATATCTATACACACACACACATATACATATATATACTTCAGATCAAAAAGGTATGAGCTGGTAATAAATATTGCTATATTTTTCCAAGAAGGTATTTTAAATTGATTTGATTACAATAGAGCTGACACGTACTGTGCAAAAAGAACGAGCATTGGGAAAATTCATTTACTGGCTATTATAAATGAATTTCCCCGCCTGTTGTTCTTTTTGTGCAGTATGTGTCAGCTCTATGGTAATCAAATCAATTTAAAATACCATCTTTAAAAAACTTATATTGTACATAAGACTTACATTCTCCGTAAGCCAAGAAAAATACCCTAGCCTTAATCAGAGCTTTTCCTTCTTTGTCCAGCTGTCTTCCAACCACTCTGTCTCACAAAACTACCAAATTTTGAGGTTGGGAGCAACTCTTATAATTCTGGTGTTAGAGCCAAAGGAGAGGTGTGGACCTTTTTCACTCACATTTCATTCCAGAGGTGTTTTCTCCCACAGATGCTTCACTGTGCTGTGACATTACATTTGGCATCTCACAGAGCTTGACACAGGAGATGGTGCTAAACGGGGCACCAGCAAGTTCAGAAGAGAAGCGACCGCAGCCGAAGCCTGTTATTCAGCAGACTGGAGAGCAACAGATCCGTACACAGCCTCCATCCACACTCACTGCTAACGGGGTTGGATAAAGCAACTTCTGGCCCACAGTATTAGGTGGCCCACAGCTCACATTGTTCCCTTTCCCATAGACTCAGGTCTGTGTTAGTCCTGCAGAGAAGCTCCACAGTGACCTGTGGAATCCACACAGTAACTCCTCCCGCCTTTCCCCCAAGGTGGTGTAAAGCAGGGTTAATATTACAGCAACCCTACTTGGATTGCTCTTGAATATACAGTGTATTAATCCTAGATGTTATCACTTCTTCCTCCTCGTTAATCTCTTATCTTCTTCCTTTCTTTTTTTCTGGTCTTTGTCTTTTCAGATGATTTTATAGTTTGTTTGAGGCTTTTAAGTCTGCTTAGTATGTCATGAGTCATCCAAAGGAGTGTTTCTAGCAATACATTTCACATGTTAAATATAACCAGAAGGGATGATCTGGTGATTAAAGAATAAAAAGTCAGGCTTCTTTTCTTAGCACTGTCATTAGACTAATTGTCTCTGATCTCAGGCAGGTCATTTCACCTTTCTGCTTTAGTTTTTCCACCTTTAAAATGGCAACAAACCCACATACAGCATTTTTGTCATATTTAATCTGTTCAGGTTTAGCTCTTCAAGACAGAAGCTTTGGGGTTTTTTCTGCCTTGGGAGAGACATTTAGTCTAGTTACTGGAAAGTAGGGTGGTTTGTTTTTTTTTCTTGGTTGGTTGGTTGGGTTTGTATCTGAGAATCCAGCTTGGAATCAGCTGCAGAAAGGAGCAAATGAGATGATTACACTCATCCTGACTTCCTCCAGTCCCGCGAGTGGCTGAACAAAACCCAAAAGCAACTAAGATAGTTCCTAAGCCCATTTCTGCAAAACAGAAATGCAAAGGCCAAATGCCTTTGCTCCTTGCCATGAGGTTTCAGTACAGTTCATGTGTTACCGTATAATGAAAGAATTCCTGAAAATAATGCTTCAGAATAGCCATTCATACTCCCATGGCATGGATAATCAAGATAATACTGTTGCAAGAGATGATTAACCACTGTAAATCTTTTTGGCAACCCTTTCTCAGAAGCCCCTTTCTGATACATCTTTGGTGAAAAACAACACCACGGACAGTCCTCCTCTCCATCTAATCAATTAGATCTGGAGAGAGGCGTTTTTGTTTATTCTGTTGCCCATTGTTTCATGGCTGGAATCTGATGCCAGTGTTTTCATGGTTTAAAAACACCCGTCCTATAACTTCCTGCCTCTCAGTCATATTCCCCCCTTTTTTTTTCCCCTCTATGCATTGTTCTCTAGGTAGGCAGCATTCCCTTTGCCTACATCCTTCACCTGATTAACTACCTCCATCTGCTGCAGATCCCTGTTATTAGCCATGTGTCTTTCCCTTCTTTTTTTTTTTACCCTTTGGGCAGACGATTTCCGATTTCCATGTATAGGACAACATATGTTCCTTAGCTTTGCTACCTCTTCTCAGCCATGGTCACTGCCAAGAATGCCTGATGTGCCCTTCTCCAACTTCTTCATTGCTTATTCAGCCTAGAGAGATACTGTGCCAGAGCTGGATATAAGACTGTTAACATGTGTTTACAGGGCCATTAAAGAGCCATTCCACACTGTTATAAACCCCCAGTGTATTTGACCTGGAAAAAGTGACTGCCATGCATTTAGCTGTTTCCAGCCGAATGAAGCTTTATCTCGATGACCAAGAAAACAAAGAGGGGATGGGAGAAACGGGGAGCGAGGCAGGGGAGAGGGACACCCGCGCACGCACACAGGCACTCACCCCTCTATTTGTACCGTTTAACTGCAGAGGAAGAAATGCAGAAAACACCTCTCAAGTCAGGAGAATACTCCAGCCAGCCAGGGTGTTATAAATTAGAGCCTGTCAGTATTACAATGTATATTAATAGTCACACCTCTTTTTAATGAGTTTGGCATTGGCAGCTGAGAGGAAATACAAGTCATCATGGCTCTGCTCATGCACACCCCGACAAAGGAATCCGTAATAAATCTTCCTAGAACAGCACTCACCATAAATATGTATCACATAAGGCATCTGTTTTACATTCTGCATATAAATCAGCATAGCGCTGAATAGCAATGAATCAGCTTCTCAATGCCTGATTTGATAACAAATCGACTTGGATCTTAGGAGAGAGAATTTACAGCCCTCACCCTGAAGACAGATAGTCAATACTTAAGACGAGTGCCAAGTTAACTTCTCTTCAGCAAGCAAGTTTACACAATGAGACGCTTTGGCGGTGGGGGGGGTTGGGGAAAGGGTGTGAGCAAGGGGGTGAGAGCAAGATATTTTTGAAGGTTTTTTAATTAGTGCTTGAAGGACATTGCAGACTCCGTGCCTGTGCTTCAGCCACAAGCCGGTGCTTTGTTCCACGCTCTGCCCTCTGCGTCCTGCAGGTACAACTTCAATAAAGCTCTGCTTCATGACTCTGAGCTCCTGGGTGTCCACCAGTGACCGTGGGTTAGAAAATCCAGAGGAGGAGAAGAGACGTCCCTCACCTGCCTGCTGTTGCCTGGCGGGGCTCTCCAGCGCCGGTAAGGAAGTGAGGATCTGACCCCTTTCCTTAGAGTCATTGATAATAACTTCCTGGAAAGGCCTTTTATTCCAGGTTTGCAAACCAGCTTTGAGTATTTATGGTGCATTTCCAGCGTTGCATCGCTGATGGGATCAGGTCACAAGGGGAAAAAAGGGAATAACTGAGATTTTTTTTTTCCCCTTGTCAAAGCAATGGCTCACATGGAAGTATCTGCAGTCGTAGGAATAAACATTTCAGGATCCCATTCGTAGTAAGCTGCAATGTCTGCAATCAGCTGAAGAGGACTCTAAGTCAGCTCCACTATTTTTCAAAGCTGGCTGAAATTCTTCAACGGAAATATTTTCTCAGCAAAATGTTGGGTTTCCAGAAAAAAAAAAATCAACATTTTTACATTTTTTTATGGGAAAATGTCAAAACTGGATGAAAATTTCTAATTTTCTGATGGGAAAATTCAAAATGAAATGTTTTATTTTGAACTGACATTTTGACATTTCTACTTTGGAAGTGTTGAAAAATCTCTAAAATGTCGACATTTTGAAATGTCCGAAATGTCGACATTTTGAAAAGAAGCATTATGTTTTCTTATTTGACATTTCCAGGCAAAGAGTTTAGTTTTGATTGAAAATGTCAAAAACATTCGTATCCTGGCTACATTTTCTTCCTCAAAGACTTTTTTTTTTTTCATATTTCAACTTTTCATCCCATTTTAGAATAAAAACAAACATCCTGACTTCCCATGGAATAGAGACTGCATTTTTCAAACAAATGGTCACATGTAATCAGCTCTCCACAGGCAGGATTGCTTAGCTACAAGTCTGGGCTATCTTTTGGGGATTTTTTTTGAGGGCAGTGGGTGAGGGGGAATGAGACTGCAGTAGATGCATTTCACTTTCTTCGCTGTACGTTTATGTTTTAATTCATTATGCTTCCTACATGATTATTTAACTCAACAAGCAATCATTTGTCTGAATGCCCATAGAAATCATGGATGATAAGGTTGGGAGGGTCCTCCAGAGGTCACCCAGTGCATCCCCCACCTAATGCATCCCTCTGCCCAAAGGAACAATCAACTATATTTGTATCATTCCTGACATGTTCTTATCCAACCCTTTCTTAAAGACCTCCATCAATGGAGACTCCACAGCCTCTCCAGGAAGTTTATTCTGTTGCTTTACTGTTCCGACTGCAAGAATGCTTTTCTGGTGTAAATTAAATCTGCAAGAGTATACCATGGTATCATTCTCCCATGTTCTTTCCTCTTTACAGTTGTTATGTACGTATTTGAAGATGCTTTTCCTAGACAAGGGACTTTTTACTCAACATTATTTATCTCTCCTCATGACACAGCCATACCTACTTACTAAAGTAATTTCTTTCTTTCCTTGGGTCACAGTATGCAGAACAATTTGCTTTCAGAATCAAATTACTGCATTAAATGAGCTATTAGTCTCTTCTAGACCTTCCACTAGTTGACAGCATTCAGTGGTGATTAGTCCTATCTGGCCGGTAACAGCGGGATCCTACTCAGGCCTCAGTAGGAAAAGAAAATGCTCAGAAGTGTAAATCACACATTGGGACACTCTGGAGGTGTGACCCAAAGTGTCGCTTCCACCTCGACGTATACAACTGGAAAGATCAGCGGGAGTTTATACATATATGAGCACAACAGCGTTATCCACAAGACAGGGACAAGGCAACGACAAGCACGTAATGGAGGAACAGTGCTTGCGAGACAGCCTTCGTGGCAAAGCAGCCTCCCCAGTATGTAAAATTACATATACCATACTGTCTTTATCTGACCCTCCCCAGGGCTGGAGCTGGGGCTGGACACCCTGCAGGAATAGCTGCAAACATGAAGTGAAGGATGAATGCTCCTTCCTCACCTGCCCTGACGATGCCCCAGCAGATACTGGAAGGGGTATGATCTCCCAGGTGGGTACTGAGCTAACACAGCTGGGCTACTCTGTGGACCAGAGCTTCCCTGGACTTTTCTCCTCGTTATTGCCATGCCTGGACATATTCCTTCTGTCCCTGTGCCCAGGCAGAGGAGGATGGTATAAAGCACATGGAGGGCAGCTGCCCTTCCATGGAGCATGCGGCTACCTGAATATCTGAAGGCACTGTTGAGACTGTAAAATATCTATGGGAAAAGCAGGAAGAAGATTGCAGAGAGATCCAAGGCAGAGTTTCTTAATATATCACTATTATTGTCTGCCAAAGCTGGGGCGTCTCTGTTCAAGCCCGGAGATATGATTTGTTACCTCTCCCAGAAAAAAAAAAAAAAAAGAAAAAAGAAAAAAAAAATTATGAGAAATGCAGTAGACCAATGCAACACCAAACTTTAAAACAGTGTAAAAAAAAATCGCAACAACAATAATAATAATAATGGTCCATCATAAACTGATATAGTGCCGGCTTTCCCTCCCTTTTCGCCACCTTACAGGATATCCCGTCTAGCAGCAGGAACAAAACGTGGAAATGAATCAGTCAACAGAGCATTTTCTCCCATTAAAGCTGTTGGCAATTTTGACCCGTGCAGGGGAAGTTGCACATTAAGATGGATATTCCTAATCTGTAGGGACAACTGTCCTCACTGTGGGATGTAGCCTTTTTTTTTCTCTCTCTCTTTTTTTCCTTTTTTTTTTTATGCCAAAGGATGTCATAGGTGAACGCATTTCTGCTGTGCACAGTGCGAACACACACACAGCAGAAAGGCCTGAAAATTGTTAACCCCTTCTTATTTTAGCTATGTTCTTTCTTCTTTTTCTTTCTCTTTCTCTTTCCCGCTTTTTATTCAGCTTGCAAAAATCTACTACTTCCCTGGCCTACTGCTATTTACCTTAATAATGCTCAGTAAATCTATTATTTTCCAGCCTTGGGAAACTTTGGCTTTTATTTTCTCTTATAATCCTATAGCTGTTACTCAGCGACAGCAGAAGAATATTAAGGTGCTGGAAGAGATTCACTTTCCTTATTATCATTCACAGGTCTTCCACATTTGCAAGGTGGGAGAAAGTGAGTTTTGTGCCTAAACAAGGGCAGGGAGTCAGAATTGAGGTTTTTCTTTCCTGCTGCAATAGCCACTGGAAGTAGAGATACGTCATCGCTCACGTTTGTGTCTCACTTTCCTTATATCACCCCTTTAAGTGCTACGTACTAAAATGACCATGTTATGCTACTACCCCCCCCCAAAAAAAAACCTGACCCAAAATCACAATCCCCATTTGTGGTTAGGAAAATAAAAGCCTCGTTTTACTGTCTGGGGACTGTAACTGTGAGAAACTCAGTGGTTTCCTTATGGTCATATAGGAAATCTGTGGAAGAGCGAGGCCCTGACACCAGCTCTGCCTGGTATCCCGCTTACATTTTATACCCCGGTTGATTTTTCATTACTGCAGTAGTTACCTCCTAATCTAATGACAGTTACTCCACTCGCCAGGGGTGTGTAAAGACCAATTCATTCCAGATTGGAAAGTTCTTTGAGAAACCCTGAATGGAAGGTGCTATAGAAGTGCAATGTGTTATTAATAATCTCTCCTATCTGCATAAATCTCCATTGAATCCTCCCAGTATCATTAAAAGTAAAATAATCCCTCAGCACAGTTGAAGAGCTCAGACCTTCTTTTCCCTTTGTAGGTGTCTGGCTGTTTGCTAAATGGAAAAAAAAAGGCCACACAAAACGCTGACATCTTTTTGTGACCCTCGCAGAGCTACGTAGAGCTAATGAGTTTGTTTTCACTTTTGTAGATGAAATTTCCAGGGGCGGAGGGAATCCGGGGTGGTGCTGGGAAACCGCGGTGCAACTCCCCGGGAACTTGGCTGAGACCACCAAACTTGTTTCATGTGTGGCCTCCCCTTTTGCCTCATTGGACCAGAATTATTTAATGAGCCTTCTGAGAAACCGAGCTCTGGTCCCTTAAGCTGGAAAAGGATCGTGCGGCGCTCGACTACCAGACCACACAGTTTTCAGGCTCTCCTCTTCGCGAGAGGCTGCGACAACTCCTTTCCTTTCAGCAGCTGATGGTGAAAGTGGGGAGAAAGAGAACAATAACAAAACAAAATTGCTTCCCACAGCTGAGAAAATCACCCTCCCTTTATTATTTTTTCCCCTTTAGGAAAGAAATAAATAAAAGGGAAAGAACCCAAATGGGATCTCTCCCTCTTCAAACATACAAATGATCTTATGTTAGCAGTTGGGATTAAACATCTGTCTGGTGGTTATGTGATCATAACAGATGCTGTGTGCAAACGTTTCCTGCTAGCTTTGTTTTGGTTAATATTGTTTGTGTAGCACATTGGGTTGCATTCAGCCGAAGGGATAGAGAGTGTGTTTTTGTTCCCCCCGACCCCCCCCACCCCAACTTCTGCTCAACTTCAAGCAGCTCCATCATCTTTTCAAAAAAGAAATTGGAGGCGGGGGTGGAGGGGAAGAGGGTCGTTGACTGATGTCATGTGGAAAGTGATGTCATACAGGACTGATGAAATGGCAATCCACCCGGGTTTTTAGCCGCTTTGATCTTATGTTAGGCCTTTTTCCTCTCTGTTAGGTTGCCCTTGGGTCCACTTGGCCATGCAGCTGGAAATAAATACAGGGATATTGTAATGAATTTTGCTGTGCAACTGGAGGACCCTGGAGCTCAAGTGCTCGGGATTTCCATTGTTCTTTCTGAGAAGCCGTGTTTCCAAATGGGGCCAGATGGATGCTGACACTGCACTCTTTGAAGGCATGAAGGCTTTTCTTTCTTCAGGGTATTTTTATACTCCTTCTACAGCTAGGGAAACTGAGGCACAGAGTGGTACCTTGAGCTCTCCTGGTCAGAGAGAACAACTGCAGTAGGACAAGGAGCTACAAGTTTCTCATCCTCCCTCTTAATATCAGCTCCATTAAGTCTTACATATAGGTGTGAGACAGACCCACTTGTTTCTACCTGCCTGGGGAACAAACCCTGTATTGCCACAGTTTTGACCTTGCTACAGTGGCATCCAGCTGGACAGCCCTGCTCTCTGCAAAGCTCCCTTGGCTGGTCTGAGCCTCTGATGTGGCTTAGCACAAAGACCCTCCATCTGCAAAGCAATGAACCTGACTGTCCAGATGCCACCCACATCAGCACCCACCCACCGATACTCCACCTCAGCCTATTAGAAAAAAAACAACAATCTCTTGAGAGGTCTGTATTCTTCAGCCAAAACCAATCACTATTAATTCATGTCACTGAAAATAAATGCCCCTTTTTTCCTATCGTCATAACCTTGCAAAGTCCTGCTGAAGCAGACACACTGGGTAGAAGAGTTTGGTATCCAAGAACAGGGGGTTTGGGAGCTCTGGCTGATGTGCAAGGGTGAAGGACCCACATTGCAAGGACCACATGACCTTGGAAGTAGATGAACTTGTAAACCATCACAGGTAGAGCAGACGAGTGGATATTCAAACCTGCTCAGCCTGAAGATGGGCATCTATTCCTTGAGCTCTGCCCTTTTACCAATTGTTTCACTTTATCTTCTCTCCATTTGTCCAGTTGTGGTTGTTTGTGTGTTAACATTTGCCAATCAGTTCTAGACAAAAAAAAAAAAAAAAAGATTGAAATGCTTCACTTTGAAAAGCTTCTGGGCAGCCTTTTGCAACACTGAGGGACTTGGGGTCTTTTCACTATAATTACTTTGAAATGTGACTTCCTTTTCCTGGAAAGGAGGGCTGGTCCAGTGAATGAAATACCCAGCTGGAGGCTGCAAAAGTTTTTGTTCAGTGACTGTTTCAACCACAAACATTCCGTAGAAAATCAAGAAATTTATTTTAACTCCCTTGTGCCTCAGTTTCCCCGGCCCTAATTGTTCTTGATTGACTTTTTTAATAAATAGTTTTGATGAATCAACATTTCTCAGTGGAAATTGTTTATTTAAACATCCTTCTCCCACCTCTTTCCAGCACTCATACAATGCTTCTCTACTTCATGCATTTTTTTTTTAGGAGAAGCGATTCAATTAATCACAATGAGTTGCTCAAATATCATGGTGATGAGGGTCCTGTGAGAGTAGGCAGCACTTTTTCAATGAAACTGGTACCTTCCTAAAAATAGTAGAACCAATTTTGTTCATGAGAAAGGCAGTAGCCTTCCAGGGACTAAATTTAAGAATGCAGAGCTTTTTGGACAAGAAAGGACAAAGAGTCCCATAGCCACCTTTTAGTGCTAAGTAGGAGGATAAATTGTACAAACGCTACATTTATGAGCTCCAGCTTATCTCATGTGTGATGAGAGTCAGTTGGAAATTAAAATTCATCCAACTGACTGTGACCACACACATAGTCCATTGGAAAGGAAAAGTATGTTTGTGCAATTGCGTTTCCATCTCCAAAACAGCCTTAGCCTTGTTGAGCGGCCAAGGTCAGGAGTATCCACAGACGTCTCCTTCTGGTTGGTGGGGAAGGAGGTGGTGACTCTCAGGGATCTCCCACATTGCTGATGTTACCACCCCACTTCCAGCACATTGCAACTCAAACAAGGAGGCACAGGACTGAGAGAAGTGCGGAGATGAGGCTGTGTTTTTATGTGTAGTGGTGGCTGCGTTAGGGCATGGAGGAAGCACCTTGGCAGAGCAACGTGGGGGAAATTGCCCCTCCAGGGCTCTGTACCACAGATGTGTGACTAACCAGTGAACCTCTGCATCCAGAGGAGTGCCTCAACCAGTGTTAAATCTACTGAGAAATGGCTTTAGCTAAGTCACCTGCAACAACACACCGGGCAGGATATCCTCACAACTGGCTATTTCTCATGTCACCAAGCATATAAAATTATTCCACATGTTGGCATCCACTAATTCAATAATCCAGTAGTATAAATTTAGATAATAGACATTAATACCATGTTTCAAAATACACCCACAACATTTATTTCTCTCTCTCAGGAAAGAAAAAAAAAAAAAAAAGCACACATTGTGAGGGCTCTCCTGATGAAATAATAAAACCCGTTCTCATCTAGAAAAAAGAATCATTATAGGAGGATGGTAATTTACTTTATATGACCTTCAATTGATTATTCTGGGCCTGCTACACAAATATCACAGGAGCTATTGATCGTAAAACCTACCAAATAGATCTCTAATAGCTTTTACTGAGGAAAAATAATTATGCTAGCGCTGTGGTCAAACACACATAAACCAATGTGGAGGTATTAATGTATAGTATTATTACCCATCTGTCTGAGAAGTATGGGGAAGACGCTTCGCAGTAACACGCTATGTCTAAGCACCATGAAGGCTCAATATCTGGCTAACAATTACAGCCAGTTATACTGAAAAATTGATTACTGTAAGTAAAAGCTAAGACTGGAAAGCAGAGGCTGGAGCTTGCTTAATAAAAGTAAAATAATAACAACCATCATCCTAATTGTGGAAGAGTTCTGCCGTCTTATATACTTGGAGTTGAAAATTGAATTTTCCTCCGGTGCCTGCGGCAGGGCATCGTTTCAGAAGCAAAGGTGTCCACCTTGGCTGGCCTGAAGATGGGTGATCAATGCCTGTGAAAGGCCAGGGTGTCTCAGCCAAGAACAGACTATCTATCTCGAAGGAAAAGAGCACAACACGTCGGAAACCCACCACCCCTGCCTCAAAACCCCACATAATGAGCTGCACCTTCGCGAAAGTCTGGGGGTCTGGCAAGGAGGAGTGTTGTGGTGGGCGCAGATTGCGACGAGGCTTGTTGCTGCTGTTACTTCTAAAGGAGCCGATTCCCACGTGGGAATCTGGCGGCGGTTTTGCAACTGATTTCATTGGCAGAAGGATCAAAACCTAAATGCTGTCTCTGTGCCATGATGAAAACTTTAGATTTCTCTCTCTCTCTTTTGCCATATGTATAGATTTTAAGGCATGTCAACTTAAAAATCCACTTGATTTTATATAAATCTTATTAAAATGTAAGTCAAGTTATTGTAACTCAAAGGAATTAAGAGGAAAAGTATATTTTCCTCTGTTTTTTCAACTTTGGCTCCCTTGTGCTTTGTATAGCTCATTCTGCTGTTTCTGTTACAGTAACTTAGTTCACCACCTTCCCTTACTTCTCTGAGTCTCATTTCACAGCATAGGGAAATTAAAGAAAAAAACATGAAACCACCACAAAACTTTTTTTCTCAATAGGGTAATGAAAATGTAAATTTTTGAAGAATGGAGGGAGGATTTGTGATTTGGCGTTCTATGTACTGTACTTTTAATGTATTAAAAATGACTAGATTTCAAGCTGGCAGTATCCCTTCAAAATTAGTATTAAATAACATTCTATTATTCTGAGATAATGCCTGAAGGACTATTTATAATCAGACTACCAGAGCAATAGATCAAATATTTTTTTTTATCTGGGAAGCAAGTAATAATTAGTGGAAGGCTAGCATCCAAAGCCCATTCCCTTTTTTAATAAAGGAATGCACATGCAATCAAAGATGTAGAATGTAAGGATGCTAAACTCAAGGGATCCATACTAAGGAAGAGAAAAAATGCTAATTGAAAGAAGCGCTGAGAGAGAGAGACAGAGGAATGTTTTTCATTCCCAATTTTGGTTTCAAAGCAGACAGATTGCATAGTATCATCCTCCAAGCAAGGCTCTGAGACTGAACTGGGGGGACCAGAGTTCACGAGTAACTCATCCCGCGCCAGGAGTTACATCACGAAGGCAGAGCCAAGGCTCGCAAGGGCTCTCCCAGCCCTTCAGAAACAATATGGTTCAAATGTTAATTTCTCTTCCTTTTGGTTTGTACCAGTTTGTGCTGTTAACAAAGTAACACTCAAAGGCTGGAGTCACCACTATCTTTGTGAATGATTTATGATTTGCACTCTAGAGATAAGCAATTTCCATGCCAAAAAAGGGCGGGTTTTTTTTTTTCTCCTTTTTTTTTTTTTTTTTTCAGAAGCAGACTGTCGTTACTATAGGGAGTGAAGATAATTATTAGTGAGACCTCTGCCACTTATTGGCGCTGTTTCCCCTTTGCTTTTGAGTGGGCACAGGTGGTGAAGGGTTGATGGGCCCAACTCTCCGGATTTACATGGATAATGATTTTGGCCCAGAGTATGTGCACATCCCAGTCCTGGAGAGCTTTGCCTAGACCTTCTTTGACCTTGAAACTAGTATTGATTTCAAATCAATAGAATGGCTTAGGTAAGGCTGGTGCTCACCAAAATGAGTAGGTCTTCTGCTGGGACAGAAATATCATCATTGCAGGCAGACAAGGAACACTTTGAGCTTTCCCCTTTCTTCCCCCTCCTCAAAAACCTGGTTTTGTCAAGTTTTCTGTGCACGGCCTCATTTCTGCCTGGGAGAATAGCCATGTCTTGGGTATGATTAGAGATAAGGAAGACAGTTGGCTGTCCTTCCTGGAAAGGAAGGTGCAGAACAATGTGGTTTATCTGTACTCAAGACATACTTTTCTCCTATCTCCAAGATGTTTTCTTGGTTTGAGAGTATTTTTGTCCCATAGAATACAAAGCAGTGGAGCTACAAATCTCAGTTGCACCTCATGGTGTGTACGTTCTTTCTTCAAAAGACTTGGAAAGTTTTGTAAACTATTATATTATTTAGCAGACAAATATTAAGGGTACGTATTTTTGAAATTTCATTGGGAATCTAATTATGAGTCAACTGGCAGCGCATATCTCAGTGATTTTTTTTCTTCAAAATGCCATGAAAAATTGCAGTATATCATGTAACAAATACATCTCTAGTATCATAATTAATTTTTTGAAAGTCATTTACAATTTACATGTGCACAAAATGGCTCATTTTGCCACCGTATTAATTAAAACCAGCTAAGATTGTTCAGGACTTTAATTCAGCTCCAAATTCAACTGTGTTCTGTCCTGGCACATCATAACCTGCAGAACATTTAATGACAAAATTACAGATGCTCATAGTGCGATGCAGCTGAAGGGCAAGCCTCATCAGGAGCCGTAAATAGAAACCTTAAAAAAGCTCATAAAAAAAAAAAAAAAAAAAGAATACCTGACAGGTTTAGAAGGAAAAGATGAGACTCTCCAGGAAAGCCTGACCAAGAAGTTACACTTCTGAAGAATTAATATTCCAGATATCATTAACAATTGACTTTTGCTGCTTTTATTGAGCTATTTTCAATGGTCTCTATAATTTCCAAAGAGAAATGAGACAACTTTGGTAGCAAATTTATGGGCTTATCCCTGAGCTCAGTTGTGTCGATGGGTGTCTTTCCATCGACTTCACTGTCTCACTGACCGCAAGCGTGGCTGATGCAGGGGGGAAACACTGCGTCAGCGCCGGTGTCCTGCCGTGCGCGGGCTGAACGGACGGACAGACAGACACCGAAAGAAAATGACAGCATTGAAGTCAGATAGGAATTTAAGTCCATTGATTGGAAAAAAGGGGTTATAAAAATATGAAAATACAGCAGGGAAGACAGGTAAGAAGGCAAATATTAAGTAGAGGCAAGAAAAACAAGGGGGAAGAAGTAGTGAGTGTTTTAATGGCCGTGTGTGTGCTGCCTATGGCAGGAGGGAAGGTCCTCGGGTAAAGGCTTTCAGTGTCGCTGTGGATCTTTCTTACAGTTTTAGCTGGTGGGTGCAGCTAACCACGTCGTTCCTTGGTAAATATTTTGTCACCAAAACCTCTCGCTAGCTCTCAGATGGCTTTGGTTAACAAAAGGCAGCCCACTGCGGGCAAATTCAATTCACAAACAGAAAACTGTAGCACAAAATCACTTAGTTTTTCAACATTACGGACAGGCTTTCAGCTGTGCCCCACACTCCCATCGCAGAAACAACGACAGAGAGAAGAGAAACCGCGACCTCCCAAAATCACAAAAGCAATACCTGTCCGTTCCTGACTTTAATACGTTTAGCTGATTACAAGGACACTGTTAATGGTGTTATTCTTACTCAGCAATGAGAGGGGGAAAGGAAGAGAGCGCACCGGTGCCAGGTCAGGGTGCAAGGCTTTCCTGCCGGTCCGCGTCCCACCTGCCCTGGCTGATTGGTTATGCTTGCTGTCGGAGCCGCCGCGCGCGCGGCGGGAGGATTTGGGGATGATTAATTGCCCTGTCTTCTGAGCGGAGAGTTCGGAGCAGCAGGGTTCTTCGTGTATGTAAATACACGTGGGCTCAGCGCTGTACCGGCACCGAATGAAATGAATAAAACGACTTAACAAAAGGACTCGACTCTGAATGTTTAGATGTTGAAGATTAGTTTCTATTATGTCCCAGTGGGGGAAAAGAATATGTCATATGGGAAACTGGATAGGCTTCATGTTGCAGAGGAGTGAGACTTCCCGAGCGCCGCTCGGTTTGTGCTGCCGCTGGAATCAGCTCCCAGAGCCCCAAAAAGCCCAGGTGCTTGCACCGCTTATAAAATATAACTCCACCGATCCATGAGCTAAACTGTGATCTCTGCTCTGAGCAGAGCACAGCACATAAAAATAAAATAAATAAACCCTTCAGAATTCAATCGCATATTTAAATAGCCTGTTTCTGCTTTTTCTTACTTATATCTGATTCAAATGCGCACATCTGTTGTTATATGGTATGACATTAAAATCATAATAGACCCTGTTTTGTGTGAAAATGTAGGCTCAGAACCCAGCAAGCAAGAAAGCGTCCCGTAAGATGCAAGCAGCAAAAAGAAGAAAAGTTTGGTCTTTTTAGTGAATAATGTGAAATGAAACATTCCTCTGACTTTCTTCCTCCCCACAAAGATAATGATTTTTTTCTCTCTTTTTTTAATGCTCTACATGTGCATTTTTGCATTTATTTTTGCATCATAAAACGTTTCTTAGATGGGAGTAAATCTTCCTCAGTATTTTCATAACTTCTGTGTGTTTAAAAATCACCTGCAATTTGCTAGATGAAATATTTTCTGTGGCACTGTGACAAAGGAGGGAGACCAGATGTTTGCAGAAAATTCATTTTTTAAACTGTTTGTTTTTCGGTGTTTTTTTTTTCTCTTTGCACACTTGTAGAACAAGCTGTAAAAACAGTGCTTGAAGAATGAGCTGATTTTAAAAAAATAGAGAGTCAAAGAATTTGAAATAGGAAAGATTTTATTTTGGATATCCTTTCACCAGAGGAGATTATTATTTATAGGCTGCATTATATATCTTGCCCGGTAATCAGCAGTAATGTATGTCTAGCAATAGTAGAAAAATGAATTTCAGTAGTATCTTGTATTTTAGAAAAAATAAATTATGAAACACTTAAGAAAAATGAAATAAAACGAGTGATGAATCTGCAGCCTCAGAAAATCAGATAAACAAAATGTTCCAGTTAGTTATTGCCACACTCAATAGCAGTACATGAAATTGTATTACAGGCTGTGAAATGAAATAATCCCACCCTGTGACAAGCTGGCAGAATTTGCCCGAAACTCCCCAGCCTTTTAGCAGACCTCAGTCCCTCCAGGGACCGGGGTTTGGGGGTTTTGCTGAGTCACGGAGACAGGAGGTTCGACACCTAATCCGGAGACACCGGAGAGGTGGTGGCTGAACCCAGAGGATCAAGGGTGTGGATTGAGCCATTCAAAGCAGGAACTTAATTACAGCTGAGGTTAGATGAATGGTTGCTCTGAACCTGCCGTTGTTTTATTGTTAATGTCTCCTTTAATACCTCCAAATTTCAGTCAGGGCAAAGTTGGGTCGCTAACGTCTGAATGGTGCTAGCACTTGAGTAGTGTAGATTTAAAAAATACAAAGTCACTACAAGGGTAGGCAATATTTTTCTTTTTTCCCCCTCAATCAGTCCTTCTCTCTGGACTGAAAATTTGCATTGCTTTTCTAAACTACGAAGCATCATTTAAAAATGTATTCATGTTTTCTTGCACCTTTTTACAAGCGCTCCAGCACCCAGTAAATAAAAGTAGCAGCCTGTGTCCCTTTTAGCAAAAGCCATATATCTGCTCAGACTTGTAATTTGCTCCGTTTATATCCTTTGCCCTTGAACTCTGGTTATTAACGCAATGTTTCTCCAAATGATGCCATATAACTCTGCTCCAAGCACATTCCTACTGACACCACACAAACAACAAAGCCAGCTGAAACAGGGGGAAAAAAAAAAAAAAAAAGAAAAGAAGAAAGGAAGGTGAATTGCGTGTGATGGAGAACATTACTCAGAATGATATAAGTTACAGAGTTTCTTGTGTTACTGGGGTGGAACGTGGGTTAGAGACCTCGCCTGCCTGTGACCACCTCTTCTCCAAAAATCTTCTAAATGGCTTTCAGCAGCCGGTTACCTGTATTCAGAGATAACCTCTTTACGCTGAGCAGACATCCTGCTAAGGGTCTGCTGTTGCGTTGGAGAGAGACGGGCTGTCATGCTGGTAAAAGCTCAGACCTCGCTGCATCGGAACTATTGATCAGGCTAAAGAACTTGCAACACGCTGCTGAAAACAGAAATGAAGCACAGGACAAAAAAAAAAACAACAAAAACAACAAAATAGAAACGGGGGGATCAACAGGTGGCTGGTGTAAAACATTATTCTAGGAAAAAGTGAAATATCTGTGGCAATATTTGCTCTGTCATAAAGCAGTGTAGAAATCCAAGGAGCAGTTAGCGTTGTTCGAAACACTTTGGCTTAAGTATTATCAGACAGTGAAAAAAAAACGCTCCTTGCCCCGGTGCCTCCCTCTTAATCTTCATAAAGGAAGGATTCTGCTGAAATACAGATCTTTAGATGCATTGCATCTACTTCCCTGCTTTCCTACTCTGTTTCATTAAATAGTAAGAGACTATGGCACCATCTAAATATTGACTGATTTTTATTAGTCTTTCCATATCTGTTTGGCTAGCTGACAGTAAGGCCTCAGGCAGAGATCTAGGCTTACTTTGATGCCAAGGAGTTCTTTAATAGCACGGACAAATCATTATTCCTTAATGCGATTCCATTTCTCTTCTTACTTTGTCTCATCTGTTTAGACTACAAGGTCTTCTCAACAACAAATGTAGTCCTATGAGTTTGTAGGACTTTGGCTAGGATCTGAAGGTCCTGCTAGGGCAAAGAGCTGAAGATAAAGGGCATTCCTAGATCAAGATGATGTGTGGGAAGAGTAAAAGGTATAAACTACCTTGGTGACACCACAGATTTCAAGAACAGGTTTGAAAGGACCCAATTCCTTGTAGATTTTGAAAACGCAAGAAACCTTCCAAGGATAGGCACGCTTGTGAAAATCTCAGCTTCATTTCTCCAGGATTGCTTCTCCGATAAATCCCAGGTAAACCTTTAATCTGCCGAACGCACTGTAAGAACACATGCCTGCTCATTCTCCACTTCCCGTTCTCATGTCCATTTGGCACAACTTCTAAGATCACAGATTGTATACTACAGCTTCCATGAAATGCTCCTTTTCCAGCTTAAAACCAGACTAATTTTCTGGGTTGGTTTTGGTTGCCTTTTTTTTTTTTCGTTTTCTTTTGGGGGGTGCAGAGTGGGGGTGGTGGGGTGGTGGGGTGTTGTCAGTAAGAAATCACTGATTCCACTGCTGGAATACGCTAACACTGAATTTCTCAGAATTTGCTGTGTTCTTGGGCAGTGTTCTGGTGGCACGGTTTTAACAGCATAGAGAGATTGATCACAAAAGCACGGGAAGCAACGACCAGAGCAGAGCAAATACCAGAGGAGACGAAATGTTCAAACAAAGCTGTATGAAGATTTATTTAGTTTTAAATACATTTGCTTTGATTGTATTTTCTCCCCTTCTGCTTCCAGGAAACAAGTTCACTGTCAGGAATACTCATAGAGCAGCGTGGGTATTTTAATTTGTTATTTTAGTTACCCTAAAGAAAAGAGTAGAGAAGATTCCCAGAAAACTCATTCTGATGTTATAAATATTTGAATTAGAACCTAAATTCTTAGAGACACTTCAGCAGTTAAAGACCAGCAACCTGCCCAACTGGTACCTCTTCTCAGAATTAACCAAGTCAAGACTGAACTCATTGCTACTACCGATTCAGCTACAGAATAATGTGAAATAATTATATTGTAATCTATCGATACACACAACATACCATTTCTTGCAGTGGACTCTTGTGAAATTTAATTTTAAAATTAATGTTTGCTAAAATAAAACAGTGTTATAATTGTTCTAACAGCAGGAATGGTGCGTTTCCCTGTTGCTGCACAGCCTGGCTCCTTTCATTCCTCTTCTGCTGCAGCCATTTCCCTTTCCCTTTTCCTTGATAGCATTGACTTGACTCTGGGCCTTCACTTTCAGGAAAACAGTAAAATTCAATTTTGCCTATACTTCTGAGAAGCTGTGAGCCAGATCATGCTGTTTCTTTTTGCATTTGGATGAATTTTCCATTTTGAGCTCTCTACATGTGAGAGAAGAAAGTGGAAGCGGATAGCTCAGCACAGTTACGGTCTGAAAATGAAATCACCAAATTTTAGACCAAGCTTGCAAGCTTGACAAAAGCTCAGTGCAGTGTATTTCCATGTTAGCCAGGTCAATACAAGATGACAGACTGAAATACCGTACGTGACTCACAGAAGACATTTTTGGGCAAACTGTTATCCTCGGATGAAGCTAAATTAAAAGACACCTTACACTGGGTCATGTCTCTTTTTCTTTCTTTTTTTCTTTCTTTTCTTTTGCTTCCTTTTTTAAACTGGATTGTTATCTCATTTTCAGAAGACTATCACTTTTATCCTGACTTGTCAAACAGCTATTACCATCAAGATGATGAGCTTGATATGCTGCAAGTACTGATTAAGGGGATAGTGCAATTGCTCTTGCTCTACCTTGAAGGAGTAATTTTCCTGTCTGTCTAGTAAGTGGAGGGAAAAAAGCTGGATTTCTCCTTATCTGTGGAAGAAGAAGGTTGTCTCATCTTTCTCTGAGCTCTCATGAACAGTCAGATCTGGTCAATACCTGCCTTCCAGACCTTCTCCGATGGGATGCAGATGCTCAGGCTTCAAATACTGCAAAAAAGTGGTAGCAGATTGAAAGAGTGACAGTCCTCCGAATCACTGAATTGCACCCAAAGAACAATCTTAATGGCTTTGTGTGGTAGGAGCAGATAACTTTTGACCATGAGGTAAACCAGCTTGTAGGTGTTAATGACCAAGGGAACTTTTTGCAAGATAAAGAGTCGGAGGAAAAACCTCCAGACTAAGTCTAAGTAAGCCACTGAACAAAATTCTCCCCAGTGATCTCTGTTGGACACGCTACATTTCAGACCTGGGCCTGGCTTACCATGAAGTGTTTCCCTGCTTCATTACACAGTTGCTCTTTCACTGCAAAATGGCAGCACTTCTGTGACAGCAGAATAGCAGCTCAGGCAAAACTCGTGCAGAATTTGGATCCTAGGGAGCTGCATCTGTTGGTGTATTTGGACAGAACATCTATTTTGGATGAATAAAGATCTCCGTAATTCCAGCTCAGAACAATTAAGAGTAAAATGTGAAGTATGCCGGTGAAAACTGGTCAAAGCAGATCATACATCTGGGTAAAGGTCCTGAAAAAATGAATATTTATATATATGCATAATATACGTACATCTAAATATACATATGCCTTTCTCTTTCTTTCTGTGCCTCTTTTTCTTTCTCTGTCTCTCCATATAAGTGTGCATGCTTACATATATATATTTATCTTCTGCAAATTTGACAATCTTGTAAGTTTTTTGGAACTTTTACTGCCTGCTCTTTAGCAATACAGCTAAAGCTACAAAAACACATTAAATTCCTAGCATAAAATGGAAGACAAAAGTGCCTCATTGCACCCAGGTTTTGTCACCTCAGGGAGAGGAGACCTACCAGCCAATCGCCAATTTTTCCAGTTTGGGCAAAATATCCAGGAGGAACCTCAGAGCTTCTCCCCTGGGTATTTCACCAAAAACGTGGCTGATTGGTGCCAGGTGCCTGCACGAAAGCAGGGCAGGGAGGCTCACAGCATTTTGGGCTGTGTGTGTGAGTCTGTGGAGGA
>NW_009646608.1:4430252-4451545 GCF_000708025.1 Charadrius vociferus | reverse complement strand
GGGAAAGAGGGTGAGGAAGAGAGACAAATCTTCAGCAAAGGTTGATTTTGAATTCTTATGTTGATCCACCAGCCAAGGGAGTCTATCTTCTGCATAAGCCAACCCAGATTCACCTACAGACGCCTGTGAGTGCCATCTCTGTGTTTTACCATCAATAAAACAAAGATCCGGCCCATTTTGCCTGTCAGGGAAGAGTTCCAAATCAGTGTCATTCTGGAAATAAAGGAACTGCAGAAAGATGTATGCAAAATCCCTAAAAAAGGCAGAACTATCACCTATAAAATAAATTATCTGAGGAACAGGATTTTTTTTTTAATTCGAAAGGATGCACTAAGAGCCCTCAATTGTGGAATATCCATCTCAACGTGGTAAATAGATGCGTTAGACACAGAGTGACATATGGGCAGATAAATACAGCCATAACTGGTAGGCAAAGTAAGTGCACGCGGCATGTGTCAGTATTGTCTGGTAATTCAGAGCTGTCATAAAACTGTCCCACTTATGATGTTACAGCATTTTTAAGAAACATGAATTTGCAATTTAAACTCTGCTAAATGAAGGCAGGAAGTTACAGGTTACAGAGCTGCATGCAAACAGGGGAACCAAGAGGTTTTTTCGCTCAAATCTGTCTCAGCAGGTACAAACTGTGAGGATGCCCTGAATACTTCAGTGTTCCCAGGGACTTTTGAGTGTACGGGGGTGATCAGCCTGAAAAGCAAATAAGAGCATTTCCAACCTAATAAATGTTTGGAAAACAGAGTCCTGGTTCTGCTAACAGGAATTTCAACATAAATCAAAATCCTATCATTAAAACTGGGATATAGTCACTATCGTGCTAAAGCCCTGGGAAATTTTCTTTCCCCTTTCTTCACTTCTCTATTTTTTCCTCATTTGAATAATACGTGCCCTTAAAGATATGACCAAGTTTTTTTTGTTGTTTTGGACTTGTTGTTGAGTAGGGTGGTTTTTTTTCCCCTCTACAGAAGTTTCTCTGGAAAAAATGTTTTAAAAATGTCTTTGGTTCCAGAGCCACACTGCAGAGTAAGTCTGCTAGCTTTATCTCATATACTGTCTCCCTGGGAGTCTGAACTAAATGCATAATTTAAAGAGCCCTTAATCTGCAATGTCATTCCCATTTGGTCGGAGGCAGCCTTCACTTTATGATGTTAACTTTCTCAGCAAAGGGCAATGGCAGTTTTTCCGAGGATGCACTTAGAGGCAACATCTCATGTAAACCATTTATTCAAGGTGTCCTGACATCCCAGTATAACACTGGGTGACAATGGATAACCTTCATCAAGTTCTCCCATGGGACAGAGACATTCATGGCAGTGAAAGTGCTGCACAAAGCCAACGGTAATATATAAAGGGCTGTTGAGGAGGGGTGGGAGACAGGAGGCGGAAAATGGCAAACTGAGACTTAAGCCATATTATATTTCGTCCTGCATGTTTCACGTGATCCAGGTTAGCATCATATCTGCTGTAGGTAGCTTCTGTAGTAGCCAGTGCACAGCTTTCACTAGGAGTCAGGGCCCGGTGACGGCTGGCATGCACTGGCCATGTCTCACAGCCTGCTAGCCCTGCCTGAGAAGAGCTGGATCAGTCCCGCAGCCTGCTGCTCTCTCTTATTAACATGCATCACGTGCTGATTTCAGCCCCGAGTTCTTTTTGTAATTTAAGGGGTGCAAACCGACCTTTAAATGGGGAGGACTGTTTCCTTTTTAATTAAATCTCCAGCCAAGCAATTTGCCTTTCCCATCCTATTGAGTTTTTCATCAATTGTTTTTCTTCCCCTTGTGCTGTAGCAAACCACAAGTGCCTTATTACAGTAACTATCACACTGTTCCTGTGCTCTCTCACCCTGAAGGTTGCTTTTAAAGTGCAAACACACTTCCAAAGATATGCAACAAGCTAATACCCCCGGATGTATTAAGGCCCGTTTTGTTTTACTTTAGCTGCATATTAACAACAGGATGATAACCCAGAATAAGGGATATTGACACATCTTTTCCCCAAGATATAAGGCGATTCAGAGTGGCATTATGTGTGATAGGTGCAGCTGTAGGAAACTTTGTGTATATCCCTGCATATCCCTGGTCAAACCATTCATTCCTTCTTCACAGTCCTTATTCTAGTATGTCTATCAGCAGATACATCTTTGTGGAAACAAGCTTAAGAAACTGTGGCCCTCCTACCCTTCCCCTTTAACAACACCAATACAGCACATGCCCAGCAACTGGTAAGGGAGAAAAATATCCTTTCTCTGTAGGGTCTACCCTTCACCCTTCCAGCTGTGTTCATCCCTGGGCTATACAACAGCTCATTATGCGGCAGAACTGATCAAACTTCTTATGGATGATTGAGTGTCGTCTCCAGGATGGTGAGAGCTCATATTGAAATTCCTTCCAGAGCCAGGGCAGTACTGAACAAGGGGGAGGGTGAGAGGCACTCGGTGCCCCCCACTTCTTTGGATGTCTAATAATGTGTGAGCTCAGGCTCAGACCTTTCCCATCATCAGGATCTGTAGGGTCTCCATCCTTTAACCAACTGCCTAGCTCCATGCAACTCATAGGAACCTAATTGCTTGTGAGTCGTAGGCTAAAAATAAACCCCACATCATATATATCCATATCTACATGACAATTCTTCTAGTATATGTAGAATGAAAACAGCCAGTTTGGCTCAGGCGAGTCCCAGACTCAAGAATGTTTTATTCCTAGCTCTGCCACTGATCTGCTGAGGCAAGTCAGAGATGTCTTTAAACATCTTTATATTTCTTTTCGTGCTGCATTGTCTTCTAAATCCATTTAGATTGTAAATTACATTTTGCAAGGAGCTTTCTTGACAGCGTGCCTTCATGATGTTCATTTAAATATGGCCATTGCTTGTTGGAGCACTTAAGAAACACGAGTAGGCACAGGAGACTGTGTGCATTATTCTGTTGGGCATTTCTGTGTTACGGAGCATGGGATGTTTGCGTGCATGGCGTGTGCACCCTCTATCCTCACGAGCTGTGAGTATCTGCAGCTGGTGTCAGGGTCTTGGGAAAGTCAATGTACAGTACAGAGGAGCCCAGACTGACTCTCAGAGGAAACAAACTTCCCCTCACTGATAGTTGATTGGAAAACTCATTCTTTTTCTCTCTCTTTTTTTTTTTTTTCTTTTTTTCTTTTTGCCCTCTTCCCTGGTTTAGATTTGGCCTTTGGAGGGCGACAGCTCCTGCTATCAGCTCCTGCCTGCCGGCCCCCCCAGACCCCTCACGCTGGCAGCCGCTAGATGGGGAGCTCGGCTAATGGGTCCAGCCCTGCTCAGAGCCTGGTCACCATCTGGCAGACAAAAATCAGAGGGAGGGGACTCCACTGCAGCAGCAAAGTAGGCCGCCCCGTCTTCAAATTGAGGATAAGAACAAGTGATGGAGTCTCCGGCCACAGCTTGAAAGCAACCCATCAATGTCATCTTGAGTTAAGTACCTGATGCTGGCACTTTGCTGCAGTTCTTGGGGGGATAAGGGCTCTGACAGGGTCATTGTTTCAAGTGGAGTTCAGTCTTTTGTTTGCCATAAACGAAGAAGACAGGAAGTCAGCTGTGAGGTTTAGGAATAATATTTAGATAATTGTGAGATATCTCATCTTAAAGTTCAAACTGATTGAACCTGAGCTGAGTTTTGAGTCAAACTTTGTTTACGGGCCCATCATCTTTGTGGCTGACACTTGAAAAGAGGAAAAGAGAGAGAGAGAGAGAGAGGAAAAAAGAGTGAAAGAGAATGAGCCAGGACTTACGGTTTCTTTCTGACCTTGGCAAGAGGGAAAAATCCATACGGAAAACAAAACAATAAATAATAATAAATAATAACACCAACAGCAATGCCAACACTCCAAGAGCCGGAAAATAAAAATAACACTCCATTGTGCCCACGTTCTTAATAACTCTGCATATGACTATCTAATCCAAGCTTCTGTGAAAATCAACCCGGAAGATGCTTGCACCAAACACAGCATGAGCCTTGCATTTAATCGGTTACTGTAATAAACATATAAAAAAAGATTTTTTTTCCATGAGAGGACAGAGCAGTGGCTACATAAAAGGACATCAAATGACACATCCTCCATCTCCCAGCAAATAAAAAAGCCATCAGCTCATAACAAGGCGGTGATAAAAGGTGCTGAGGCCAGTAAGATTAAGACTTTGTAATAAGGTTCGGGCGCCAAAACTGACAGCCATTTTCTTTTATATTTATCATGTCTTCACATTGGGGTGAGAAGCCAGGAGTCTGTCCCATTGCTGGCTAGAATTTATAGCAGCTCCATTATTAGGAGATTGCACTGAAATGGGGCAGAGGTATGGTTTTCTGAGAACGCTACAATAGCCTCCTACATTATACACTTGACAGGTTTGTCAGCGCTTAGTAACAAGCCTTGTAAAGTACTTTAATATCATTAGCACTATTTTCTTAATGTGTCTGCTCTCCTAGCAGCCTGAAAATATCATATATCATGGTCTGGAGGAAGGCATACATAGCTATCTCTCTCATTCTCTCTCTCTTTCTTGCTTTCTTTTACCTTCCCCCTGAAATTTGATTTTATTGCCACGCATTTGGTTGATGTTTTAATCAAAATAATGTAGCCATTTTCCTTTATTGATTAACAAGTAAATATGTATAAATATGTAGTTAGGGGTGGGCAACCCTTTTAGAGGATATTGGAAACAACATAATTAATGGCTTCCTCATCTAATTACAGTGCACGTGTTATATCTCCCCATTGTTTTTTCTGGTGATTCTTTTTTTTCTTCTCTGCCCCTCCAACAAGAGAGGTCTGTTGCCAGAATGTCTGTGGATTTCATACAAAGGGGCAGGGGCCATGAGCCGGAAAGCAAAACAAAACAAACAAAACAAACCCAAGCTCTTGGTCACTTTTCTGAAAACATTTGTGATATCGCTGCTGTTTCAACTAACCACATGCCCCATCACCCCAAAATTCATCATTCTCGTCAGGTAATGGTGGCCTGAAGCTGGTATGCTAACTTTAATTTCTTTTAAATATCCAAGACGTGTATGCGTGCATTTATTTATGTAGAGCGTTTCCTTGGACCCTTTGAGATATGACTTAAAGCGTCATTTGCAAGCCAGGGTGTCACAAAGCAAGGGGTTGCCCTCTGCAGACAGGGTTGGAGGTCAAACTACCTCTAAAAGAGGCATATATCGTCTAATGGATATCTACTGTGCTAATGTCAAGAGATGTGAAGTCTACGTCCTACCACAACAATGCAAGAATTGTTTATAATTGTATTTGAAAATAAACATTTATTAAGTGCTCTGCAAATGCATGACATTATAAGCAGGGCTTGGATCTCATTTGGGAACAGGATATGCTTCTTAAATAGGAGTCGTGTTTATTCCCGACGCTGTAAATATTCTCATGTATGACCTTAATCATAAAAATTCCAGCATTGTAAACAACTGCACTAAATCTATACAAAAAAATGGGCTCAGGCAAGGAAAACAAATATGTAAATGAACCTCATCAAAGAGAGTTTTATTATCTTAAGTATGACCTCAGTCAAATGGCTTTATATCTTGGAAGATTGTTAAAGTCAAGTACACAATCTACTTCCGTACTGATGCTGGGACTAAAGCATCAGTGCCTTTTAGCCCACATTTGATTGACTTAACTGTAAAGCTTCAAAAATCAAATATTCTCCAAGTGTCCTGTGCTCTTGGTTTTACTGATCTGAAGAAAGAAGGGGCATGAAAAAAAATCACATTTGGGAGGGAGGAAGGGAATTGAAGCTATATTATACCCCAAGAGCACACATGTTCCCTGCCAGCCTGCGCACCTATCGCAGCGCTCGTGGGTACTCTGGCCCCCGTAAGTGAGATTACACCATGAACCACACATTGTAAAAATCAGCGGAGCTACACGCAATCTCACAGCTACAGAATACGAATAAGTGCTCCAGGGAGGCAGACGGGTAGGGCGAAGAGCAATTCTGGACATGTTTCTGACTGTGCAGGCTTATGGATTTAAAGTGGAGCTACTCCTGATTGCTGTGGTGAAAACAGGGAAGAGGCCTTGCACAGCACAGCTTTGCTTTCTTGGAAGCCCTTCTCATGGTAAAGCAAGCAAATTAACAAATAAGCCACTCCTTGCCATTGCACTTTTTCTCAAGGGCTACAATATGCCGCAGTATCTTCTAGGCTCTGTTTAAGGGCCCATCGACAGTTGATTTCAAGAAATGTTGGAACAGACATTTTTTGCATAAAATTGACTGACCATCTTCTTTAATAGATTTTCCTCAGCAACCACGGTTCCGTTTTGCAAATATACTGTTTCAAAATTTGGATCAATTTAGCATCAGTTTAACCTAGATGAAAGGCAGACTTTGACTGGATACTGTCAAATACGAACTATAAGATAATTATATAAAGCAATACCTGTAGCAATAATAGCAATCTAGACTGTTAACATTAGTTTAAAAAAAATCCTCAAAATAAACCTCAAAATATTTCAACTCGGTCTGCACAATGTTAGTGCATAGACTAACTTCACTTTCTGGGTGTCTGTTCAGACATAATATAAAATAAATCTCTTCTACTGAAGATTCTCTTCTACTCTACACTTTAAATGACACAAAAATTTTCAGTTTGCCTCATTTCATGATGTTTTCCACCATACTCACTTGGCTAGTTTGTTTTAAAAATCATTAAGGAAAGGCTCAAAATAAATTAAGCTAATATGAAAATATTTGTACTATCTATATTACTTATTACATATTAAAAGGAGATGTAATAAGCTAAGCGGTAGATATATATCTCTCTACATTGTCTCTGGCATATACCATATGTTTTATATTACTAGCGATGGGTGGAGAGTCTACTTGAACTAAAATTGTTAGGCTTTTTCCAAGATCTTCACGGGAATTGCATCTTCGAGTTTCTCAGCATTGCATAATGGCAGTGAATATAGAATGAAATTCCAAAGAATCAATCACATGTATTTCAGCACACGTATCGCCAAATAAACATGTACAGATTCACACAACTCAGTTTAGATTTTCAGGGAGCTAATATAAATCCAGATTAACGTTCAAATATAATGTATAATATCTCTATCTACGGGAGTAAAATGTAAGCCAAATGCGATGACAGTGTCCTTTTAACTGCTAACCAGACATGCTTTGTGAATGGCTGCCATGTATTTCGTTTGCATCTAAAATGTCCATCATGGCTAGTACCCTGCAGTTGTAATTAGTGAAGATGCAGAATGTTATCGAATATCACAACATTTTGACTGTCAGATTGCTCTAGCCGAGGAAAGTTACTTTGTAAAATGAGAGGCTGATGTTGCAGTTGTATTGACTTTTGTGTCATGTTTGTTTCAGTTTACTAGTCAAAACAACTTTCAGAGCTCTTCCTTGTCCAGAAGGTTCAGGCTGCCTTATGAAAATGAAGCTGTCTTGTTTTCTGCTTCATAAATCATTGTCAAGCTGAGCCAGATAACAGAAACCAGTTCAGATTCCAAAATGATTATTCTTAGAGATGATGTATTAAGTATACAGAATACAACTTGATTTTCATAAGCTATGTTGACTTTGCAGAACTGAGGCTAGAGGGGAAAAAAATTAATGAGTAATTGGAGGTGTGAGAGCCTGCAAAAATCCCTGGAGAGAGGGAAAGGAGTGGGTGGGGAGAATTCCCTTTCTGAGAAGCTCTTGAAGTCATTTTAGAGCTGCCATTTTCCCCTCATCTCTGCCCTTGTGCTATTTCACTGTTACAGATAACCCATTTGGAGCATCCTGTAGACCTATTTTACTGCACCCGCTAATGTGGTTTTATAACCTTCGCTGGGCTTTGCATTCAGGCTCTGGACTGAGAGTCTTTCAGAAACTATTCCCCTCATGAGCACCAATGAAAGGAGCCAATGCCACTGGAAATTTCGCTCCCCTTCACTACTCTCACTCCTCCATATCATGCCCATTTCTTGACGGCTCTGCAACACTTTCTTAGCTTTCTGGGTCTCTTTTTATAATCCAGAGAAATATAAAGTACGTGAATGATCCCTCTATAATCGGATTAGAAAAGACACAACAAAAATAACATCGTGGAGGTAAGGTGAATTCTTGAAATACAGCTGCAAGAGGTAGCTCTACACGGGAAAATATGAAGAAGGCAATGGCCAAGCTTCTTAAACCTCTGTAGGAAACCTTTTAGAGAAAAACAGTGAGTAGGAGGGATAAAGTGGGGTAATAACAACAATTTGAAAGTGAAAAGAAGGATCTCAGTCAGCAGAACTTTTTATTCATGTGATATTATCATATGATATGAGACTGGGAAAGGGCTGTGAATGGTGGATCTGAACTGTGAAGCTAAGTCTTAAGATTGTCAAGCTCTGGAGAGGGTGGGATTTAAGACAGCAGAACTTGTGCACTTCAGCGTGACAATTGTAAAAGAAACGCGAGTAACTGGACTGGATTTCAAGCTGAGAAAGTCAAGCTGACCCTTCTGTCATATGGCCCAAACAGATGGGGTTTACATTGTTTATTTTTTTAACCACCTGCAAAACAAATACCGCAAAATTAGACACTGCAACACCACAATGTCCATGCAGAGCCTAACGCGCAACGGTTTGACTAAGGCCCCTCAGTAAGGTCTGCGGCAGAAGAAGAACTTGAACCAAAGTCCACCACATGCTGGATGACCAGCACAGCCTGAGACAGTCCTCCTTGTCTTGAAACATGTGTTCTGTCGCTGGCTGCATCACCTCCCCAGAAGTTCATCTTTAACACTAAACATCGTAAAAGAAAAAACAAACATAGGAAATTTCAGCTGTGGCTGTGAAAAGAAATCATGCTCAGGGCACCCCTCAAACATGTTTCTTCATTCTTTTAACCAAGAAAAGGAAATTAAAATCAAACAAACCCATGTTTAAGGAATGTGAAGGCTGTGAAACAAACCAACAAAAGCCAGGAAATGTTCAAGTTAAGGCTGTGACACTCTGTCCTTCACTCAAGCTGTTCTGACTTATTTTTTCTAAACAGAGGGGGTTGAGATCAGCGTGTCACCCTTGGATTTGAATTTCCTGTTGTGAACTGGTATGTGCCTGTGCCTTATTAATGTTATTAGATATTGTTTATTGCATTTGTGAATGTGATGCAAGTGCACACATCTAAATTTAAATACACCCACATCTCTATGCATTATATTGGTGCAGAGCACTGTAACTATCAGAGCTTTTTGCAAGTGCTAAGATTTGTTTCCTTAACAACAATCAACCCAGAAAGTGTCTGTATTTTAACAAGCTGGTAGCCACCTCGGAAAGTCGTGCTTGTCACCATAGTGCACACAACAGCCTTTGGAAATGTCATAGTGGCTGTAGGGCTAGAGATCAAATCTACCTGCTTCAAAGTCACTCAAGCAAGAGGAGACTTTAATTTAGGCAGCACTGGGCTCCAGAAACCTGAACACGTGTTTCTGCTCCCACTCAGTAGAGGGCAGCAGTAGGTGGAGATGAGGGATGTTCATATGTTCTCAGTAAGTGTCTATCAGAAAATCAGATTTTTCCTGGATATGACAAAAACAACACAAAAAAACCCAACCCCAAGCTAAGCAAGTTGGCAGCCATATAGATGAGTACATCAGTGAATAGATGGTTCCCATGCAGCTCAGGAACCATTTGTACCATCACTGCACTCCCACCACATCTGGGATTTCACAAGTCACTGGAAGCCCGGTGGGAAGTGGGTGTGTGGATCATATGCTATTCTTCCTCTGGACACATGAGGGATTGGCGCAAGTCAGAGGCAGGATACCAGACTAGATAGACCAAATGTCTGGGCCACTATTGTGAGAATAATGTCAATTTAATGTTAGTCTATCATCACCTATTTTGAACTAACCTTTGTCACTGGCTCACTTCTGATCTCGTTTGGAGTCTGAGCACTCCGGCACTGCAGCAGCCGGCACTGGCTTCCCCCAGAACAGCTTTAGCACTGTGAACAATAGATTTTAACCTTTGCCACTTTCATTTTTTTTGGTTTTATTATCAGTCTGTGCTTCCACTACAAACTAAGCGCACAGGGCTTTGAGCTAATTACATTCTGTACATCTGAGCCAACTCTCAGTGCTTCATGCTGACACTCGGATACATCTGGGCCTGATAACAATTACAAATACTCTGGGCATACTTTAAAAAAGAGCTTATGTTACAATGTGAAACAGCATGTTTTACAGTGCTCATAACGGTCAGATAAATACAATAGCTTCAAATCCCCTTTCCGAGGCTTTAAAAAAAAGTGCCTCGCAATAATTCATTTAGATCAGGAACCCATAAGGAAAGAACCCTTCCCCTCTAGTCTCCGGGCAAGAAACGGCAAAATACTTGAACCTAACAACAGGCCAAATTTTTTGTCACAAGCTAGGGAAGAGAGATGGTAAAGAGGGGGAGGTGATGGCGGGTTTCTGGTTCAGTGACAGCAGATAGCAGGGCCTGGGTTCGGCCCGGCTAGAAGAGACCCTGAGGGATGATTCGGCCCTTCTGAACTTTCCTCTTGCTCTCTCTGTTGACTACAGAGGAAGCCTAGAGTGATTTGGATCATAACCTAAGTGCTTTGGGTATCTGAAGTGAAGTGGGATGAACTGGGGCTTGAATTCCCGGCTGTGCAGATGTATGCAGCAGTGGAGATGGGAGGGGGGCAGCTCCGCCTGTCTGCATAATTCCTCCCTCCTCACCTCCCGCTCTCCAGCTCCATTTCAGGGACCTGCTCCTGGAAACAGCAGAGAGCACTGCTGAAGGCTGCCTCGCAATGCAGCCCTGGCACTGTGACCACACTAAGGATAAAGAAAGCGTAAAGCGCCCTAAACCTGCTCTCTCCGATACCTGGAACTCCTTTTCTTAGTTATGGAGATGAAGCAGATGAGAGAGACACACATGCTGCGTTGGGTCCTCTTTTGGGTTCCTTCAAACCCATTTTAGGCCAACCTGATCACAGCTCTGCACATCTCCAGGGAGACATAGGAACACCACCTCCCCTTAGGAGCCACTGCTAGGAGCTCTTAGCAGCAGAATTGGAGCTGAGAATATTATAAAGACATTTCACAGTGTTTTCTCCAATACTTTAGTAGGGAAGGGATGCCTGAACCTGGGACTTACATAGCCCAGACAGGGGAGAGGCTTTAAAAAATTTATCCTTGGAAGAACCAAAACCAATAACCCTGTAAGAAAAAGAAAGAATGATTTAAACTTCTTTAGTGACTGTCCCACGGGAGTGATAAAAAACACTCAGAATGCTTTGCCAGTTTGCTGTTCTAAAAGAATTGTTAATGCTTTGGAATGATGGACAGAGAAGAATTAAAAGAAAAACAACTCCCCAGGCCAGGTTTTTGCATAGGGCTGTAGCAATTGTCAGTCACAAAGAGCTCCCAAGCAAGCCCTTATGATAACACACAGAGTATATCAGCAATCATCTGTCTTTTCTCAGTAAACAGTTGTATAGTAATAAAACAGAGTGATACAGCTGACTCTAACCTGGCAAATTTCCCTGCACCTAGTGTTTACATCTCTTTAAGTGTATCTTTGTCATATGGTTACAAGGCTATTTCATGCTCTCAAGTTTAATTCTTTGTAAATATAGCTCTCTGTGTGTGTGTGAGGCGCATGTGTTAATAAATGTTCCATTTGCAGCCGTTCCTCTTGCTCAAATGGAAAATTAAGAGTCCTTGATTGAACGGCGTTAGAGATTGCTGGAAGTCTCCGTTCCCATCTCTGCGGAGTCGCGATGATTGCTCGGGAAGTTTCACACTTTCAAATATTTCTGTGAAGGCTAAATCCTGCCTTCTGGTAAGTTGCGGGGAGCTGGGTTTTTTTATTATTTTTTTTTTTCTGCTAAAAAATAGGTTTTTCTGGAAAGTCTGCTCCCTGCATTCTCAGGGGTTATAAAAATGGGAATCATTTTTATTGGCAATCCACTGGAATAGTGCTGAGACAAATGGAAACTTGAAGATAAGGATCCTCGGAGGTGAAAACATACAGCTGTTGGGAATTGCGAAAGAATCTGGCCAATAAAGGAAGTCACTATTTTTCCAGGCCTGAAGTGAGTTATAGGCCGAGACGGGTGTTGTATATTTATGTAAGGCTGCAACGGGGAGCTCGAGCGACCGTATATTGCTGAAAGAGCATCATTCACATTCAACCTGAGACAAAAGGTGGAAATGAAGTAACATCCTGACTGAAGAAGGGCTCACGACAGAATAATAACATTTCAGAGAGGGGGGCCGGTGTGGTGGTCCGGGGGTAGGCCTCAAAACGAGGAAATGGTGGAGGTGCCTAGTCAGCCTTCAAAAAACACACACACACGCACACACGTGGCCTGGCCGGTGTCCTTGGGAAGGGGGGCGTTTATCTTTCACAGAAATGCCTACATGTAATTTATGTACATGTACTGGTGTGTTACTACAGTTCGACTTGCAGGCCATATTTACCAGATGCATTTTCTGCCTCATTGTATCAATAGAGATCCCAATTAGAAAAGACACTTAAGAGGATGAAGCTTTTGGAACTGCTCAATCCTTTTTTTTTAAAGAAAAAACAACTTTTCTCACTCTCTCCCATCTCATTGTTTTTGCAATGTTTTGTTAAAAGATGGCAGTGTTAAAACTGAGTCGCGTTTCTCTGAGGAAAGCTGAGGAAGCAAAGAAAAAGCAAGATTCCCTCACCATATATAAACATTTTTTTCCCATAAATAGATGTCCAAATGTAACACAAAGATGAATAATCAGTGTTTTCATGAGTTTACACATAGGGAAACTAAGGCACACAAAGAGTTAACGGGTTTTTTGAGGTCTTAACACACATATTGTGGCTCAAATTGGGAGGGAAATTGCAGCCTAATTCACAGTGAAGTGCCACATCTACAGATGTAACCGTGACTTGGAATCAAACCATACCTTTTATTTCCAAAATGTTTGAGCATACATCGTGATTAGTTTTGCTTTTTAATATAATATCCATCATTTTGGTTCAAACTGTGAAGTTTCGTTTAGGCATAAACCTTCCACAGGTTTTGAGGGAGTTTGACTGGCTTTTTAGGTGATTTGAAAGGTGGACTTCCTTTTCTAAAAACATAGTGTGGCTCAGAAATCTGTTGCTGAACCTACTCTAAAAATTAAGGTGGTTTTGGAATTTTTGAAATTATGACGGATCTTGAAAACACCAGAGCTGTTTTTCGTGACAGGATAAATTATGGCACCTGATTTGTAGACTAGAATTCCTGTGTCCCAGATGTAGCTGTCTAAACATCAGGCATTTAGTTTAGGACAGACAGGACAACTGGACAACAATGATGACAAACAGCTCCTAAGTCCCCACATCAGCCTGGGTATGACCATGACCCTCCTCCCACCATGCCAGGAGCCCTCTCTGCAGGCACTGAAATATTGCATTTTGCCTGCACTGTTTAGAAACCTTTGCTGAGATGGGATTGTTTTTTGTTTTTAAAGAGATAAAACATCAAAAGTAACACAGAAATAGTACCATTTAAATCAACAGGTTTTACATCCTCAACAAGTGGTCCGATGTTGGTCCTATCTCTTAAATCCTGGAGTATTTTGTAGAATATATTCTTCACTTATGTCCTGAATCTCTGTGCAGGTGGTTTTCTCACCTGCAGGACAGGCAAAATGGATTTGGACCCCTTACAAAATACCAAGTGACTATATTCTTTTTTTTTAATAAGCATCCAGAAGGCTTTGAACCACAACAAACCAAACAAAACCTGTCATTCCCAGACAAATGTCCAACTTGCTCTGCTCTGTGGAATTTGGACCCAGCTTAAAGCTCAACTGGCAAAGATACTCTACTGAAAAAAGTACACCTGGGCTTGGAAGAACATCTTCCAAAGCCATTAAACTTCTGAGTAAGACTATAATAACTGATGTGAAAATGAGAGTGTCTTTTTTCGTATTTTAATTATTCCTAAGTGATACTCATAAAAATATATTAGCTTATAAAGAAGCTGCTGGAGAATATAATAGGGACAAAACTGTTAGCTTTCACAGGATTTTAAAGCACTCCTCTAGAAGTACACCTGAACAACTTCAGGGAATAATATCTGGTTTAAGTAACTTGTAGAATTCTCCACTTTGGATACAATGCATAGACTATTCCACAGAGTTCAGAATTACCTACAGAAAAGCCAATTCCTTCTTCCTAAATTTATAGGAATTTTCAACAACAGAGAAAACACCCTAAAGGCATAAAGCTATTGTTCTATAGTTCAAATAGAGTCAATGAATCACAGACTTTTCAGATTTTTATTAAATAACAATAATAGTAATAATAAAACTAATATTATAAAACATTCGCTGATATCAATCAAATTGAGATTGGGCACTCATAGGTGCAGAATGAACACACTCACAGAGGCTTTATAATGCAAAAGCTGATTATTACTGTGGGGAAAAAAATCACACTGTGTTCTGATTTATCCACTTAAATGCTTAAACTTAAAAATAAGATAAGATACCCCAATCACATGCAGGTAGCCCACATAACCTTCTTGTTAAAATGCCCTTCCATTTAAACACAGATTTTAACCTTTTCCCCTTCACCGCTTACATTTTTCTTTCGTTTTGTTCAAAGCATTTAGGTAAATTAGGATGAGGTGCCTCCATAAAAATGCAAGGGGATCAGTGAAACTTTCATCTCTAATTTATTCATGAAGGAGAGAGGTCTTTCCTGGTCATGCTGTGCATCATCCTGTCAGAATGACTTTCCTTCTTCTCGAGAGGGGATAAAGGGAGATAGAAAAATCAGGGGTTTGGGCTTTCCTACTAATAATCACTGGAAGGGAGAAAACTGTGCACTGCTTTATTCAGTGGTTATTGTACTGGAGCTAAATTTAATATCACATATTACAAGGCCAAGTTTCAATATTAAGGGGACTGAAGTTACTAATGTGTGAAAAAATAAATTATTTATGTAAAATAACTAGATAGTCTTTTCATATAGTTCACACGTAACTTTTAAAATATCAATTTGTGGATTCTCCTACCAACTCTAATAGGTACAATGAATAGCTTTCTGTCTGGAAGAGGGCAGAAGCATGCGTGTGCTTGGTGAGGGTGTTGCAAGCATGCACAGCACACACCACTTGTCTCTATTAGCACAGGTCCTGCCGACTCGAAGCTGTGCACGGAAATATTCACTTTTGATTTCAGCTCTGGAAACTCACTACAACTGAATAAAGTTTTAATATTCATTCTAACAAAAAATAGATTTAGTATTAATAATAAATGTGCTTTGTGGCTAGTATTCCCCATCCCTTCCAAAATCTTCAGCTTTCAGATTGATTCCTTTCACTTATTGTTGTTATGATAACATCCCATTTTGCATCCTGATCTTTCAGAGGGGCAGAAACAGGCTTATAATACAAATGGCCTTTATCCCAGCTGATGAATGAACTCTTCTGTGTTCCCCCAGCTTACAAAAATTATCATCTTTTATACATGCTTTAAAAAGAAAAGGGTGGGGGCTAGGGAAGCAAAGCAGGATCTGGTATTAGTCCTTTTAGTCGTCAGGAAATTACAAAATGTACACTTGCGGAGTAAGCAATTTTCGCAGTCTGCTGGCACATCCATCTTTTTAATGAGCCTTGTTTATAACCTGACGCCATGTTTCTAGTCACCTACCCTGTTTACATCTTTGGCCCCTTTAATTAAGAGAAGAACCAGTTAAAAGAAAGTAAGAAGAAATATTAATATGATCTGATTAATTCAGCTAGCGGGAGGTTATGGGGTACCAAGGTTATTATAACCTATAAAGGCAACATGAGCAAAGCTGTGTTCATTTGTAATTTTATTAGGCAGAGCAAATTAGTGAGCCCACATGGCAATGACAAAAGACCCCTTCCTATTCTCTCTTACCCCCCACCGAAAGGGCCAGGCGCCTAAAGTTAGGCTCCATATTAGGCAAATGAGAGCTGATATATCTCAGCCAACAACTAATGAGAATCTCCAGAGTTGGAGCTGTGCTAATTTGAAAACATTAGCTGGGATTTCTTTTCCTTTTTTTGGTGTATGTACAAAGTCCAACTAACCCAACCCCGCTGTTGTCACGGGGGTCAGTGGGGCGAAGATGGTAAGGCAGGAGGGGGAGAGGAGTCCCCAAGGGGTTAAAGATAAAACATATGAGGGGACTAAGAGGAAATGCTGATAATGTGTAGAACATTAGGAAAAGCATAGATCATTGATAATACAAGGGGGAATATAATTACATATAATCGCATGACACTTATGCAAGAGCCCCTCCCAGCACCCCAGATAAGAAAACCCGTATCTTTTCCTTACATTGTTATCTTGCAGCGCCCATGCGGTAATATTGAAATCATGGCAACATCAAGCCCCTTTCAAGGCTTTCCAGTGCTGCATCTCTCATGATGTGACTTCACCAAACTCAGGTAAACCTCTTGCTGAAAATGCAGGTGGATCCCAGCCTAGTGCAATCCACAAAATTCACTATTGGATCAAGTAGTTAATCACAGCCATGCTAATCCAAGCTAGAAAAACACTGCATCATCTTGATGGTACACAGATAATAAAAACCCGAAAAGCTTTCCGGCTCCTCAGAAGAAAGGCCTGACCTGACCTGACAAAATGCATTTATCCCAGTGACTGGGGTGTGATGGGAAAGTTCACAGCCCTTCTGAACAGTTTGGTCTGTAAGTAACTGCTGCATATTACACATAACAGATGAACAGCACTTCTATTCCCCATTGCACAGGATCGGGTAACTGAGGTACTTTAAGATTAGGAAAAAGAATAACAAGCTTTCTACTGCATTCATATATTTGTTTGTTTGCTTGCAGGTGTCCACCAAAATCTTTTGTGGGACTCTATCAAACTGAGATATTAAAAAATCATGAATACTCCAGCAAATCTGGCTGAAAAGAAGACAGAAATCACATAACTCCTGAGGCTGAGTTATCAGAAAAATATCTTGGACTCTGGTCTTATCTTATGCTTCAGCCACTCACCATGACTACTCAACTATTGCTGTATCTTTGCTACCTGTACCATTTAATTCTATTGATATTCCAAAATGTCACTTTTTATCAAAGACACTCACTCAGCTGTGAGCCAACTGAGTGAGCAGATGGGCTACAGACCATAGGAGCTTTCTGTTTAGTGTACAGCATGAAAAACAGACAAAAACCCAAGGTCCCTGATAGCAGTAAGAGAGTTAAAAGGGCTGCAAGGCGGGGGGGGGGGGGGGGGGGGGAAGAGGTGTTCCCAATTTTTAAGTTCCTCAACTCATAAAACTAAAGTTGAGAGATTTAAAAGAGATGCAAAAACAGGAATGAAAAATGTAAAAATCACCAAAGAATTACTCCAAAAAGAAGGTGGGGGCTTTTAAGACAGAGACCATCTTACTGAAAAATCAATTTTAAGAACATTATATTTCACACTTCATTGTTATCTCAGATTAGGTAGCAAGCTTAATAATACTGAAAACTACTTTTATGTGTATCTAAATCATGCATCTCTCAATGTTTTTCCTCACCTAATCTCCAAATGATTTCATTAACACACAAAATCCTGCAGTCCAGGTACAAAATCAGTGATGGGGCATTGCCAGACTGAAAAGCCACACAGCGTTGTGGTCCCTGACTACTGCACATACAGTTAAGTTGCTCTTTTCACTCCTGTGACAAATTTCATTGACTCTGTTAGGCCCAATTTTATTGAAATGTATTGAAGTAAAAAATTTCATTACCAAACCCTAGCTACTGAGAGGGAAGTTTAAGGCACTTTAGTTTAGCAAGATTTATTCTTTTTTTTTTTCTTTTACACATGACCTTGGATTTTGAGAAGTGGTACCTCTAAGAATTCTGCTAAGCCACAGCCCATGGCTTTAAGATACTACTAAGGATAAGAAAACTCATGGTGACTGACAAGTTCAAACCTCTCTTTCACAGCAGTGCCTGTAAAAGCCAAAAGGCTCCAAGAATTCAAAGACAGATTTATTGTTCAATTTGTGTACTCTTACACACACTTTAGCAAGTATTATTAGGTGCTGTGGATTTTCAATCATTTATGTTACTGGTGTGTTGAATTATCCCAGTGATTTCCTGGTGTGGACCAATGAGCTGTTTTGGGTCTTGCAAGACAGTATCAAAAAAATGTTGCTTCAAACCAAATCCGGAACCCCCTCTCTGGACAAAAAACAACATCGCTGTGAGTTCCAGCTTTCTGAAGATAAGGTTTGAAAACCATTAAGTTCATTTTTTATTTTTTCTTCTGTTTCTCCACACCATCAAAATCTGGGTAAGACTAGAAAACATCAACATGCCAAAATGAAAAATACCATTTAAAACAATCTGACACCCCAGTGCTGGGCCTCATGCCATTTTAACACAAGCTGGGACATATATTTGAAAACCCAGAAGAAAATTAGTTCTTGGGATATCTTCAAGTCCAATTTTGCACTTGCAAGATGAAAGACAGGACTTTTTAAAGGAGTCTAAACAATTTCAGGCTCCAGATTTTAACAGCTTTCAGTGGACCCAACCTTTCAGATAGAGATGCCAGCTGTCATCCTCAACGCAAAGCAATTCTCTGGTAGTGTAAACCTCCCATCCACCTACTCTCACTTGCCTCCTTTCCTTCTCCATATCACAGGGTGGCAAGACAAAAAAACACACGATAGTGGAGCTACAGTGTGCCGCTCTGTTGGGCTGTCCTTTCAGTGCAATAAAGGTAATCCTACGGTTGCTTTGGGTTATCATATGGCCACCGAGCTCTAGGTTTTCTGGTGGTTTGGAAGTCACCTTTCCTTGATGACACAATAGGTTTTCCCCAGAAAAGGACTCTCCATGTTCCCCAGTCCCTTCTTTTCAGCCATCAGTGACGAGGAAGTTGGCAGAGTACTTCAAGACCAGACTGAAATTCAGGAATACAAACACAGGACCAAAGTCCAGGAAGGATGCTGAATGCCTCTCCAAGAGGAATTATTCCTCTCTCATTCTTCCCCACTATGTCTTAAAGTGGGCCGATGAAAAATAATCTGAATAGCACAAAAATCCCTGCAATGTGTGAACTTTCATATGGAAATAGGTTTGTGGCTATTCATTACCTGTTTATATTTGCAAGGTTAAAAAGTTTAATTGATCGTTCAATAAATTATCACTTTACAGATCAGGTTAGGCTCTTAAACAAACCACGAATCACCATGTTAACATGCAGATATAAATGAGTCTTTCTCAACAGGATAAACACTGTCCCCCATGTACGGTAGGTGTGGCAATTAGATTATTGATTTTAGGTAAATGTCTTGTTAATTATGCAGGAGGCTTCACTACTTGTGTTAATTAACTTACTGCTCCTTTGAATCAATACACTGTGGCCTCAGGAGAAAAAGCTTTCTCCCCCTGGTCTTTGGGGCAAAAAAAAAGAAAAGTTTTGTTCATCTCCTTCCCTCTCTTTATTCCTGAAATAGATCAGTTCCACATGAAAAAAAAAAAAAATTGAGAACAAGAAAAGTGTTAAGAGATCACCAGATACTTCAGCCAATGAAAATGAAATTCAGAACTTTTTCAATGAAAGACAAAAGTAATGTTCATCCTGTAAGGACTGAACTCCAAATGATGCAGAGATTATCAGTGGACCAACCTGCAAGTTTTCAGTACTAGAATTTGTCAGTACTTCCCAGGTTCTTGAGAACTTGAGATGTCTCTCTTCCCTTGTTCAATTTTTTAAACTCTCTTTACAGTTTTATTTTTCTAATGGCTTTACGAGAAACTTGTCTTACAGGAGCCTCTTCACCAGTTTCTCTCACCTCAAACTTCCCTCATCTATAACCTCTTTTTTCAATCTCACACCTTCATTTTCCACTGAAGTTGTCTGTTGCCCCTTTTTCCTTTTCACTGCCTCTAGTCTTGCTTTATGGGCAAGAGTTAGGATGACCAACACCCACTTTTACACCGCTATCCCTGGAGCTGGCTACACTTTCAAACAAGTACGGGTTTTAAGCCCATTCTCAAGTTCAGACCTGACTATCATTCATATATCTTAAATAGTCAGCACAGGCTTAGGTCAAATTACAGACTACTCTCAAGAAGGAAAACTCAAACTCATCTAGTGGAGGTCTAATTTTATAGACTTATGTTGTTGTTGTTGTTTGCTTGTTTTTTAATAAGCTACTTTGATCTAATATTATCTAACAGAAACCTTCAGTCAGGAAGTCCCATACAGAACTTCCCCAAAATTTTTCATGTTGTTGTTGGAAATTCTGAGCTCAGAGCAACACAGGTTCTGTCCGGATTAACACTTAGGGTTAGAATTATGAATATAAGCACAAATTTTCACATGATCACAGCCCAAAAAAGTACGAAAACTCCCTGGATGCAGGTGGATCTGGATGTCTGGGCAAAAGGTCAATCATTTCCTTTTCATCTGCAAAAAATGAAATAAGGTGAAAATAGTTTCCTACTTGGCCTTTGGTTGTTTTCATATTTTCTCCTTTTCTTTTGGTGATTTTGCAGTTCAAATCCTGTTTCTGTTTTTTCCCCAGTATATTTTGTTTGTGCTTTCTTTGTTGAAGGGTAGAGATGAATGATTAGGACCATAACCCTGAAGATACTTAAGCATAACTTCACTCATATCAGCAGGCTTGATGCAGTCAACGAAGCTTTTACATGAGCAAAGTTACTCACATGTCTTAAGTGCTTGCAGGATCAGGACCTTAATCTTGTGTTTTATGCTATTCGTTGACCTTGGTCATGTACACGTTTATTACTGGTATGAAAAAGTACAAGGTAGAGTGAGTGACATTCTTGATGCAGGGAGAGGTTTAACAGGGGAAAAAGAAATGTGAGTGGTTTTTTAACTATTCTAAAAATAACCCAAAAAAAAACCCTTGGTAAAAGTTTGAGACTAGCTTGCATTGATGTTTACATGAAGCCTGTTATACATAATTTTCCGAAGCTGTTTTCAATCATGCAAATGATTTTTTCCTTTGCAATATGCTAATGCAATCTGATTTATTTCAGTTGTAAAAGTTAATTACAATGTGTTTGTGAGTCCCTAAAGATGATGTATTAAATGTTTATAACCAGGATTATTAAAATGTCCTGTCTCGATTACAGTGCTTCTCTTTCAAACACTAGAACTAATTGTAGCCTTAAATCACAACAACCTCACCGTTAAAATTAACACAAGGGCAACATTGCATAATTTTAATTAATTTTAATTTGGCCAAAGCAAATTAATTTTTGTTTTCTAGAAGGACAGCTAAACTCTTTCC
>NW_009646608.1:4378270-4430235 GCF_000708025.1 Charadrius vociferus | reverse complement strand
CCAGTTCATAAACTTGTCTCTTTTTCCAACATTTGTATCCCTTTAATGATTCCACGGCTTTATATTTACACTTTAAAATGCTCTTTGATTTCTCGTGTTCTTTCTATTTTCATTGAAATGACCGTATTCATGTCTGAAGTCCTTATTACTCTGCACCCAAAGAAAGAGAATGAAATAATGGTGCAATATCCAGTATTTCACTGATTGTGCATGCCTGTGCATAGCACTGAATTGTTCTGTAAAAAAAAGCAACTCAGAGACCCTTGAAGCTTTGCATCTTCAGTTTTTCTTTTCTGAACACTGCCAAAAGAGTTCTTGATGTCTGATGACAAAAAGTCCTACCAAAAAAAAAAAACAAAAACCAACCAAACTCCCTAGAGAAATAATTTATTTGCACACCTACATTCTCTTTGCTTTGGTGTTGCACTAAGGATTTTTGCAGGAAAAATGAGTTTCTTTGTCCAGATGGCATAAATCATCTTGCTTATGAATTCACTAACTGAAGCTTGAAACCTTCATGCTGTGTGACATCACAGCTGGTAGCTGGGGTACCACAATGACATCACAGAACAGATTGCTTTGAGCCACCTTTGGGATTAACAACAAGAGAAAATGAGGACATTAATTTTCTTATGCTTTTTGTTGTTACTGTTTTTATAAACATAACCAAAACTATCAGACTCACACCTAGAGGTCATCCTGATGCAGCGTTTGAAATCTCCCTTTCTTCCCTTATGAAATACCAAATTCCTATAATGGTAAGTGTGGGATTTGGCTGTACATGAGTAATTTATTGCCAGGGAAAGGGAGCAAAGTTTCAATTCAGGGAGTTTCCAGTGCTTTTTTTCCAGAGGGAGCTGTGGTTTGCCTCTCCCACCCACAGAAGCAGCTGTGGGAGCGAGGGATGGGTAGGGAAGGGCTTGCCCTTCCTTATGTGGTGGGAGCTGGAACAAGAACAAGCTCACCGCCTTACATGAATAGAAAGGACTCACTTGTCCCTGTGCAACACTTAGCAAAGAGCATATGTGCATGTTTTTTATGACAGACAGGAACTGCATTTATACAAGGACGGCCACACTGCAGCAAATCAAAAGTCAATCTAGACTACGATCCAATCTTAAACTTCGGCAAGAGCAGTTGCTTAGCCAAAAGTATAGAAACAGGTCAAGCGTATCACACCACCCATCCATGCCTCATGATTTCTAAGTATTAAGGAAGTATTAAGATTCTTCCATGAATTTGACCAGTCTTCCTTGGACCCATGAGAACATCCACAACATCCGCTGATAAGAAGTCCCTCAGCTCAGCTCTGTGTTGATTATCAAAAACTGTTCAGTGTTGTTTATTCCTTTTTGTCCAAATGCCTCAAAGCAATTCTAAAGGGCAGGTAAGGTTTATTCTCCAGCTTCTGTGTAGGGAGAAGCTGAGGTAGAACAAGTCTGTCACTGTCTTCCTGTAACCACACCATGCTAAAAGGGTCAGTCACCTAGTGGTCAGTCTTAAGACTTTGACCAGTCCATGGGCTTTCATGATGCTTGTATTTCTTTTTCACACCATGCTGGGGAAAAATGGCATCTATGTAAGCCCTGTACTGGGTATCCTCTGTTGTTTAATTTGTCTCTGGATAAAGGAACCAAATTCAAATGCACACAGATCGTCAAACTGAAGCTGATAATGCCTCCATTTCTCACCTCTGTCTTTGACCTGACGAAGCTGCTGCTTAAAAGAGGGAGCAAACATGGACTTGTGGGTATCATCTCACCTGCATAAGTACTGTTTACTGGTGCATGCATTTCTGTGCCAAGCGACTCAGTCATAGTCCTGGCACGAGCGTCAGGTCAAGGCTGCAGCTGCCCTGAAGTTGAAAGGTAACCTGAATTACTTATGTGTTTTAACAGATTCCCCTGAGTCTTTTCATCTTTCTCTGCTCCTCAGCTACACGTGTGAAAATAGGCCTTCTGCAATACAACATCAGATTTTCAGTTGCATCGGTCGCACCTTGGCTCTGAGGAACATGTTACCTGAATGGTCCTAATCAGCTATTTTCACTTGAAGCCTGTGTCCATTTGCTCTCCTCACTCCCCCCAGCCCTCATGCTTAGAGTCTTCCTGGAAAAGGAAACCAGCAAGAAGGATGAAGCTGCACTCGGTTCAGATTCCCCTTGACTGGAGATATAAATCTTACCATGGCCAAACATGTCCAGTAGTGAAACTGCTGTCTTTAAGCACTGGCAGTCTGCACCCTGCCATCTTCATCCTTCTGGTGGACAAATGGCTGCTGTAGTCTCGCAATTCAGAGGAGAGAAATACAGGGCTAAGTGATCGATCTTCTCAGTGGATCGTCTCCTCACTAGCTAGGAGAAGCACATTTGCTTTAGGTTTGATTTACATGCTACTGGCTATCTTTAGCATCCTGGTGATTTCCAAAAAGATCTCTCAACACAGACATTAACTCCTCAAATAAAGCCAGACAGTGGCTGGGCAGGGACTTGCTGCATAGCAGCTGAAATGAACAGTGATTACAGATAGGATGGGACAGCACAATCCAAAGAAAAAGCATGTGAGGTTTGTAAGGGCCTGGTCTGCGTGTTCAAATCCTATACTTAAATAGACAACGGGTGAGCATTACCACAACAAAAAATTACTGAACCACCTGAACTATTCTGTGATTCTCTGTTTTTCCTTTTGTGGTGATATTTCCTACGGACTCAGTAGAAAATAGCTGTTCAGTTCATACCTTCCTTCAGTAGGGTGTGGATGAAGCATGGACAGAATGGACCAAAGACCCAGATAACAAAGCAGTTCTCATTTCTTGGATAACCCAAGATCAACCCAAGCATCTCAAGAACAGATTTTCAGAATTGCTGAACAGCTACAGATTATCACAGATAGGTGCTCAGCAGCTCTTAAAACAGGACTTTGCAGTTTGGAGACTGTTTCAGCCTACGGGCTATCTTTCACAGTGCAGCAGACAGATTTTTTAGCTGAAAATCAGGGAAGAATTTGAGGGAAAGTGGTGACTGAATTTCTTTCATTCATCATTTATAACTGAGGGTACACAGACAAATATGAGGTCCTTTGCTTATAGTCCAAGCTGGCTGGACACTTTCCAGAGCCCATAAAATATAGTGAAAGTTTATATGGGTTTACCTAACCAGGCTTGATCCTGAGTGCTGTTTTTCTGCACTGTTTTAACATGTCCTACAAAAGCAGTGTCAGACTATCCTCAGCAATATTGAATGACACTCAGTCCCATCCAAACAGCTCTTCACCTTCTCTTTTAATGGAGATTCAGCATCTAAAGGCATTGAGACTGCAGTGAACTTCTGTCAGCCTCAGCGTTAATGACTGAAAGCCAGCATCAAAGTAAGAAACGTAAATAGGAATTTTTTAATTATAATGAATGGCACATTAACCTTAGCATGAATCTGTTGTGACTTTTCAAAATGACACACGTGTGGTGCTGTGTTTGAGCTAATGCCCTGGGCCTTCACTTGAGATCTATGTTTGCTTTTCTGACCAGAGTGGCGCCCATCCAGCTACCTTCAGTCATGGTGGGACGTATCTGTGGCCAGCGATACAGAATTATCCTGAGAAATATTGATGGTAAAGAAATGTGCTCATCTGCTTACTGTTGTCTTTCTTATTCTGGGGATAAATAAACTTGTTAATTCCCAAGAAATGAGATTAGACATTTATCACTAGTATTAAATCCACATACAAGAGGCCAGACTCTCTGTAAGTCATCAAAGCTCTGCTGAAGTCCATGAAACGATGCCAATCGTTACCAGCTGAGACCCTGGCCAAAACACTGTGAAAAACCACAAATACATTACTTTCCATGAAACAGAACACACAAATGTTGTATTATGATGGAAATGTTTTCAGAAAGCATGTTGCTATTAACGGACCTTAGATATAATAAAAATATATTTGCTGTTTAAAATAAATGGTAGAGCAACCAGTTTACGAAGATGGTACCTGCATAAATGGTAGAGCAACCAGTTTACGAACAAACCCTGATGGTACCTGATGTGCTGCTTTTCCAGGTGCCAAAGGTGGAGTGATAAACATTGCCATATGTGAGAACTGCATACCTATCCTCGGACCATGGATATCCTTTGATGGTCTTCCAAGCTTAGGCATGTTTCTCCATACTGTGGCTTTGAGGATAGCGTGCCATCGTATGTCAGAGCCACACAAAAATGAATTATGGTGGAACTATGTGAAGTAAAGCTAAGGGTCATATAACTTTTCACACCCCTGTAGACTGCTGACAAAGAGAGACGGAAAAAAAGTCCCTATCTTTCTATCTGGGTTTCACTCAGTTCTTAACAACTTCGGAAAGTCCCGTGTTGTTTTTGTAAATCAGACATTCTAACCATCAGAATGGCCCAAATGTCCTATGGCAAGGACTTTGACTGACCCATTGTTTGGTTTTTTAAATTTGTTGCCTAAATATCTATAAGTCTTCCTTCAGGTGCCTGAATATTTTGCCCGCAGTTGCATGCCAGGAGATGGCTTGATTCTACAATTGGCCAGTGCTGACTGAGGTTTCTCTCTTCCTACGCATGTGTCAGCTGTACAACTTTTATATGCAAATTCCTCTCGCAGCTGTGGCATGGCCTGTGATTTAACTCGGAGACTCAACCTGATTTAACTCAGAGACTCAACCTTCTCTAGAGCAATTCACTTGCACCAGGATTTTGACTTTTGGTTAGTTGGCCCTTCCTCTGCTCTTCGTGTTTACAGCATCATTAACCCATAGGGAAAGGGTGAGCTTACCCGTCACTGGAAATACAGAACATAGTAAAAGTCAAAGTGATATAATGGAGCTGCTCTCCACCTACAGACAGACACAGTTGACTCAGCCAAGCGGACTGCTCAGGCCCAAGACTTTGCACTTCTCTGATTGTTTATTTTGCCACAGCCCAGTACCTTTGCCCTGTGCTGCCATGTATTTTCAAGTCAATGATGAGCTGGGTGTGTATATCCCGATTTTTCCTCACTCATCCTGACCAGAAATAAACAAGACTTTAAAAAGCAATTTCTCTCCTTCCTGCTTTTATCTCCAGGATTCTGCTCAGTGAACAGCACTGGAGCTTTATTCAGCATATCAATGCACCTCACACATCAGCATTTATCATTACTATTTTAATGATGGGGAGACCGAGGACAGGTAAGCAAATTGGCTTGCCCTAAATTATGAACTGTTCTAAATTAAGCACAGTGGATGAGTTAGAGGAAAATACCAAATATCTTGGGGGAAAAAAAAAAAAGATGTTTTTTTCCTATGTCTATTTTTGTTTTGCTGTTGGTTGTAAATTATTGCACGAATGTGCACTTCCTAATGATGGCCACAGACAGTAAGGGGAAATTCCATACAGGCAGGGGAAGAAAGTACAATTAATTTCATTATATTTCCAGTACAAATTAATCAAAAGAAAGGCCTACTGTTCATTAGAATCTCTGTTTTCACGTTTTCAGCTCCTTGTCAAGTGTCTAGGTGATATGTAGACCAGAATGGAAAGCCAAGATTTTAAAATAACCCCAGAGCTGAAATACTGTAGAGCCACAAATCTTAGGACCAAACCCGCTTAGGGTAAATCCGCAGAAGCCTTCACTAAAAGCTGACAGTCCCTGAATGTTCCTATGAACCAAACTGCGGAGGTTCTTTCCCCAGCTGCTGTCTCAGTCTGGTGTTACTTCAGGCCAGAAAAGACATCCAGAAATATTATGTGTTGGGTGTCATCAGCAGAGAAAATTCTGTTACCTATAGGGAGCTTGAATCAACTGGCACTTCTGGCCCAATTTCTTGGATTTCTTGAATGCAAAGGATTTCTCAAAAGAGTCTTCATTGCCTCTAAAAACAAAACTGCATTAAAATAAAATAAATTAAAAAAAAGATAGACCAGAACAGGAAGTCCTGAAAGACATATTCTTTCTAGCTCCCAGGTCTCTCAGAATCTGACTTCAGATCCTCTTCTCCATGTTTCAAGTCGGGTTTCATCAAAACTAGAGGTGTTCTTCACCCAGCCCTTCAGAACCCCAGCCCTGGCTCTGAGTGAATGTGCATAAGGCCCATCCTAGCAGTTTTCTGTTGGGTTTCCTTTCGATCACAGAACAGATTCTTTCTCCACTCAGTGGGCAATGAACCTTTCAACATTTACCCCATGGCTGCAACAGCTTCATTTATCTTCATCATTGAAAGCAATTCTATAATTATATCTTGCATTGTTCTCCGCAAACCGCTCGCCAGCTAAGAAAAATATGTAATCAGCCGCCTTCCTTTCTAGGCAAAGGTACGTGTGACCAGTGAGACCTTTCCAAACTAGGATTGTAAAAGAAGTTAGATGTTAGATAAGGACTATTCTCCAAAAGAGAAATATATGCAAAAAGGAGGAGATAGACATCTTGCCAGAGAGTAGCATTTCTAGATAAACACTTCTGGTTATAGATGATTTCAGATCACATATCTGCTTTCCTGTGTTCCTCTGATTACTACTGCTTGTCACTGACACTAAAATTGGAATTTGTGGCTGACCCCCATTCCCTATTGGCAAATGACCCTGAAAGGGTTATCAAGGCCTTATACCCAGTTTTTTCCTCTTCCCGTGGCTTTAATTGTGCTGGTAATCTCACACAGCTTGTAAATTGTGAGAAGAGAGGGAGAGGGGAAAAATGCAGAAGAAGTTGGGTTGAAAACCATGGAATTATGTCATAAATGCAAAGTTTCTCATAGGAAAGTCTCTGTCTCAACTATGCAGGATGGGGCGGAGGGTGGGAAGGAGGAGGGAATTCTTCAGGAAACTCAGAAAGAAATAAACCGCTCCTCTTGTCTCTCACGTTTTGCAGAGTAAATGCTTGGCATTAAAGAAGCCATGGGCTCCCTTGTCAGGATGAATCATCCCCTTGGAATCTGCACAGAGCATAATGAAGAGGCGGTATATTGCAAAAAGCCAAATGCATGTGCTGGAATCACAGCCCGCTGCTTCCAGCAGAGCCCCGCAAACTCAGCCTCGCTCACTCCCGTTCCCATTTCTGGTTTGTGTCTTGTCACCTAAAACATAAACAAAGCCGAGGAGCTCGCGGAGAGAAATGAGGGGGTGGAGGAATGGGGTGGAGGGAGGATGAGGCGAGGTTTCCAGCGAGACCCAGCTCTTCCTTTCGCTGCCCACAAGAATGAGAACATTCCTCTCGCACAGCCTGGTGCGTGGACCCCAGCCACATCCCTCCTTAGTAACAGAAACATGCTGCGGGAAGAGAGCGTCCCCGGGATGCTCCTGGGTATTTTTCCCAGCATCGTACATTTGGTTTGTGTTTTATTGCTCTGGCAATATTAGGCGCTCTCAGAACAAGATGACACTTCAAGAACACATGGAGACGCAAAAGACAACAGCCTCACGAGTGCAGCCCATAGCGAGCTACCAAGACACTTGAACGAAACAGTGTATAGGTAACATTTTGCATAAGGTAACTTACTTCAATGCTGAGCTACAAAAGCATCTGAACGAGAGAAACTTTTCAAAAGGATTGTGTTTATTTACTCCACAGCATTTCCCATGAAGTAGAAAATAATGGTAGTTATGACAGGGAATTACAGGTGAAATAAAATAGATGTGAAAAGCTTTTGAAGTGTTCCCTCTTAAAATTTTAAAGGCGCAACCCACTGTATTTCCCCTTTTTTTGAGTACCTTAGCAGGGGATTGCCTTGCTGACATCAATGCACCAAAGGTAACGCACAGGATACAGCAGTACTCCAGAAAAGGGTCCACTTCCACAGTTCCCACTGTTCTAATAAATACAACTACACTATTCCCACCACCTCCTCTTTCCCACATGCCTCTGACAGTTGGCAATAATAGAGTTGCTGGATTCGTATGGAAAGAAGGAAATGAAATATTAAAATAACAAGACAAAGATAAGATTTGCATTTGTACTTATACCATTGGCTTTTAAGAGAGTTTCCCCTATTAATATTAGATTTTGACAGAGAGAGGGGGAGGCCAAGTTTCTGTGCGTTTCAAATGCTGACCGTCATCCTGCTGTCATTACTAGTGTGTTTCTGAGCTAACTGATCATTCGGCGGCAACAGCTTAATTCAGATTGGGCAGATACACACAGCCCCATCTCTGTCAAACTTACCAGGCTGCACAACGTGGAGTTTATGCCAGATTTACGCTGGATGTGTCTAGACAGACAATATCTGATCTGGCTTAAAGTAAGAGTGGCATGAACAGACAATATCTGCACTGGCAAAAAGCCTGGCAGGACAGAGTTAAGCTGTGACATCTTTTTTTAACAAACTCCAGTAAGAGGAAAAATTTATGTAAGAGCAGAATTTCATATTGTGTAGCTACAGAGCTTTTCACTTGGTATTAAGGCTCCTAGTGCTGGATTTTCTGTATCACTGAAATGCAGCTGTAGCCTTTGTTTACACTCGTGCTGTGAGCTCTACGTCTTCCTTGTGTTCAATTCAATGTCAGCACAGCTCTTAAATGGGTTTTGGAGCTCATGGAGTTCATGCAAGGATTCATTACAACTAGACGAAGCTGTTTCTGAAGACGTACCCAAGCAGTTTGAATATAAAAGCATTAAAAATATTGACCATGCTTGGCCCCAGATTTAACATTCTCACTAATTCTACTTTTCTTCATGGAAAAAAAAAAAAGCTTTCATGTGTCTGTTGATCTTTGGTTTATAACCCCTTTAAAACTGCATTGACTTTTTTGACTGCCAGAGACCCTTCCTTCTACAGGTTGCCCCAAAGTGACATCTCCCTTACTTGACGGTATCAAGAGGACTGACCACACAACTGTTTTATGCCTCCATGGCACGTGTGAAGACTGTTTTCCAAGCAAACCGTGCTTTCCACAGGTCCCCTGGTAAGCCTGGCAGAACCACCACACATGAATTAGAAGGGTCTTGATTCACATCTCAGCTGCAAAAAATGTGCAAGACATACACTGAACGAGTCCAGCCACCGGATGGGAGGACTCAACTAATTGGTGGAGTTGGCTCAAATACTTGGCCACCAGCTGGCTGATACAGCAGCCTCCAGCCCCAGGGAGTCAAATGTTCCACCCAGAATCAAAGCTGGGTCTCTTTAGCGGCAGAGCAGAGCAATAACCTCTGGTACCACATGGCTCAGACCATTTTTTAATTATTATTATTAATTTTGAAACATAAAAATAGTAGGAACTCTTTTCCAAAATTTAATTTGCATTTTAAAAAGCAGAAAAGAAAAGAATGAAAGCATATGGTATCAATCATATTTTACAATACTTGTAACTGCAGTTCGGAAACATGTGTTTCCTAACTGCTCATTCAGCAGTATCTGTATAATTTTTTTAAGCAAAAAACAACCCTCTAAACAAAGCATTTAAACTAACTAGCATTGCATGATATTGTACTTAGCCGAAGCGAACCATTTTATTTGGGTGTAAGCTGAACAGAACCAGCGGTTACTGTTGCTCTGTTACTATTCCAGAAACCTTCTTTCAACTTTAAATTAGATTCAAGAAGAAAGGAAGAAAAACACCATTCCTTCAAGTATCGCCACAATTGCTACTCCTGTAATGGCAAACACTGAAAGTGTGGTATATCTTGTTCATGCTGTTGCCAGAGCACTTTATACATAAACAACAGAGGATCTGCCTTAATGGAACAAAGCAACGGCTCATCACAACAGGTTCCCTGTCTCAGTAGCGGCCTTTTAGCGGCTGCTTCCAAAAAAGCACAGGATCTGCCTCATTCATTCAGCCAACTGATGCTGAGAAGGCAAGTACTTCATCTTGATCTTCTGTGATGATTAATTAATATTTGGATCATCTTATTTTCCTTTACCATTAAACGTGGCTGAAAAGTAGGGTCATATTGCTATGCGTGCCTTGGGATGCCCAACATAGAAACTTCATGAATTTAACTCATATATTTAACAACCCTTCAGAGAACCATCATACATCAACGTGGAGGAATAACAAGAACTGGTTCCAGTTACCTATGCCTCAAACCAAATGCAACACTTTTTTTTTCTCAGATCAGATCAGTACCCAATTTCTCGAGAGATATACGTGCCTCCCTCCCCTCCACCCGCCACCCCCCATTTCACCATCCTGTCAAAACCCATTTTCTCTGCTGAAAGCCACTGGGTGATTTTTAGCAGATAAATGTGCCACCTTCAAAATTCAACTCTATCACATTTTGTTTGTTTGTCTGTCTCTCTGCTGTGTTCTGCACACCTTCTTGCAACAGAGTGATAATATAGTTATTGCCAGAAAAAATGGGTGGACATCCCTCTTCCTCTCTCAGTCACACTGACATCCATTCATTTTACACTGAAATAACTCCATTGACTTTATTGTACTTGTTCTGACTTGGTATTGGTACAAGCAAGAAAAGAACAAGGTTCTATTTTTATTTTTCATTTCCTACGTGCAGCTGATGTCTGAGACCCTGCAGCGTGCGGGCCTGTGCCGAGAAACTTGACAAAAATCCACCCTCCTCTCTGAAAATGAAACAAGGGTTTATCAGCAAGAAATTAGCAAAGCAATCAACATGCAAGAGGATCTTCATTTAATAAGTGCTAACTTTTATTTTCCTAATAGGCATTAAAAACAATAACACTACGACCATGATACAATTTGATTAAATTGGCTCCGATGGCTTTGGGAGCAGTAATATGATTAAATGTCTAACACAGAACATGTTCTTGGTGGCTGATCGGCAGAGTGCCTAGCTTTTATTCCACACACACTGCAATTCTTGGTGATGATGGCATTAACCATTTCCTATCCAAGCCTGACGGAAAATAGAAGTGCTTTCCCACCAGGAAGACCTGAGAGACACCCTGGGGCAACACTGTGGAGTGAAGAGCTGGAAATAATTTCCAAATATTCTCTTCCCATCTCTTCTTCATATCTTGTACATCCAGCTCCTTGATCATTGCGTAACCTGTAAGTGGAAAATGTCTTCCTACCATCTACTTTGAAACACAACCCCCAAAGTTAGGATCTTGACACAACCTCCAAGGTAAGGATCTGGACACAACCCTCGGTCCAACCCGTACCACATGTCAGGGGCTCCTCTCCCCTTCACGCACACAGCACAGATGGAAATATTCATTCCAGATTCAGAAAGTTACCATGTCTCCCAAGGCCAGACTCCATAAGTATTTCTTTCTGATCTAATTCATGGCTAAAACGACTGAATGAAATTTAACCCCTAAAACAAGAGAGATTTCTATGTTATGGCACAATTTGTTGGTGACTTAAATATGATTCCCTTCTGTGATGAAGTGCTAATACATCTGCTACCCTTAAGACAATTTTTTTAACTGTAAGAAGTTATGAAGAAATCCTACCGAAATCAAGCAGCTTATAAGACTCCTGCTCACACACTTGAGCTTAAGCGTGTGCATAGGTGCCTAATGCATTGGAACTAGTGCCTTCTGCAGTCCCGCTTGATTTCAAGGGAACTTGCCAAGAGCCCAATAACACAACTTCCTACTATTAGCTAAAATAAATTATACAAACCTCCCATCATCACGATTTTTACAAGGAGAGCAGTTTATATACCCCATAATGTGCCCAACTTAGATCAGATATTGTAACAAATCCTTCTTTCTCATCTCAGTGACCTATATTAAAAGCCCCCGGCGTCAGGACACCAAGAATTAAAACCAACCAATCTCAAGAGGCAAAATATCTGAACAGATTCATGTTGCTCTGTTACCCCAGTGTATTCTGTAGGCTGGTTAAAACAACAAAAAATCCCAGGTGGATTTGTCTACATTTATACAGGACAGGCTGGAGTAAAGTGTCCCCAGTGCTTCAGAGCAGAACATTTCCAGGTGCACAGCAGCATTCAGTATCTAATGCTGCTGAATACAGAGCTCAGGACTAAGACAAAAAGTAATAATTATTCCAACACCTTTTATCAGACCCCACATCATGGGTTTGCACTTGTTCCAAACCCAGGGCAGATCTCACTGTTTATGTTTTGCATCTCTGAGAGGTTTTAGCCATGTGCAGAAATATGTTGTGATTGCCATTGTGTAAGGAGATGCCTCTTCACACAGCACTTGACCATGACAGCTAAAGAAGGGAAGCCGGGAGCCTCATGACCAGCTTTGTTTAACAGGTGAGGAGAGAAGGCAGAGAAAGCCAAGCATCTTCCGCAAAGGATGGGCTACAAGCTCAGGTCCTGAATTCAGTACCTACATTTCTAATTCAGGAAAAGTCGTCTGTCCTCTTGTCTTCCCTGGCCAAGATGACTGTCTAATAGATAACTGGGAAAGTTAAGTGACTTTGGGATTTAAATAATTTACAATGCAGGGGGAGAACAAACCTTTTTTTAATTAATCAAATTCCATGAAATCTGATAATTTAATAGAATCTGAAGTAGCAATGATGATGTAATGACATATCCTGTGAGAAAATTCTGTACATTTCCCCTCTTTTTTCCTCTAAATCAGTAATTACTAACATAATGCTACATAAGAAAAGATTTCATCTCCAGTCGTGGAGCCTTTGATGTAGCGCACGGCTTTTTTGTTCTAATTCCCTATAGATAAAATAGCCACAGATTACGCCTTTGTACCCTAACAGCTTTCTCACCATGCCTTCTCGCAGCACAACTTCTTGCTCAGTCAGGCTGGCAATGTCTGCAGTGACTTACTCTGCCTATTTTTTTGTTTTTGTGCCTGCAAAGGTTCACACAGCCAGGGGAAGGCTCATTTCTGAAGAGGAATAATGCACTGAGAAGCCTCCTGGACCTTGTTCATGGTCCTTTCCAGGAGAACTAATTGCCAAAACTAATTAAGACTGAAACTGATGGGGTTCTCTCCCACATAGACTTTACAGGATTAGGAACAATACTAGTTAGCTGTAAACACGCTCTCTTAAAAAAACTACAGATTCTCTTTGCCGAAGGCTTAGAGTGGGCGGGGATCAGAAGCTTTTTGATATGTAAGTATACCCAGCAGTAATAAAAGTCTTACACCAGGTTAACTACACAATTTGCTAATAACATTTGCTGACACAATCCATGAAAATCACTCTGGCAGCCTGATTTCTGGCAAGTGTACAAACGTTTTATTGAACACATGCTGCCTATGAAACATGGTCTATGAAAACATGGCCCCCCTATTCGCAAACGGGCAGCTGAGTAACATGTGAATAAATACCTGCTCTGGATTCCTCCTAGATTACAGCAGGCAGGAAACCTCCAATTCCTCTGCACACATTCTGGGGGGAAAAGCGAGAGAAAGTTTCTCAACTAACTTTGGTGTTGGAGAGCAAAATCTCCATACAGTATGGCCCATAACTTTCCTCACCAGCGAGTGTCAGTCAAGGCAGGCATCCCACGTAAAGGGAAACTCTATTTTCACACTGTTTCAAGTTGAAACGTGGTCTGTGCATGTTCTTCCACTCTAAGTGGAGCTTTACAGAATTCAATGATGCATATTACAAGCCAAAATTTTTCAGGGCCACAGCTCTGCCTAGCCTCCCTGGGAATCGCATGCAAGAGTCTCAAGGCAGCGTTTTGCCCTGAGGTTGGTCCTGGTTGCACGGGAGAAAGTCCCAGGGAATATGTATGACTAGACATATAAAATATACATCCAGGCTGACCCACCCATTCATTTATAAAGCAGCATTTCTAAAGGCAGACAGTGAAGCCCTGCCCATCACTCCCGTGATGCTAGAACAACATGATGCAGTTCAACAGAGATCTAGCACTTACCGGTAAATCAAGGACACATACAATGGTCCCAAGACATACTGGATTCCCCCTCCACCACCACCATCTCTAAAATGTCCTGTGAAACAGGACAACATGAAACACTGCATTACTGACTGCCTACTCAAGGGGGGTCGTTACAGGTAATGGGATGGAATTTTTTCCCCATGATTCAGCTGAATGGCTGCCAAAATTCTGGGGCAATAATTAAGACCAGTGAATAACACAATTGTTTTTTCTTTCACTATGGGCAAATTTATTTCTCTGATATGATGATCTGTCAGTAATGTCTACTTATTTGTCTTGCAGTAGCCCTCAGAATTATCCAGAAATGGGAGAAGTCCTCAAAAAACCTCAGAAACTAGGCACCAATATAAAGGCTGGTAATTGGCAGTTGTTGTTTAGGGTTCTTGCATTTTTGTTCATATAGAAAAAAATTATGATGCAATTCTATCCCAGAAGTAAATGCCATTCTTTTAATATTTTATTTTCATCTTAACATTTTGATTTTTGTATTCGTACACACAAATATACAGAAGCAAACAGCTCTGAAGCGGAAAAAAAATAAAGGAAAAGGAATAACCTGAGAGGAAAGTAGAGAAAGAAGCACTGGTTTCACCACAATATTCAACAGAATCATAGGCATTTCTTAACATAGCTGTTAATGACGGATCGTATCTGGTCGTGTTGATTTATCAGCCGTGCACTTCAATCCAAGTACACACATACTTGGGAGAAGAATTCCCAAAATACATTGTGCAAGCCTCTCCATGAGTCTGGGCCATGTTGTGAGAGCGCCTTGCCTTGTTTATAGCTTTGAGAGGAAATTGTGCAAAACTTGTGGTTGGCCTGAGAGCTGGAAGATTTGATCAAAGCCAAAGCCCCTGATTCAAAGGGTGCCATACAGGTTCATATAAGGCGAAACGTTCTCATAGGTGCTGTGAGTGTTCACCTGCTCTCTCTTTGATGTTTCGGGAGAAATTTGCTAGGAGAGAGAGATACTTCTGCACTGGATGATCACTTGATTTTGTACAATCATTCTTGCACAGCAATCTACGTGTTTACAAAGGTGATAGTAATAACACTGGAGTATTTTTATGCCAGGGAGGAGCCTTCTACTTAGCAACTGTTAGCATCGTATTAAATCTTTGGCTTTAGAGAAGAGGCCTGTCAAGTTTAACAATGAGAAGTGTAAACTTCTCCTTCTGAGGAGATGTGTGATGTGCTAGCAGCATTGCCTGCATTGTTCCCCATCTTCCCTAGAGCTGTTTCTTTATTTTGCTGTGGCTCAGACCCAAATTCAGTACTTTTGGAGTAGCTGGCGTGTGCCAATCTAGTAGCCTGAGTTAATCATTTCCTATTGTTACAATTGTCTTAGTGGCCGGAGTCCTCCACGTTGGGGCAAGCAGGGTGGCTTCTGTTATGCTGCAGATAATTAACTGCATGACTTTGATATGTTTAAAATACACACACACAAGATGGCATGTAGGAGGTTATCTTTTACTGGCCTCTAATAACAACGTAGAAAACAAAGAAACACAAAAGCCCTCTAAAACTGCAGAAGTAATGCCACAATAAACTAATCTTTCCAGTCATTACGTCCACAAGTGTGAAACAGTCTGAAGGATGCCAGATTCTTCCTCTACAAGAAATACTGAATTCTGATAACCATTGAGTGATCCCTCATTTCTTCAATGTGCAAAGCTGTGAAACCCCAAGGGTTATTTTTTTCCCTTTCATTTCTCTGCTGACAAGTGGCATGGGAAGTGTAGAAAGAGTTTAAAAATTTAGCTTTGAGAAAACATATTCCCAATGGGACCTACTTTATACACTGATTTCAATGGAAAACTATTTTCCTAAAGGGTTTTTTTTTTTCATCCCCTTTTCCAGCTTGCTTCATGAAACCAAATGTTTTACATAATATTGGAAATCAACCCCCACCCCTCACTTACTCCCTCCCTCCCTCTGTCTGTCTCTCTGTGGAATAGGCAAATCAATGGAGAAGTGTTCAAGCTTTTGTTAAAATGAAAGAATGGAAAATTAAAGGAGGTTGTTCAGAGTAACAGTCACATAAAAATGTACAGCCTGTGGTTCTTGACTCTCTTTGACTGTAGAACTGTTGCTCGTTTCGCTCCAGCTGCCTGTGATAAAGGTACATATGCGGTCTGTATATAATTATATGAGGGTGTGCAGGCAAACCCCTGCACAGCCAGGATGATGTGAGGTTTCTCTATACACTCATTATGTTCCTGGACTTTCAGATTTTTGTAGACAAAATAAGATTTCTTTCATTAAAATGGGATTTATTTGTGGTTCAATAGCCCGAGGCTGTAGAAAAACAGGGCATTTCACCATTGTGTCATTGAACACTGAACTCTTGCCTTTTAATTATATAGGTTTCTGACACCCAACCAGACTTCTCTTTTTTTTTTCCCTCCTCCCTTTAAGGGAGATGACGCAATTGTGACATAGCCAGGCCCCAAATAAGAAATTCCTAACCCAGATGGACACAGTATAAACATTCAGACGCAGAGACACTTGGTTTAGTATTGCGGCAGGACCCTGTTGATTTGAACCACACTTTTCACAGGGCCTTGCTGGCCCCCAAATGAGAAATTATTGATCCAAATGGAGTAACATAAGGATTCTGTCATGCAGGGAGAGCTACATGGAGGCTTCTCCCAGGCAGATGGACCAGTTGAATAGTCAGTGCTTTTCCTGGTGAGAAATGAAACTAGAACAGGTTTTTCTTTTTTTTTCTTTTTTTTTTCCTGGTTCGTGTGAATTCTTACCCAGCGGTATCTGAAAGTGAGGTATTTCTTATCCTAAAGTGAAGGAACCAAAATGTCCTTAATTATGCAAAGGTAATTTAACCTGATGAACAGGTCATATAAAAAAGAAACACAATCCAGCTTCACATAGATCAAGAAAACCTTCAATCTGAAAATGAGAAGTGCTAAATTGTCCCGATTCCCATTAAAATTCAATTTGTGTTGCCGGCATTCAACACCTCTGGAGCTCAGGCCATCTGGGTCCTTTCACATCTGTGATCCAGGCTTCCCAAAGGTAAAAAAAGCCTGATAGTATAAAACTAACACCCAAGTTTGAAGGTCATGAAGTCAGGCTCAGCCCTGAAAAATCAGGAAAATCATTGGAGTCTGCCTGGTCCAGAGACTGATGCTTCAGTGATCTATTTCACATAGCAGTGAATAAGCAGACTTTACAGTTAAGAAAGGAGCTGTATGAAACTTTGAAGTGAAAATGTAGGAAATGTGTGCGTGTGTGTGTATATATATATACGTTCGCTTTTTTTTTTTCTTTTCTGATGCAAGAGACCCATTTCTGCGGGAGAAATGCAGAAATAAAAAAGTCCTCAAATGTTAATACCTCACTACTGTTTGATAAAAAATGTCGTTTTACTGACTTTACATTTGCAATGCAGTTTATAAAATTATATGTAGTAGAACGTCAACTTTTTCAGGCACAATTTCACAACAATTTTCTGTTTCAAATACTTCTAGGAAAAGTATTGGCTGTTTGACTCTTCTTGTAGTCAGATCCATAACCTAAAGGACCATGCCATCCTCACAGAAAGACAAAGAAAGGATCAGCCATACATTGTTTCAGTGTGCATACATGGTAATATTTATAACTGTGGTATTATATCACATTGGGCAAAATTATCTGGAAGGATCTTAAAGAGAATTCAGATCAAAAGATCTCTACGCACCACAGTGGGTGGTAATTTAATCCAGTTGAAAGTCAAGACTGGACACCTACTATTCAATTGGCAGGCTTTCATCACATGCCAGTATTATCACTCATTGATTAGATGAATTAAATTTTTGCAACCAAGAAAGGGTCTTGCATCCCCCTTGGACCTGGTTCAATACTTCGCATGAGATCAGGCAGGCTTTTTGTAAGCCTTATCCCTTTCTCAAAGTAGTCCTGCAAACACAAACCCATCAATTTAATGGCATAGACATTATTTGAATGACTGTGGCTAAAACTTTCTGATATTTTACAAACAATGATAAGGAATTTCCCCAGTAGCACAAGGTCTTTAAAATCATTTAGATACAAAACCTGAGCACTCTACAGGCAGGAAATGTCCAGGTTCTGAAGGACCTGACTATGGCAGACCTTTACGAAAGCTTTCCCGCCCACGTGCCGCCTGGTGCAACACGAGGCTGGTGACGAAGACTCAGAGATTCACCACAGCATCTCCTGATGTGTTATGTACCGGCTGATCCTCATGTTTCCCTGCAAATCAGTAATGTCATCTTCTCAACCCAAACAGGCACAAGGAGAGAGAAGGAGAATCTGACAGTGCTTCTCTCTATGGTTTGTCTACACATATTTCTGTGGGGTGGAAGTACAACTGGTCACAGCTCTTTACTTTGCATTGGTTGTGTTTCGGATGGGGCTGACAGCAAATAAGAGGGTTTACGCATTTCCAGGTGACTTAAAGGTATTATACAGAACCAGTGAAACCTTGGGATAAGGGGGCAGAAGGCAGCTTGAGCAGCTGTACAGAGGAGGAGTTAAAAAACCCATGGTCCCCCCATCATACTCCTTGTCCTTCATATTATTATTTTTTTCTAGTGTCTTTTCCATGTCACCGGAAAATACCAGGAGCAGCAATTGAGTTAAATCTTGGCTGAATTATCCCTTTCATAAGCCTGTGTCTTTGTTGTTTTTTTTTTAAAGTAAAGGTTTCCTTTATTAATTTTACCCAGCTAGCATTCACTTAGCATTTGCTTTGAGGGATAATTGACAGGTTGAGGTGACACTCGCCAGAATGAGAGCCATAAATCAGAAATAATTTCCAAAATTGGCTGAGGGGCTGATGTGTTGAATAGGCAAATACAGGTAAAAATCTCTCTATTAGGCCTGACAGGAGCGGCAAATGTCACGCAAGTGCTCCCTAATGCACCAGATTAGATTAATTTTGTGGTTCCTTCTTTGGGTGATTTTGTCTTTGGAATGCTACTGTGCTCTGACAATGCTACCAGACTGCTCTCCTGGAGGGGGGTATTTTCTATTTTCCTCTTAAATGAGGAGTAACCAAAATTGCCATGGAAAAAAAAAAGGCAACTTTTTAAACTCTAGATTTTCTTTAAAAGAAGTCCCTTTCATACTGCCAGCTGTAAAGTTTTTTGTTTTTAAAAAAAAAAAGAAGAAAAAAAGTGTAAAAAACCTCAGGAGATTGAAGCATTTGTCATGAAGAAGAGGGAACTGCTTGGTCATCTGGGACAACACAGGGTCCACATTACTTGCCTATTGAAATCCATAGTACAATTCTTTCAAGTGAATGGCATGAGATTGTTATAAAGTAGGTAGACAGCCTGGCAGAAAATTAGCTCCCAATAGTTGTGTTCACTCAGTGCCTTTCTCTCCAGGCTATGAAAGCATTTCACTGAGAGCAATGCAGTTAGGAACAGATGCCTGTTACGAGGAAACAGAGAGCACTGCTGGTGGTGATGTCAAAGATATTGGTCAGACACTAACGACTCCAATACCCAGAGTCCATAAAGCCGAGTATTCATGTTTCATACTCTTCACCACCTGGTAGGAAAGGACAACATAATCAGATTTATGAAAATTAAAGTGGTTTTGGTCAGTTTGTCCAGACCTTTTTTCATGACTTTCTGCTAAATAAGAGGTGTGTTTCCTCCAGGCCTTCTGAATGCAGGCACACGCATTAAAAAAAAAAACACATACACTGCAAAAATGGCCAAAATTCAGTCCCAGAATAAAACTGTGAAAATTCACAGTTTCTTCCACTGAGCAATTATTTCAGTTTTCGCCAACAGGAATGGTGAGATTTTAGCATCAGGTTTTTTTGTTTGCAACATAAATACTTGTAAAGCAAAAAAACTGGTAGCTTTGCAAACTCTAGATGTATTTAAGGATCTTCTGTGAAATATGATGGATGAGGGGGAAGAAAAGAACAGCTCTTGTCATGGGAAGTCAGAAAGAGAAAAGTTCTCTGAGTACCCCAAGTCTCAAGACCTTGAAAGATAACAAGGTTAGGGTCATGATACAAGATGGATTGCAGCTCATAGTGGTGGCTGAAATGCATAGAGAAGTGTGGGCTGGTAATCAGACTGACAGATCACAGTATTTCCCACTACTCCCAATTTACTTCTTCCTTGAAGTCATAAGCAGGTCAGCTTCTCCGTTCCTCTGCCTTCGATTTTATATTTGTGTATCACTGACTGTACCAGAGCTAAAGTTTAATGCTGGGCTCCACCCAAGTTTGGTCACAAAATCTCTGCCTATGAGACAACCTGTGCATCTGTTCTATATTTTCAGTCTGGAAAGCAGACTGGCTTCTTCCCCAAGACTGCGCATTTACACCCACTGTAAGGGACTTAAGCTGTTGTGTAGGGACATGTCTTTCTATTTACTTCAAATCCTACTGGAGACACAGTTTTCCAAGGGGAAAAAGGGAATATGGCTTGTTTAATCTAACAAAATGCTGCCTGAGAAGGGGTATAATCACTCTAAGAATGCACCAGGAAGGAACTGCTATGAGTGCAAAGATTTCTATAACCGAAGAGACAACATTGACCCAGTAACAAAAGTCTGTAGACTAACCTTTTGTACCCTTAGGCTGGAAATTAGAAGGTTCTTGGAACAGTTTTCTAATAAAGGAGTAGAAAGGCAAATTACTAAATCCACTAAAAAACCCTGATTTTTCTGTGAATTTTATTATTATGCATGAAAGTTGTCTCTCGTGGCTGTGAGTTGGACTTGATCCAGAGTACCCCTTGCACAATCACATGTTCCTGGTGTAGAAAAGAGGGAAAACAAGTATCTAGTACAAAAGTTTACTTTATGTTAGCAAAGGAGAGGTGATTTAACTGATGACACTTGTTACATACAACTAGTTTCTTTGGGCTTAGAGAGGCATTTCAGCAGCTCAACTTGAAGCCAAAAGCACAGAGAAGAGAATGGCTAGATGTGTTCAAAGTATATTTCAAAATTCTCATGCTTGCTATTATTTCATTTCATTTCATTTCATTTCATTTCATTTCATTTCATTTCATTTCATTTCATGTCATTTCGTTTCGTTTCATTTCATTTTATATAAACATGCAAGTAGAAGCAGCTACATATTTATCTTGAACTTTAATCCCCCGCTTTCCACTTTGAGGTAACAACACCTTCTTGAAGAGCTCATCACATTGAGGGCTGTGAGCGAAGTCTACATCAAATCTGGTATAATAAAACTAGACTAAGTCTAGGATCAGAAGTAGACTCACCTAGAAGAACATTTCCTATCACAGGCACCTATGGTTTGATGAGCCACATGCATTGGAAGTAGCTCACAGCCAGCAAAGCTCTCCAGGCTTGAGATGACTGCACCCTCTTACCCAAAAATTCTCAGATGTGGGAAAAGACTTGTTGGAAAACTTTTCTGAGGTTCACCCATGGGAGTTTTTTTTCCTTCTTTCCTTCTTAAATGAGAGGAGTATCTAATAATACAGTAGCCATAACTATTTGAGCTTGGTCTGCTCCAGTCTGAACACCCACTGTGTCTATTTCTAAACCATTTGCCCTTCCCTAATTCTTACAAACCACTTTACAACTCAAGTCTAATCAATAACAACTGTGTGAAACAGCACTCAGACAGTAAAGAAGTTGGAATTCCCCTTAATAGCCCTTTAAAGGAGTTTTAATTAATTCCATGCGCTTCTGTAGGATTATCAACTTTACAGTATGACTGCATGTGAAAGCTTTAAGACATTTCACTTATGTCTGCAGGATGTTATGTTACAAAAACTGGTTTTCATGGCTTGTCACCGCTCCCCATTAGCTTCTTGATTAATCCTAAAATCCCACTTCTCCTTTCCTTTCTACTTTAACTAGCTGTCTCTGCACTTTCTTCTATTGGCCCCTCTTGCATCCCTTCTCCTAGAGCTGGATCCAGCTCTCAATAGAGGAAATAGAAAGATTTCCACAGACAGTAAAGGGAGCTTGGCAGGATCATTCCCTTCCTTTCGCTTACTCCTCAAGAAACCATTTAGGTAAGGCTGTGCAACAAATTCATTGCCCACCTCCAGTTAGAAGCCAGCAATATTTTGCTCTTACCCAGACAACTGGATTTCCTCATGTTTTTCAGTTTCCAATGGGCGTTTCTTTTCTTTCATTGCCTCCAGGTTCCTCTCAATCCCTGTTCCCCTATTCACTCCTTTTATTCTCTTTGGTCCTTATTTCCATTCCTTCCATTTCCTAACTCAGGTCCTATTTCCAGGATCTCTTAGTTCCTCACTTTCTGCACCTTTTCCCCTTGTGCCACCGATCCTTGCCTCCTTCCAGTTCTTAGTAGCGCTGAGACATTCATCTCATTGCCATTAATCACACAAGACTTGTGCTAATTATTGTTCAGCCGAGAAGATCTGAAATAGCATCAGAAATGAAAGAGAGCAAGAAAGAGAGGAAGGGAGAAAAGATCTGCTTTTTTTTTTCCCCCCACCATCATATTTACAGCCAGTGACTTTTCTTAATGAGCTTATGAAAGGAAGGCAAGTGATGTTAGTGCAGGAAAGCCCGAGCGCAGTGTGTAGTTGGAGGGTAGAGTTCATGAGCTGTCCAGAGCATGTTTTATCAGGTCACCGAGTCAGACACACTGTAGGGCAATTTCTCTTTCTCAGCATTAACCCTCAACTCCGAGTCTCTGCTGGAAAGGCCTCCCCCTTCACAAACACTCCAGGATAAGATGATAAGAAGATTACAAGTAAAGCCTCTCTTTAGCAATTCCACATCTCCTGTCAGACACAGCAAGTTAAATTACAGTGCAGGCTGCAAATGCATTGATCATCCACTCAGCTCCTACAACCCAGGGGTGAAAAGATCCATGCCGAGGATAAGTGAAGTAATCTCAGGAAAGTTTATTTTAGCTGGGAGGGGTTAAACAAGTTCAATGAGGCAAGGCTTCAGGAGGGCGCTGGAGCCAAGTTCAGCAACGTCTTGTTTGTGCAGGTACAGGCTGCAGGTTATACGTGCCGCAGCTCTTCGGGTCTCCTCCGGTGCACTCGTGCCGTGTCATGCAAGCTGCAATATCTCACCGGTGGTGATGGAGAAGTGCTCCAGTCATTCCCATGAAAGCCTCCACACATTTGCCATAACCAGAGACACATCGATACAGTAACTACCTATTTATTGCGGTATCTTTATGCTACTGAACCAGAAGAGGACTTTTTATATTCACGAGAGCTCCCCTTTTTAAATAGGTGGCAATAGCATTCATTTTACCTATAAAATCTATACTGTGTTTTATGACAGAAGAAATAAACCTCCCTAAGCAGTTTTGACAGAGAAGGCAGGATTGTCCATTTTAAAGATATAAAAAAAAAAAAGATTATAAATCATTAGGAGTGCTTATGAATTCTATTCATGACTGCCTTCTTTATTAAAAAGACCCATTGTAAAATGGAAAGTTCAGAAGGCTTGGTGGTGAGCGAAAATGAATTATAATGACATCACTGGGTCATGAACTAGGCCCACTGGCTACTTTCCAGAATAAAATTGACTGGAGAGATCAGATGAGCCCATTTGTACTGAGAGACATCTGGGTGGCAGCCAGAGAATCTGGGTTCAAGCTCCCTATTTACAGAACACGCTTCCCTTTCCCCTTTCATTACCAGGAATAATCTGGATTTCCCAGGCACAATGTGTGGGATAGTGATGTCGCCTGATTCAGATTCCAGGAGGATTTTCCCCAGAAAAGTTCTTCATACTCCTCGCTCGGTGAAGGACCTTGTGAAGAACACGAACGTGTCAACATCCAGCTGACATACAGTACATTCTCATTGCACTGCTGATGGGAAGCATTTTACCTTCAAATAAGCATAATTTGTCAGACTTTTCTGTCGCTTTTTCCTTCTCATCTCTTTCCCAGATAATAAACAGTGTCTGAAACACAAGAGAAACTCATTTCTGCTAAGAGGTCATTTGTAAGCCTTTAAGGGCATTTGCTGAAAAAATGAGGGGATAGCATTTTTCCCCTCTTTCTGTCTTAACTTTTTCAGTTGTCTTTCTAAATTCAAAATGACATCTCATTCAAAGCTTTCCAGTGTCATCTTCATCTTTCCTATTCTACAATTTATACTTCTTTGATATTGCTTGATACTTCAAGGAAGCTTTTACCTAATACTGTAATACCTATTATCCGAAACATTTAGGTGCGCATACACTTGCCAAGGAGCAATAATGCAGATCAATTGGATGTCAGCAGTCCAATAAGGTGGAATAGTATATTTTCTGGGGAAGAAAAGATGTCTAGCCATCTGACCTTAGCACTGGCACAATCTCAATATTAATATATTTTATGCATGCATGTGATAACGTTTTACCTTCCTTATGGTCCTGCAGGGAAGTTTCTTTTCTCCCTACTGAGGATTATTACCTATTCAAAGGCGGTTATGATTATAGATACTTACTAAGACAAGAATAATTGACCATAAAAACCCTTTTATATTCCCACAATTATTTTTGCATTGACTAAAAGTGTCAAGAAAATCTAATTTTATTAGCAGGTCCCTAAGTTTGCTTTCATTTAACTTATAACTAGGTTTCCTTCCCCACCCGAAGTATGTTTTCGCTTTAAGGCATTTGGCAATGATGTAAAAGAACAATTTGTCACAACATTCCTACAGGGAGCACATGGATCAAATATCAAAGTAGTAATGATATATCCACAGGAGAGGGAGCGGACTTGAGGAAGGTATCGGGACCATGTGTACATGGAGGAGTGGCAGAAGACATCTTTATGAAGGTTCCAGCAGTCATAAACAAGTCCAAATAAAACCAATAGTCTAACAGAGATTGAGATGGAGCCAAAATAACATTTCATGACAATTTTGGAAGATAAGAACTGAAAAACCAGTTCTGCTTACAAACGTGACATTCAGGCCATTCTTCAGTAAAATTTGAGCACTAGAACCCTATGAGGTTACCTTCAAAGACTTATTAACTGAAACAAAGTTAACAGGGTCTATCCATGAGATACAAGTAGTTAATAATATAGATGAGAAGCGTGACAGCAGAGTGACAGATTCTCAAACACAAGTCTGCAAACTGTAGGTGAATCGACAGTTTTCTTCCAGCAGGTCTTTACTTCAAAAAAAGCAAAAACAAAACCGCAAACAAAACAAAATAAAACATGCTATCCTTGCATTCAGCTGGAGATGGTAAAACTGAAACGCAGGCACACTGAGTCCTGTCCTGGTTTGAGGGAATGTGCTGGAGATTTCAGTCAAAGGAAAAGAAGACTGGGCAGGCCTTGATGCTGCTGTTATTATTACAAGCACTTTATCTTTCATGTCAACATGAATGTTCTCTGAAATCCACATCTCAAAGGACAGGATTTTTAAAGGCACTCACAAGTCTCTGCAAAAGTGTAGTTCATTAGGTGCTTTTGAAAATCCAGTCCAAATAGGTTCAGTGGACTCTTTCTGAAAAATGCCTTCTCTATTTCACAGATTTGACTGTGGCCCGAAGCTCATTATGTGAGGGCCCACAAAAATTCAGTTTGGATCTGGACAAGTAACAGGCCTAACCTCCATAAAGCATCATGAAGGCTCTGAAAGCAATCTGGTAAGCATTTCCACACTAACGGCAGGAAACAAGCACGTGATATGGCTCCAGTAGAAACCAAGCATGGCTCTCTCCTGATCCAGGCCTGAGGTTTGTTCCAGGTACATTGTTCCATCTGATATCAACTGACTTCTACAGCTTTTTACCTGAATAAAGGATTTCAGGACTTGGCCTGTGTTAACAACACAGCCGATTGGAAATTTTTCAGTAAAATATGCTATTTCAAAGCCAAAACTATTTGTGGAAATATTTCAGCTTCAAGAGAGGCTTTATTTACAGGACTTCCAAGGGGACCGTGGCAATGTTCCCTGCCTTGGAATTTGGTTCACTTTCTGCCTCTGCTATGGCTTTTCTGTGTCTCCTGGGCCAAACTCCTTTACTATCTCCACACTTTGTCAGCTCTTTCCTTCAGAATTCCCTGCCCTCAAAGGCAAAGCACTCACATTTCTTAAGCTTTTGATATTTTATGAGTCTTTGCAGAACGCACTTGTAAGAGCAGGATGATCCATGGTCCAACAAAGGACTGAAAACTGACTTCCAGCTGCTGTGTTTGTTCAGTATGACCGGGCACATACCCTCTGGAGGACAACCGTGACTCTTCCTGGGGCTAAACTTGAAGATTTGCCAATAGTCTAGAAAACCAGGCGAGTCTTGAAGTTACCCTTGCATAGGTCCTTGAGATAAAGAACAGGTGTACCCTGGACCTTTGCAAAACAGAGATAAATATCCCTTCCATTTCCGAGAAATGTTGCTCTCAGCTAAGAAAATGCAGCTGCCAAAATTGCCACAAAAAGGAACTGCTACCTTCTACCATGTAGGGACAAAGTCTGGGTTATTCTTGAGAGTTGCTGGCTTGCAGGATTGTGTTTTCCTAAAAGATTTGTAAAGCTAACTTAAAATATTCTCTTCATCAAGAGCATAAAACAACGTGGCAGAAGAATTCCTTCCTATTAGATTATATCCATGAATGAAAGTTTAATTGTTTTGTTTAAAACTGTTTAAGGAAACCTGCACATGAATAGGAAGTCAGGCTTTTAAGAAAGGCAGTCATAAATATAAACAAAAATGTGATGCCAAACAGCAATTAGTGCTTTGTTCCTTTTTTGAATGACAGTATGCCTTAAACTCATTCATTTCCAGTTCTGACTTGCTGCAATGTGTAGAAATACTACTGTAAATCCACTAAATAAGCTTTGTCTTTTTCTCTCGAGGTTCTTTGGCTTTTGCCGACTTTCTATGCAATTTTTTCCCTTTATTGTGCAAGGCACAGAAGTCTCCACCTCTTTTTTTAACTTTGTTTGGAACTGCAATTATTCATAACTGACTTACCTGGAAATCTTTCACAGATACAGACAGAGATTGCGCTCACCAGTGGGAGTGCTAACTAACTGACTGCTGGTATTTTAAATGCCGTGGCATGTAGAGTCAGTGCATATCTAGATGGTTCTAATTGCTTGCAGTTGTTGAGAGACTGTCAAAACCATTTATTCTTACCGCTGATGGTAAATTTTCGGGGAAATGTCATTGTAGACAAGAAGGTAGATTTTTCAAAGGCACAAATGGTAGTCAGGCATCTCGCTGCCATTTGCTCCTTTGAAAACCCTGCCCAACTCCTTAGACAAGTTGCCTGGCAAACAGATGTGTAAGGATAGATTGGACATTTAGGTATCAACACCATCTTTGAACTTCTCGGATGAGGAGGCTGCCAACATTTTTTTTGGCCTTTCCTCTAACACTTAATGTCTTCTAAGATGAAACACTAGCAAGTTCTTTCAGCTCATGTTATTTTAAATACAGGCCAAGACCTTTAACGAATTTGCTTAGTGGTGGCAGAGGAGGAAGAAAGATTTGGTCCTAAGTGTTGTTCAATAGCATGTCTTGGTTTTCTCTGGATGGTAGCCAGGACTGATATTTAAGAGGTGTTTTGCTGATGGACTATCCTACCTCAGTGACAATAACAGAGTAGCGCAGTCCCCAGCAGCCTATCCATCTAGCTAAATCTAAGAATAGATTCATAAAATCGGAGAAAAATCACAGAAGAGCCTGCAAGAACTTAACTCACCATTATCAAAAGAGAAAGGAATATAATCCTCTTCTAGAGCACTGGTTCTCACACTTTGGGGGCAAAAAGAGCATTGTCAGCACTCCAAATTTGTCATGAACCACCAAGCATAGTTAATCAAACTTTTAATTGAAAAAACACCAAAAAGATAATGGCACTTTGACCACAAAGATAATAGGACTTTGAAGACCACCTGCTGTAATCTCACAGACCACTGATTGCCCTCGGACAAGAATCTGAATGTTGGTTTTTTTGAAGTTTCTCTAACTATCTGCACAGCACTGTAAATGAAAAATGTTAAGAATTAGTGAAATATCAGGAAAAAATTCATTGACTGTTTAACTTATAATGTTTTGTATGCTTTAGATTTAAAAGTGTGTACGTAGTAAGGAAAAGTTTTTCCTATATCTGTTCTCAGCTGAAGCCCTGAATTGGCACTAGGAGCCTATAGCGATATCTAAAAGGAAAGGAAATTAAAGAAACAGAGAAACTACCGAAACAGTTGTGAACGAATGCTACAGTACTAGAGATGTGACATGGAAATCAGCCTATTAGGAAATTGATTGAGAAAGGAAATTAAATTCATTCACTATTTTGTTTCATTCACTATATATATTGCATTTTGAAGATTAAGAAATTAAGATGGTGCAAGCAAAAAGCTGAATCCTGTATGTTCTCTAAATTTTCTCCACATTGAAACAGAACATTTTTTTCTAGAACATCAACATTTAAGTTTTTTATGTTACTTTTACAATATATGGTAAAAGTTTCACTAATCACTGATGGGCTTTTTGAGGTCACAAAGAACATCTTCCCATTTCACTGCAAATTAAAATGACCACCCACGAAGTAAAAAGTTTCAAATCATTTCAGCAATTGTTTCAGTTTAAAAAAAGACCCAAAACAAAATCACAGAGAACTTGACGGAAAAAGAGTCCGTCTTGGATCTAGGAAGACAGCTAGAATCTAGAAGCAACTTCAAAGTATCAGTAGTGGTCAAGAACCATTTTCTCTTGCTTTTTTATTGGGTGTCTTTGGTGCCTTTGACAATGACATAGGCTTGTGGCTCTAAAGAACATGCTGTGAACACAGCACAGTAGCAAGCAGGGCTTAACACACCTTCTGACCACATCTGAAGACCTTGATGTGGAGACTACTGCTAGAAACCTATTTCAATGAATTGAGTGACTGTAATGAGCACCTGCGTGGGTCTATAGCACCAAAGATCTAAACTTCTACAGGCTTCAATTAAGCAAAATTCCCAGTGTTATCAATGCGTGGGCTCCACAGCACCTTCTGAATCCTGACGATAAATAAATAAACAAACAAACAAAAAATTGGTGCTGCAAGATAAGGTATATGAATCACTGAAAACACAAAAGTACAGAAAGTTTTCTGGTGGGACTTTTAAAATTCTCTTTAACTGGAACTTGAAGCCCTGGACTTTGCAAGAGGTCTTAATTTTCACCAACTCTAAGCTTTCTAATGCAATAAAGAATTTCAGCATTGGGACAGAAAATGAGGAAAGTTTTACCTACAGTTACTCATCTAATAAAGTCCAGAGTCTTACTCTTAAGCCGCTGAGATAGCCAAATTTTATCTGGAATAAGCATCTGAACTTCTGGGACGACCTCCAAACCTTTTATGATACGTCTAAAATACACCCTTTTTTTAACAGTCCATATGCTCTTTGCCACTCTTCTACCTCCAAACACAAGCACTATACAGCCAACTCTTAATGTATATTGAATCCCCTGGTAGACACTCTTATTCAGAAATAAAGTGCCCTTGATCTACTATAGCTTTATCCTCCCAGTTTAGTCTCTCAAATTTGAGAGTTCAGCAGTGCTTATATAAAGATTTCATAAGTGTAACAGAGCAATAACTTATGTTCTGATTTCTGCACTTTTTCTCAGTTTTCCTTAACTCTCTTAAGTGTCCCCATAAAGAAAAACCTCTGGGGGCAGAAAGGGACTCTCAGAACCCTATACTGCAGGAGCAAGGCTGCAAGGGACCTTTTGCCTCTGTCTCTGCCCTCTTATGTTTTATGCTGTCCCATTCCCTTTTGTGTAATTAATCTGACAAGGTTTTGAACAGCTGTCTACCTCTTTCCCCGAGCCTCGGGTAGAAAATTTTTATCTTCGCTAAGAACAGCATGGAAAACTTTTCCAAGTCAGTTAACAGTTTGTCTCGCTGTGGGTTTTCAAAGTCTGAGTACAGATTTACAGCATGTTTTATGTATATTTTTTTAGTCCCAAGGTCCCTTCTCTTCACAGATACATACACAATGTGTCATGTAGAAAATATAAATTGTTGATTGTACAGGCACTTTCCTCCTTTTTAAACCTTTCCAAAGGTCTTTTTGTTAAATACACCCAGACACCGTTTGACAGATGAGGGGCTAATTGCTCTGTGAATTACCTCTATCGATTCCTGTTTCATGTTGAGCCAAACAAACAAAAGATATTAATGCTTCGAAAAAAATGAATGATGACCTTTCTCTGCAAACACAGCTTGCGGCCTCTGATTATTGGTGATTCCAAAGAGCAGCGGTCAATCGCAATAGCTGTAACGCTATGATCACTATAATAAGCTTGCCTGACCTTCTCTGCCATGTTAAGTGGTTTAAATTTATTTGCCCAACAACAGTGGAGCTTTCATTTAAAGTCACAGAACATTCAATTCTATCTAAAGACCACGGCTATTTTTTAAAAGCTTTACCTTTTTTTTTTTTTTAAAAAAAAAAAAAGTGCCCCACTTGGAAGTGATAATAATAATGGATACAAGGCATAGCCAAGGAGTTATTTTAACCTGCATAATCAAGAGTCCTTGTTATGGCTCTAACAGCGTGGATTTTTCTTGAGCATTTTGCCTTCCCACTGCTCCACTCATCTCAGAAGTGTAATCTATTTTGCACTCTCCCTTCAACAGCGTTGCAGTTGGGCACTATCTTTGCAGTTATCCCAGCTGGACTAAAAGAAAATCGTTATCATTGAATGCAAATGCAGTCCTAAAATCCAGTCCCTGTAAGCAAGATTTCCCGAGAAGTGGTTGATAGCAGAATTTGGCTACAAGCAAAACTTCTGCAAGTCCTTCATCAATGTTCTCTCTCTTTTTCCTCTTCCTAGCCAGGGTTAGTGTGAGAAAAAAATGTAGAAATCAAGGTGAGGCAAACCACAGAAGATGAAGTGCTTATCTTTTTGCTGGAAGCGGTCTGCAAATTTGCTGGAATATTCTTTATCTTGAGATTTCCGGCTCCCTCTTTGGTTTCCTATGGACAAGAAATGGACAAGGATGTCTGCAATAATATGACACCCTATCCATAAAATGGGAACAATAATCCTTAGTCCCCTTTTCAAAGTGTTTTCTAAGTGTTGGATACAGCAACCTCAGTAAAGTCCTTGGGAATTCAACATTCATTTTGATCACTGTTACAAGCCACTGTAGTCTGGTATGAAATGAAGGCAGAAATACAGCAACAGGAAAATATGGTCTAAATTTGTTAGAGACAAAAACATGGGATCAGAAATGATTCCTGGGGGAAACCAAAGCCAGCAGAAAGCTATTCACTTCTCTCAGCCTCATTTTTAAAATTCTATTTACCTTCTTCTCCGCAAGAAAGCAGACCCACTATTGCTTGGGCAATTCCCTCTCCTTCCACGTATACCAAGTATCAGCTTGGGGTCAGGGTTCAGCCCAACTCCACCACCTGCCCAGAAGGTCTCCCTCACCCTCCTGGTCCCCGTCCCTGGGTGCTCAGTGTGCCCGGAGCTTGTTTGGCTGATGGCCTCTGAGCACGTGGATTCAGCCAGCATCCGTGAGCCCCACTCCCAGCCTGATTGCTAATTCCTCTCTCTGTTCCCCCCAGATAAGAGGGCATCTGGGGAGAAGCAGCAAATAGTCATCAAGGTGACTCTGCTATGAATACAAGGCATCATTAAGAGGGGAAAGGAAGCTCAGCTGTGTTGGCGGGCTGGTGGCATCCTCAAAGGCAGATTTAGGTAGCGATGTAGACATGCTTAGCTTGAGGAAACTTGGAAGTGCAATAAAGCTGAGTCAAGTGCGGGAGGGTAGTACCTGCCAAAAGAAGTGGTGAATCAGGTAGTCAGGCCATAGAAAAGAATACAGGAAGGAGAAATGTGGGGAAAGTACCCTAAAATTTTCTCTGTGGATATACTGGCACAGAGCTTGGCTGTAGAGGATGTTTGTGTCTGTGAAAGAAACTTCTTCCCTAAATGAATTTATTATCAAAATGCCCCTGAGGCTGGAATTTAATTTCAAATAGAGCTTAAGTAATCAGACATCTATGTCTTGGAGCTGTGAAAGTCTGAGGCCTGTTGTGCTGCGAGAGACAGCTGTATCTTTAACATCAAAAATTAAAGTTCTGAGAAAAGTGTCTTTCAGGCTTAACAAAATTCCGATGCATTTATGCATCCATATCAGTCGCACCCAAGGAAGGAACAGTCCTTTTAAACCTTTATGTGGCAAATAGACCTGAATCATGAGAACGGTGTAAAGGATGAAATCTCAGTGGCCAGACCAAGGAAGAAGTTGCTCTTTCTCCCCGCCCAAGCAGTCACACTCTCATTGTAATTACTGTCCAGCTTGGCCATCATGGAGAAGAGCAGTTCTTTACCTGGAGATGGTAGCCTAGTGTAAAGCACCACTTTGCATCAGTAGATCACAGTAAAGTTCAAAGTCCAAACCAGAAGCACTTTTTATAGAGGGGGAAACTGAGTCACAGAGACGGAGAGAGGCACACAAGCAAGAAAGAAAATGAAGACATTTGCCCATCTGATCCACAAAGTTTCACATTCGGGATTCAAAAGAGGGATTGTGATAAAGCGCTTTCACAACTTCCTCCTGATGCATCTTTTTGCACCTTTTAAACCCAATATATCGAACAAGCAGGTAAGTATTCACAAACCTTGAAATAAAGAGGCATCTGGCTAAGTACTGAACAGGTGTTGAAAATATGTTCACACAGTTGTCAGAGGTTTTCTATATACCGATATTCTGGAGACACTGGGGGTGGGGGAGTTGTTTGTTTATGATTGCTGGGTTTTTTTTAATGAAGACATCTTCAGCGTTTTTGCCTGGACTGTTGAGTGCAGAGAAGGTGGGGAAGGAGAGAAGTGGTGGGAAGAGGTATATTTTAAAATACAGTCTTCCCACAGGCCAAAGCCAACTTGATTAAGGATTAAAACTGTGTTCATCTGTTATCTACTAAAAGCTTTTCTCGTTTGCATAAAGGGTTGCTGCTCTCAGACCAGTCTCACTCCCAGCACTGGATCTTCCTGCAGCCTGTTTTTTTTTTTCTCAAAAATGCCCAGGAAGCCAAGAAGCACAGGGGTGAGGAAGCTCCTGCTTCCAAGAAACTGCTCCAGAACTTCCAAGTCGCTTTTACCCATTTCTGTGCAGTCGCTCCAGTCCCTTACAAGTTCCTTTCCAGTGCATTTTCTTCAAGAGTAAACTGGGCTTTGAAAACATAAAAATAAATATCTCTGATAAACATTTTAACTAGCTGGAGGTCCTGCAAAGTGTATTTCTCACCCTAAAAAAATAGATATTGTGTGAGCTTTCCTCAGCCTACCAGACCCTTTGCTTTCAAGTAGCATCACTGTGTTTGGGCAGAGCACAATATACTTTGGCCTGGAGACTGGTTTTGTGGCCATAGACTCCACCAGTGTAGCAGGCATTAGGACTGGTCTCTGACAAGAGTAGCTCTTCCAAAATGCCATTTCACACCAGCTGGGGATCTGCTCCTTGAGAACAAAGGAAACAAATTACAGCGAGTCCCCAAAGACAGATAGCTGGCATTTCCTCCCACTTGTGCCTCCATCAAGTCAAAAATAGCTTCTGTTCAGGAGACATCACACACAGATGAGGATTCAAACCATTCTCAAATTGAGGATGCTGCTTCGCCACTGTTTCTCCGAGAACACCGATATGCCCCATTTCTGGCTCCAATAGGCCGGATGTGATAATAAATGGATCTCCAAGTACTTTTGATTTTATAGGACACCTCCCAGTGGAACGTCTCCAGTTGTTAGCTCAAGGGATGAAAAGCTTGTGAAGTTCTATTCCCACAGCCAGATGGGATATAGGACTTTCTCCCTCAGCTGAGAACATTGCATTTCAAATCCTGTCTAGGTAAATTACCTTTCCAGGGCTGGGTATTTCCTTTTTGGATATTCCTTGGAAGTAACCTTCAGGGAATTGACTAACTTCTTAATGGCTTGGTCAGACAAGAAGGAAGGAAACTTGCACTGGTCCAGTGGGAGGCACCACTTCAGGCAGTCAGCATCCTGCAATTCTTCCAAGTCGGTGAATCATAGCAGTTTAACTCTCTTTCAAGGGCAAACTTCTTCCTTTCAGATAGGGCCAAGGTAGCAAAGGCAAGGCCTAAAATAGTTCCAGCCAACATTTGGCTTTGAAAACAATTTCAAAGAGTCACTGCTGACTGCTAGGAAGAAGCCTAGCCTTGATCTAGAAGAACTGGACAAAGAATATCGCCTTGAGTCTAAAGTCTGGAAAACAAGGACCTATTCAAAAAACCAAAAATCATTCATAAGATTTACTTAACATATCCACGCGGCGATCCAAGGAAATGCACGGGCAACAAGGCTTGCCATTTCTTGTGGTTGCTGGAGATTAGAAATTGTCTGATACATGCCTAATTTCCTGATATTATGTTGTATTAGGTTATATTATACTGGAATTAAAAGCAGCTACGTAGTTTGCTACAAAGAAAGTTCATGGCATCACCTTCATCTCTTTACTATAAACAGGGCCGTGGCTCCAGGGGCTGTTGTGTGCTTTTCTTTACAAAACATTGCTTCACCTCCTCAATCAGCTGGGTTTGCATTTACATTTTGCTGTAGGTTCTATTTCCAGTTCAGAGCTATGGTTTTCCAGGTCAACTATAGCCTCCAGACCTTTTGTGAAGCTAATGTCTAGTGGCTAGATATTCACAATAAGTTAGGGCATTGTATCCATCAGGACCTGAGTTTTGTAGAAGTGAAGAAAATAGCTGGATAAGTGCTTCAGTGCTTTTTTCAAGCTCCTCAAAGGGGGTTTGAATATGATAGTGGGTCAAACAGATTTCTAGAGATAATCACTCATATCTAATGGAGGGAACTTAAAAAATAAAGGTCAGGTGGTAGGAGCTTAGAGTTGCAATTCAGATGCCAGAACTAGAAAAAGGTGTCCATTTAGTTTGACCTCCTCGTAAGAGGGTAATTTTGGGTCTAACTCTAGTGTCTTGGTATGGTGATGACAAGTAGGAGCCAAGGAAACAAATGGAAAGAGTCTTGTGCACAGTCCTTAGACAGACTTTTCAGTTTTTATCAGAATCATATCAACATTTCACCTAAGATGGAAGCAGATTCATCTCTCCTTGACTAGTTACAACCTCTGGTAAAGTTCTGTAAAAGGTTTTTCTTCCTTCCCTAGACTCCAGTAATAGTGATAATTGATTAATTGATTCAAGACAAAAAAAACCCTGGGCTGTATTCCTGGCAGAAGTCACCGTGAACCAAGAGCTTTTTATACAAAAAGATGTTTGAAAATGAATTATGGGAGAAGATCAGGAAAGAATGCTCTCTTTCTTAAAAAAAAAAAAAAAAAGATTGGTTAAAACTCAGATGTTTGAACCAATTTCCTTGAAGACATTATAGGTAATATCAGTTAATAAAATCAAAAGGTTTTTAAGAGTCAAATATAATTCCCTACATTTACGTGGTTTGTATAACCTTTTGCAACTTAGCCCATCTCAGCAGTAAAAATAGAGAGGTTTTGCTACAAAACTGAACTGTCGCATATTCAAACACTGCCTCACTGTTTAACAGGATGCAACAGTAAAAGGCAAGCTACGCATTAAAAGAAAATACAAAAATGGTGGACATCAGAAACATGTTTCTATAGCTATGTTCATACGAAATTGAAATAACTATTCAAGATAAATGGCTAACCTTCATACATATGGCCCATGCAAGAATTAACATTTATTTTACATGAGCAGAAAGAGATTTTTCATTCTTTTTAAATAATTGTTTAAAAAATATTCCAGTCCAAATTATGAACGTCAAGCCTACAAAATGTTATTTTTAAACATCAAGCTGTTTTCTTTTACTTAGAGAGAAGCCAAGGAATAAATTGCTAAATATAGTTTATATGTTGGAAACAGTGACACAACCTTCATTCTCTTGGTGCTGTAAAATATGTAACTTTAAATATAAATTTTACAGAACAGTATTTTGCTCAACAGAGATTTCATTTCACTGAGTGAATCACATTAATAACACTTAGCTTATATAGTGCTTTTCATCTGTGGATCTCCCAGCACTTTACAAAACGTAAATTCATTACCAATATTTTACAGAGATGCAATAAAGGGATTTGCTGAAGGTTACACGGTGAGTTAGTAACACAGCTGCCAAAGGAGTGAAGTCCCAAAGTCTTGTTCCTTGCCTATTAGAAGACAATGACCTGTACATTAATTGGTTTTTTGCTCTTCTTTCGGCATGTGTCACTGGAAAAACATCCTGAGAATTTATTACGGTGAAGCAAACCAAGTCAGGTACCACGCAACATTTTGTGATCCAGCTACCTAATACTTGTTTGCCCTATTTACCATTATGATGTCTACATGGACAACTGAGAAAGCCAGGTGTGAAACACCTACACACAGAACAGTCCGTAATGAAGGAACTTACACTTGATCAACACCGGGGGGAGAGGAGGGCAGAGAGAGAGAGAGGGATGCGACACTGAGAATTTGACAACTGAGTTCAGTACACCTCTCTAACTTTTTCTGTGAGTTACCTCAGGAATTAACAGCTTGGTGGAGTGACAAAAGGAAGAAGAGATGAAGTAAGAGGAGGGATAGGAGAGGTCTGAATAAACCAAAAAATCAATAGAGGAATAGTCCAGAGTGGTACACTCAGCCGTGGTCATGGCTTTCTGCAGGGATTGCTCCAGCACCAGTCTCAAAATGGCTTTTCGTCCTACCTTCCTAATTTGTGGGCTGTCCCATACTAAAGAGTAGAAAGAGAATGGGAGATGTTAAAAATAAAGCCATGAAAGAAATTCATGAGTAGAAGTGCTCTTAGCCACTGCCTCCAACCCTTCCCCAAGCAGCAGTATCTGTGTTTGCTGCTCCGGCTGGCTCCTCTGTGGGCTCAGGGATATTGCCTGGGGGACTCACACCACTGCCCAAAAGACAGTTCCCTTCCTCATAAAAATTATCTGCAATTGATAGGAATTTAAATGTAGACAGCTAACGGCATCACCTCCAAGTTATCTGTATTCTGTGAAGCGACACTGTCTTCAGAACTAGTGATGTGCTATTTTCCATCAGAAACTGCACTCTTTTGTCAAGTATTTGAAAAAAAAAACAAACCAAAAACTTAAAAAGTGAATACAGCATAGTGGATAACAAAGAATTCATGATCTTGAGCTTAGACTCTTTGGTAGAAGACAAAGAATCTATTCTTTGGGTAGCTTTCTAAATTCCTAACTTCAATGCCTAAAGGAAGGGATTCTGGCCTCTCCAAACTCAAATGACAGAGATATGGACTTGAAGGAAGTATTTTATTTAGAACAGTCACACCACGTTTGTGTGGCTGTAGTTGGGAGAAGAATGTGTTTGAAGAACCAGCGTGTCAGAGCCCACTTGCATCAGTTCCCAGAATTCCTGAAGAGAAAAAAAAAAGTTTTCTGATACTTCATTTACAGTCTTGCTTTTAGCAGTACAATAAAATCCTACATATCATACCCTTGACAGATGTGGAGTGGTGTGTCTCTACATAAATAGAATTAATTAGATCATTGATTCACAGCAGCTGAAAATCCGGCCCTCTATTCTACAGCACATGTCAATGTTATTACACAAACAATAAGATTTGCTTAACAAAAATATAACTCTGGTCTTTTCAGGTATCACTGATACTTGATTGTTTCGAGCATTGGCTTTCTGACAGGGTTTGGAATGAAGCCATTTTTATTAATTTAGTTATTTTTGCTGATATAAAAGGTCGTCTATCATGTTAATGATGTATCGGTCTGTGGTACCACCGAACAATAATTACAGAATGTTCCTAATAGTAAATCATTTGTCACAATCAGAGCTCACTACAACAACCTTTTGTTGAGCAATAGAATACATTAGGTGAATAGCAATACACCTTTATGCTTACCAATTAAAGGATCCCACACATACAGAATTTACATGAACTTTAGAGTGAAGTATCATGAATTATGAACTGCTGCTTACAAAATCTTGCTAGGTATAGAACTTGCGGCTAATTTTTAAGTTGTCAAATCATTTATATGTATCTTTTCAAGTATAATTGGAGCTGCAGACAGATTTCCCAGTCTGTCAAATCAGAAGTGTTTGGAAAATTTCAGAGGATCAGGGACTTTGAAAATAGACACAAATAAATATTTAAAAGACCAGCTAATCTATTCAGAATGCAAATATGTCCTGTCACTCTATTACTCCATTTAGATAGTGATAAAATTTCTTCTTGATTTATCCATTTGGTAAAAACTGTAAAAAGATTTTAGTTTAGGAAAGAGGTTTCCAAGCTCTAACGACAGGTAGTACACCAATTACTGGCAGGTCAGCTACAGAGAACAATTTGATCACACCCTGCTGGAGGGTCGATTTTACTTCCAGCTGCCGAATGTCATTAACATATAGTAACAAACCACAGGAGAAACTTCTAGTACCTTCTTATTCTCATGGAGTTGCCACGTGAAGTTATGTGATGAAGGTGGTTTGTGAATTAGTCTGCTTTACAGTGGACACTAAATCATAAATCAATTCAAAAATTCCTGGGTTTGAATATTCCCTGCGTCTGGTTTTAAGGGTCCAGGTTTGGTTCAGGTTCAGTAATCGTGTCCTTCTCTTTACCCCGTAATAACATGCAGAAAGGAAAGGCCATTGCTGTCACTGGTGTTACGCCCATTAAGAGCCATTAAATCCTTGGCCACATGAGCCCACTAATGCCTAGATTGGAGAGATTAAACCAAACCCGAAAACAGATCTTTTTTTCGGAGGTTCAGTGGGTTCATTCTCACGCTGCCTCTTGCAGACGCCAGATCAAATCAGCCTGGGTTTGCCAGACCACCATGAGATGTCCCCTTCCCTTGCAAGGTCCTTAATCTTCAAATCAGGGTCCTTGTCCATGCCGAACTGTTGAGCCTTCAACCCCTCAGGAGAAACGAGACAGTGGCACACACAAGAATAAGAGAAAAAAAAATAGATGAGCTGCCACAAGAGCGCTGTACTCCACCCATATGCCTCAATTATCTCTCCCAGACCTCCGCAACACCACACGCCACATCAGGAGCAGCAGAGGGACTACCAATGAGTAATTAAACCTCTTATTGCTTTGCATGGCTGAGTAGTTTTCATAACAGCACTGCACAAAACTTGAGATTCGCAGATTTTTATATAAGCTCCTCAACATTTCTACTTGCCTCTCTCTCCTTTTTTAATTTCAACCGTTAGAATAAACTTTACTGTGAACTGCTGGGAATAAGAGGATTTGAGCAGGCAAATGCTAAGATGATTGTTCATTAAACCCAATGACTTTGAAACTGCCTCTGTGTCAATTAAAATAAAAACTGTCAAATGCTTTAAAAAAGCAGCTTTGTATAATAGGAACTCTGTTGAGTTTATTGGCAAAGAAAGAGAGCCGTTCCAGGAGGTTATGCAGAGGAAAATAATACATTGTGCTTAGGAACGGTGTCCTGGTCTCTCCCGATCCATCTTCAGTACGGAAAACTGTACATAACGTATCTATCAACATATATACATACAGAAACACAGTGGCTGGACAGCTAGAGAAAGAAGGGGTTTGGCTTTTACTTTGGTTTTTCCAGGCTTTTTATTTTTCTCCCAAGCTAACAATTAGGATTAATTGTCAACTTATAAACCACCGGGTTTTGTTTTGTTTTGTTTCTAACTGGATGCAGATTTAACACTTCGTATAACTTAAAAATGCCATTTTGTTACAGTAGCCAACCAATCCGACAGGGGATCTTCACGCCTGCGTGTCAAGTGTCAAACATAAAATAGCTGTAAAATGGGACAATAAAAAGCGTGTTACTGTAGGATTCTGACAGCCCCCGCGCTTGGCAATTAGGGAGCCTTCATAACAATTAACAAAATTGAAATCAGATTGAAGAAGTAAGTGTGGGTGGGTAGGACGGATGTGATGGAAGTGCCTTCCTTCTGCAAATGCCCTTCTTCTCCTCCGTCTTGTGGCAGTATGGGCGCGCAGTGGCCATTTCTGGACAAGGAGAAAACAAACACAAAGCAAAGTAACCGGGTCCCTTTGGAATAAACGCCGCTGGGTCCTCGACAGGGTAGCGAGGGGAAGGGAGAGGGGAAAATCTTACAGGAAAAAAATTAGAAAATTCAAATGTGTCTCCCCCCCGTCCCCATGCGCACCACCCACCCCTCACCGTGTTCTGTCCAGAAGAAAAATCCCTCAGCCGCAATGGTTGTTTTTATTAAATTCTCCTCAATAAAAAGCTCAGGCAGGATTTATTAGGTACTCAGGGCGGACGTTTAGTATTTCGCCAGTTATTAAGTGAAAATCAATAGAAAGCAAAGAAAATGGAAGTCACTGCACTGTTAGCACGCTGTTGTCGCCCAGATATTATGTCGGCTGTCTTGTAGATTCATGACAGACGAAAGCGGCCGGGAGAGAACTCTTTCTGCTTACATTGCAGGAGCCAAAGTGGGGTTATTCATTAGATCAGGCAGCTGGCCAGATGGATTTCCAGTTCAGTTTTACCATTTATCTTAAAAACGCCTGTATCGAGTGAGAAAGAACACTGATATTATGTGATATCGATGGCAGCTTTATGTATCTAAATCAGGATTTATTGTTATTTTGTTCTGAAGACCTTTTTTTCTCAAGAAATACCATTTCACTGGAAGAAAATAATAGCTAAAACCTTGTCAAAGATAACCTTTCATGTTGTTCGTGCACCGCTGGCTGTAAAACAAATAGAACCCAGGGTATAAATAGGTTTAACCACATCCTTACAAATCATTCCCTTTAGGATTTTCTTTCTTTTTTTTTTTTTTTTTAATGGTACAAATGTGGGGTTTGGTCATTAGTTGTTTTTCTTGCCAGTAATTTAGCTATAAATAACGTCAGCATTTGTTTTAATTGCATTAAAAAGCACTAGAAGTTTTATGTCTCTGGAAGGCCAGAGCAGAAGGGGTTTTTTTTCAGTGGGTGGGTTTGGGGAGGAATTTTTTTTGGAGTTTTTTTGCCTTTTGCTTTTTTTAAAGCCTCCCTCTCTGTTACCAAACTTTTCACCCAGATCATCACAACAGAAGCAACAACAGCTGTTCTACCATAAAAAAATGTGTTTTTAAGAGACAGGACCAGATCTCTGAAAGAGATTAGCTCCTGCTCAGGCATCTAGAGGAAAAGTGCAGCTTTTCAAAAGTTTTCAACGTTCAGCAAGTTCCATTTTCTCCAGATCGTAGAGCCCTTTCGCAGGATTGATTTATTTTTGCCCTAATCAGGAACAGAGTGCTGCTTGTCCTGAACCTCATCTCCCTTACAAATGTGTGATCGAAATAGCTACAGCACGAAACGTCGTACCTTCCGAAAACACCAGGTGCTCGATTTGAACCCCGTGTAAATAGACACGAGATTCAGCACTCTGACACAGCAGCTGTTGATCACACCAGATCTGATGAAGGGTGCAGACCCACCATGGCTCGGCAGTGGCAATCCTAACGTGTTTCGCTGCATGTTTTTGCTTGCCGGTCTAGAAATAAAGCTCCACACTCAAAAACCTCATGGCTCAAAAGTCAAAGGTAGAATAGAATAAAATAAAACACAAGTTACCAGTCTTTAAATTATCTGAAAGTTATTTGTGAGAGGTGGGGATGGGATCGATGTCCTTTAAGGTAAGAACAATGGAGATGTGGTTTAGTGGGCTTCTGTGATTGCCCACAGATTTAATCGAAGAAGTCCCAGTGGGACACACAAAGCAGCCTGAGAGATCAGCCATCTCCATGGCTCAGGCCATCTTTATGCACCGAGGCTTTTCAATTCCTTTCCTTCCTCTTAACCACGCCGTTATTAAACATCTTGACTCCTGAGTGAACAGCAAGTTCAACCCATCCAGAACCATCCTGGACCATGGCAGCACCATCCAGGCTGTCCCAACCCAGCTTTGCCCCTGCCAGGGTCTGTTTGGGACACTGCAACACATTTGTCATGACTCAAACTGCAACTTCAAAACACAACATTTAGTCAGTCATCCTTCAAAGGGTGTGAAGCCTGTGGAGCACAGGAAAAAATAAAAAAGCCACTTTGAACAGGGCAGATACATACAAGAGAACTTACAAAGTTGTAAATAACATCACAGCCCTGGCAGGAAGAAGCAGAGTGCATTGCTTTTACAGTTCTTTCCTCTCTTCCTTCTGAAAGTGTCAGCCCGTCACCATTTCATTGACATGCTGCATGGTTTCCCCTAGCTCTGATATTTTTCTAGGACCTTTGAGTTCTCAGATTGCCTTTGAATCCACTGTACCACGGGAAGAGGAAACCATTGTGTCTATAGGATGGAGTTACACATGTATGCTCTTCCCCTACCGATAGCTCAGCTATTGTTATCCTGCAAAATCCTTTGATTTAGCACCAAATCCCAGCCACCCCCACATGTAGATGCTCAGAGAGGTAGTGGCAAAAGCAAGGGATTTTTCTCAGCTACAAAGGTTTTCTTGTTTCTTTTCAGAAAAGTCTTTAAATACAGGGTGCAGAAAGCTTATAATCACTGTGCATGTTCATTTTTCAATACAGTAAGACTCTTTCCTTCTAGAACATCTCTCCAAGTCACTTACAGGCAAACTGGATGTGGTGAAAATCGATCACTAGTGAAGGACACCAAAACTCTGTATTGGTGAACATTCACACTTAAATTCTTTTTAAAATGATCTTTCACCTAGCAAATTAGAAGCTGTTCCTCAGGTCCACCCAGAGTATTTACAAAATACAGGACTACGTGAATGCAAGCAAAGGAAGCATGGCCCTACTTTTTCAGACACTTTCTGTATATATTTTGCTAGAGACCGTGGTCGAAGTTCCTACTGATAAACAGACACAGCAGAAATCTGAATCTGGAACTCCGATATTCCAGGTGAAAGCTGTACAGCAGTCATGGTAGTTTTAGTTTTTATATAGCTATAGGCACTGTTTCAATGCAACTCTAGAAAATGTTTCTGTTTATTTGTATTCGTCATCACTCAAAATACATTTCTATCTAAGTTTCACGTAAAACAAAACCAGTCAAGAAACCTCTCTCTAGGTAATGAAGCAAAGGAGTGATATTTAAATGCCTGTTTTGCTTAGCTTCTTTTAGGGACTTGAATTTGTGTCCCCCATAGAGTCTCAGCTGAGTTTAACAACCAGAAGATATTAGTTACTATAGGATGGAAACACCTTTCTCTCATTTTGACCAAAGTGGGATGTAATGGTCAATGAACTCCTGAGGTAATTTTGTTTATGCAATTATGTATCTTTTACTAAAACATTTCAACATTTGTAAAATGGTAGTTTAGTTTAGTTTAGCTTTGTTTTGTTTTGTTAGAAAAAAATCATCCATAGGCTTCTCTTTCTTGGTATACAGTTCCTGTGTCCTCTAGCACTTGCACTGGTAATTCTGTGACTCCGTTAACAAACTGACTCCGTGTAACAAACTGAACCACCTTTGCCACAGAAAGATGGTCCGCCTGGATTTGCTTTATCTGTAGCAAATTTCTATTGCCTTTTCTTAAATCTGCTTTTGAAATGTGACATTTATAATGAAGCTAAGGAAAACAGAATATACTCCTTTTAGTTCAAGGTGGAAAAGTTGTTTCCCCCTAGAAGACTATTACATGTATATTTAAAAAAAAAAAAAAACCCAAAACTTTCTAGTAGTAAAATATGCAAAACATTTTTTAGCATTTTGCAGCTTGCTGTCCCCTGATGCTGAGCCCTTCACATCCATGGAATGGGCAGCCTCCACGTCCACCCCTTGTTTCTTCCACCTGGTGCTGTCTGCACCACCTCTGCTTCTCACATGTGCCCCTCTGAGGTTTGCAAGGACAGCCAGACTTACGTGCAAACTCTACCAGGAGACCCTCGCAGTCTGTACAGTGTTGGCCACAGGTTTCCACATCAGTCCCAGGGCAGGAACTCAAAACTGAGATGAAGTTTTCTTTCCCCCCTCTACCCACCTTCTCCAAGCCAGTTTACTCAGTAGTTTTCTCAGTGAGAACATTAAAAAAACAGTAACACCTGATTTGATTAGATCAAGGCTTGCTTTTCTTTTTTTGAGAATTGTTAATAAAATCACACTTCTGAAAAAAAACACAGGATGGAATGTAAATGCTGCACTAATTTAATTACACTTTGGCGCTGGGAGACACTAATGTAAATATTCTGGTGAGTAGGCCTAAGACACTTGAAGTAATTACTTAAAGGCTTCCTTTCAAAGAATCTCTCCCTTTTTATTAAATGCCTTTTAACATTAGCACTTTCTTCCTGACAAATTAAATGAAATTTCATTACTCTCCCTGACTTAATGGCATGAGGCTGCCTGCTGCAAGTGCGAGTTAACCCTCTCTGGACAGAAGACACAGAGTTTGTGTCTTCTGGTTGGCTCCAGGTGTCACCAAGCCACCCGAGCATCCTCCCGGCTCCCCATCATCGTCCCTGCATGCCGCTGCAAGCTCTGCCTTGCACCCCATGTCCCAGGGTATCCCAGCTATCGGTTCCTGGATTGTTTGCAGCCCAGTTCAGATGGGAGGCACGGGATGGTATCCAGCTCTTCACTTTCTCTGGGTTTAGGGAAGTGCAGTTTGAGGCTGGGAGTTGAGCCTATAGGATCTTTAAGGGGCATGTCCATAAAATTAAAGTCCTTATGAGGCGTTTTGTAGAAATCTAATGTCAGATTCATATTTATATTGATCACCAAACTGGGTAGGTTAAGATTCCAGCATTTCATGACGCTGCAAAACTTCTAAAATATCACAAATCCAGGACCGCAGGCACCTTTAACACTGTGTTCGTGTACGCACAAAGAAAACTGAAAGAGAAGCGATGTTGCTAATCAATACTTGTGTGAGCAGATTTACTTTTTGATCAAAGTCCACTTGACCAGCCCATTTTGTAACTTCCCCCCCCCATCCCCTCCTCATTGATTTCTCTTTAAATTAAATAAAAGTGGGGTCAGGTTATCTCCTGTTTTATTTACATAGCTACACAGCATCCGCAAGTCCCACCAGGCCAGCTTCCAGTCAAGGGAACTGGTGACAAACTCTCTGCCATGCTGTTTATATACTGTCCCCACGGCAATAGGAGCCGAGCAAAGCTTTTAAAACACCTGTGAGAGCCAACACTCATAAGCTGGCAAAGAAAGTGATGAGGCAGCGAAACAATAGCCCTCTGTGCAGGGCAGTTCCCTGAAGGGAATCGCATCCTTCAGATGTCTCCTAAAAAGTGACTCACAGAGGTGAGAGAGACTGGTGGGTCGGGAGTCACTCAGCCCTCCGGAGGATTTGCTGTTGGAGGCCACAGTCATTTCACCCCTCGGACAACTCCTGACCCTGCGAGGCCTCCAGCGTGGCAGCTGTTAGCCACAGGACGTTTTTTCTTCCACTCACCTGTAATTTTGAGATTACCGAAGGACCGCTTTACAGTCAGCCAGCCACCAGATGTGCTTCAGGTTGACATTTTGCACAGCGTACTTTCCTGCTAATGCCTTATCGCTTGCACTATTGTCCCACCAGGGTATTGCTGTGCGAGGGTAGGTACAAGGAGAAATATGGCGCCTTTGCTGTGGGGTTCAGTTGTTGCCTCCAAACGGAGCTGATGGAGAGTAGATGGCTTCAGTTGAACGTCACTGCCAATTCTCGCCAACGTCTCAGGCAAGGTTCAAGCAAGTCAGCAAACTCTCACTGTTTCACCCCAGCTGAGAATCTGGCCTTACATATAAAGAGAAAAAAAAAAAAAAATGAACTGCCATATCCAAATCAATTCTGTCCTGCCTGTTGAAGCTGCCAGCAACGGAGGAAATTTATGCTAGTTTTAATAATGGCTTTAAAAAGTTCTTTTATGAAAAATTACCTCTGGGTCTGCCTCTTTTGAGCATGCTTCACCCATAGTACATGAGTTACTAGTGCCAATTTCCATCTTATCACAGATGTCCTTTCTCAGAACGCAGAATATTTGGGACTGAAAACAAGGACCTTGCAAACTCAAGTTCACATGGAACATTTTTTTTGGCAGGGTCTATAGGTCAGCCTATAAAGAAAGAAAATATCTCTGTTTTCTTCTGCAGAGTTATCAGATTTTGAAAAGAGAGCTTTCTCCTCTTGTGAGGTCCAGGTAAAAGTTCACCCATTCCCTAGCTGCTTGCTCCTGACAAACAAAAATTAAGGACCTGAAAATAACTATTTTATCTGAAGAAATGCTAAACATCCCAAAACAAACATTCAGCTGTGCCGCTGCCAAATTCCACAAGTAAGAGAGCTGCAGGCCGAGACAGCTCATGTCTCACTGGGGAATAACGGGTAAAGTTTGGCCAGCTGCCCCTTCCAGCCCTTCGGGGACCCACAATCCAATTGCAGTGTCTTAGCGGATGTGAATTTCAAGGTTACACCTGGGTGTTCAAGGGCAGGGCCAAGTGTAATCGGCACTTAGATCATAGATTAATCTTATTTGCCATCTATTAGGTTTGATTCCTGCTTCCCGCTCTCCCTCCCTAAAGCCAGGATTATTGTGATAGTTTAAGATAATGGATTCTAACGGAAGAAAGGTCACGCAGGCATTGAGATTTGGAACCTTAAGATAATATGATTAATCTAAAAGCTTCTTTCTAAAAGGGGAGGGGATACTCTCATACGTTTAATTGAGGGAAGAGATTGAGAGAGGGAGGGAGGGATGGAATCAGCAACATGAAAGGAGGAGTGAAGGATCCTACTTTTTGTCAACTGCAATTAATTAACATAGTAAGGAAACGCTCTTCATTCATTTTCAAGCTGATAAACGAGATTTTTTTTTAATCCCTAAAAGTGATGATTATTCTATTTTTAGATTTTTATTGAAAATCGTTAATTGCTAATAAACATGCATATTGATTTTCACAGATACACAAATGTAAACTATCTGGAGCACACGCAGACACACACGTAAAAATTCATACACTGAGGGATGGAAATCGCTCTGTAAATGAGATATTCTAGTATCAGGTGCTTGGCTTTTATGAGTACTGTAAGAAAACTCTACAACAGAGAAATAGATTGTAATAAGTTTATAGTAGTAGCCAAAATGTTCTGGGGACTGTGGGGAGAGACTCACTGTCCCAAAGAACCAGCTATACTATATTGCTGTGCAGTATTACATAATAAAACCTTTCCTTAGTTATTTATACTGCCTGAGATTATCAGATAAAGGAATTTGAGAACAAAGAAATAGTCCCTTTGTTATTTATGCTGTTTATTTACTTGGGCATTTGGATAACCAAACATAAAAAAATCAAATCACGTCCTTATGTTCTGCACATGCCGTTTCAATACCACAGGAATTTTTTCAAATATTTTTTGAAAAATGTCTGTCATATTTCTATTTCGTTTTTAAATCATAAAAATATTTCTCTTAAGATTTATAAACAACCACCAAACACCAATAAATATGTTACAGGCCCAAATCAGAATTGTTATGAACAGCCATTTAAGTATGATGACCCTGGCCACCCACTGACTAAAAATAATAAAATGCAAATACTTTTTAACTGACTCCTGGGTTTGAGATCTTTCAGTTCAAATGTCATCCTTTCCTCCCTGATCACAGTGACTAGATTTTTTTGCCCAATCAAAAAAGTTAAAATGACATATACACACAATATTGATCCCACTCTATAGGACTTTATGCAACTACCTAAAAATCATAGGTTTATGGAAAAAAAACACTGGAGCTGGGAATGCTGCAGGGAAGCAGAGGTTGTTCTGTACTTCTGGTTTCTGGTGGGTGGATTTCTGTTTAATATCTTTATCAAAGACGTGGACGAGGGGATTGAGTGCACCCTTAATAAGTTTGCAGATTACACCACGTTGGGCAGGCGTGGTGATCTGCTTGAGGGCAGGAAGGCTCTACAGAGGGATCTGGAGAGGCTGGATCAATATGTCAAGGCCAGTGGTATGAGGTACAGCAAGGCCAAGTGCCGGGTCCTGCACTTGGGTCACAACAACCCCATGCAGCGCTACAGGCGTGGGGAAGAGTGGCTGGAAAGCTGCCCGGCAGAAAAGGACCTGGGGGTGATGGGCAACAGAAGGCTGAATATGAGCCAGCAGTGTTCCCAGGTGGCCAAGAAGGCCAATAACATCTTGGCCTGTATTGGGAATAGTGTGGCCAGCAGAACCAGGGAAGGGGTCTTCCCACTGTACTCAGCACTGGTGAAGCCCCACCTCAAATACTGTGTTCAGTTTTGGCCCCCTCACTACAAGAAAGACACTGAGGTGCTGGAGAGTGTCCAGAGAAGGGCAATGAAGCTGGTGAGGGGTCTAGAGCACAAGTCTTACAAGAAGCAGATGAAGAAACTGGAGTTGTTTAGTCTGGAGAAAAGGAGGCTCAGGGGAGACCTTATCGCTCTCTGAAAGGAGGTTGTAGTGAGGTGGGGGTTGGTCTCTTCTCCCAAATGACAAGTGATAGGACAAGAGCAAACAGCCTCAAGTTGTGCCAGGGGAGGTTTAGGACGGATATTAGGAAAAATGTCTTCACCAAAAGGGTTATCAAACATTGACACAGGCTGCCCAGGGAAATTGTTGAATCACCATCCCTGGAGGTATTTAAAAGACAGGTAGACGTGGTGCTTAGGGACATGGTTTAGTGGTGGTTTTGGCAGTGTTGGGTTAATGGTTGGGCTCGATGAGCTTAAAGGTCCCTTCCAACCTAGATGACTCAATGATCCTACGATTTAGAAATCGTCAATTATATGTTATTTGAGGCTCTGCAGACCAGCCCCATAACTCAAGCACCCTAAAAAGCACCCACATGCTCTTAGACCAGGTGCACATCCTCAGCACTCCCTTTCCACAGGGTGCCTGCACTGCCTGCAGCGGGGTCACGCTGCTCCTACTGTCCCTGTTGGCATGCAAGACATGGAGCCTCTCATTTTAATCCTCTCTCTTTATGACCAGTTTTGCCCCTTTTCACCATATATCCCCTCAGTTCCTACAGGAGAAGGAGGGCAGGAGAATTTCCTTTCTCCCTGACCTTGCAGTCTGACTAAGAACTACTGGCGAGATTATTCCTAGAAACACAAGAACCAAACCAAGTGTTACTGCTGCCGTGGCTGAAGGGTAATGTAATTAGAACTTGAGCTACGACTGCTTAATACAACCTGTAATAATAATATATGTCTATCATCATTCAGAGCTATTCTAAGACTCAGAGCAGTATTAAAAGCCATAGGAAATAATTAGCAGTGAAGAGGAATCATGAGTTGTGGGGTGCTGCATTCACACAAGAACCAGCTGTAGATGGCTTTAAAAATGACTGTCTCCAACATATGCCATCCCTGCAAGATCATCTATAGATAAGTTAATATAAGGAAAGATAAAATCCCCGGAATGGATTAAGCTATATATTAAGCTATATAATTCTGCGGATAACTGAGGTTAGGACATTAAACTGAGGGTGGAGTGAGAAAGGATGGAGCACTTAAGAGCTAAAAGTGGGTATGCAAAAGTCAATTGGATGCTGCAGTTTTCACACTCAGTTTGTAAAAATGGGAGTTTTTACCGGGTCACATTGCTCTGTGAAGTGTTTCAGGATATCGTATAGATCAGGAAATAGGCTCTCCAGAGAATATAGCAGAGAGAGCAGATGAAGCTGCTGGGTGAACAGATCTCCAGCTACAGGGGGCTGATATACCTTTCGGAGGGGCTGAGCAGGAATAGGTGGAGATATAGGTTGGTCACGACAAGTGATGGACAGGCACACAGATCAGTCAGGAACTCAATGTCCTTATGATGTACTTTGCAAGGAGCCGTATTAACACACAGTTAATTGTGCGTAAAAAATTTGAGAGCCTCTATGTTGTTCCTTACAGTTCTAACTACCCTCCACAGCAGTGTCATATTTTTGATGGTATTTTAGCCATGTGGTCAGTACATTCCTCCCAGAGACTGCATTCAGAGAATGAAGGCTGACTGTCAAAAAACAAATAGATAGGCCAATCCACATTTTTAAAAAATACTCTATGAAGGTGAAAAAAGGGGAGACTTAAAAAACTGCCTGAAATTTATCATTTTGGACTGAAGAGCCCAATCTTCTGAAATTCCTTGGGTAGGGACACCAGATGTTTAAACACACACACACCAGGGGCACAGGCAGTTCCACTGACCTCAGTAGAAATGTAAATGTGTTTCTGCCTGTATTGCTGTGTCAGCACCTAAAATTTGGTGACTGTGGAAAGTGGTTTTCACCCACCTCTCTCAGCATCAGGCTGTTTTTAGAGGAGAGTATTTGCACAACTGGCTCTGAGCTTCAAGTTCAAACAGCCCCCAAGGTTCAAAATCAAAATGCCAAAATGTGTTTTATTTTGCTTTTTCTCCCCCATTTTTTTTGCAGGATTTGTGACCCACAGATCTGCACTGAGATGTCACTTTGTTAAAGAGCCATAATGGGAACTTTGGCGTTCAACAAAAGTACTTCTCCAGTGAAGTTGCCTCAGCAAATCTCCATGCTTTTTTTTTGCTTATTGGTAGAGAAAATACAAATACTTCCCATGCCAGGGCTACTCCAATATTACCCAGAAACACATTAACACTTGATAAACAATGGGGTACTTTATCATTCTTACCCTCATAGTATGACCATCAATTTTTCTCCCTAAGGGTCGAACATGCAGGCAGCTTCAGAACAGATTCAGAAATTAGTGGAACAAGTGACAGAATTTGGTTTTCACTCCAGAAAAATGAAATAGAAAAGGAAAACATCCCTGTATAGGAGAGGTGGTTCCCTCTCATTTAAATCCATCGGGTGCTCTGTAGACCCAGAGGCTTGCACAGACATGTACAAGCTCCCCATGGAAGATTTCTTTCCAGCTCCCTGCAGACCAGAGGTGCATGTGGAGTGTTGGTTCCCATTTCCTCTCATTCCCACACGTCTGAGTCTTAAAAACTGCCATCACAGGACAACTGCCTGGATGCTTTCAATCAACTCAGCAGATAACGTCTTTGCAGAATATTTCCCCGCTCCTCCCTCATTCAGCCGCAGGGCTCGTGTATGTTTTTCACCTTCCTTGGAAGTAGTTGTCAGTTCTCTTGAGCCTCTCCAGAGGAAAAGCCTCTGCCTAATATATGATGTGCTTATTCATCCCAGACGTAGGGCATATCATTCTCGAATGACTGACAAGCGTTCTAAAATGAAGAGAGCTCGAAGTGGGCTCTAATAGTGATGGGAAGCATTTCTAGTCAAACATAAAGCAAATTAATGTGAGCCCCCACTGCACCTTTAATCTGGAAATGTCATAAAGTAATAAGCAGAGTGACCCTGGCAATGTCTAAGGTTGGATTTCAATAGATTTACATCTTAAAGGGCAACTACATATTTTTAAGTAGTAGGGGGCCAAATTCAGAACTCCTCTTCCACCAGTGCAAATCTGGAGGGACTCCAACGATTTCAGGTACAACGGAGATCAGAGGGTGGTCTTATTTTATAAACTTTTCATTACAATAATGCTTCTCTCTATATCAGTGGCCAGCTCCCCCATCAAAACAAAAATTTCAATACCCTCAATATCTCTCATTAACTTCAGAAGGGGCAAACTCTGGCCTGCATGTCTTGTTTCAAACTAGTTTCATCAGAAGTATATTTAATTAATTTTTAAAAAAAAAATTTAATTAATTAAGCACTCTTTTGATTGGCATTCATACTGAAAAGCTGTTTCGCACAGCTCCCAAATCAGAAGATTCAGTAATACAGATAAAAAGCAATTGAATCATAGAATGGTCTAGGTTGGAAGGGACCTTTAAGATCATCAAGTCCAACCATTAACCCGTCACTGCCAAAAACACCACTAAACCATGTCCCAAAGCACCACATCTACCCGTCTTTTAAACACCTCCAGGGATGGTGACTCCACCACTTCCCTGGGCAGCCTGGGCCTTGTGTGTGTCTAAGCCCCATAGCCTTGTGTATGTCTAAGTGCTGTAGCAGGTCACTCACCATTTCCCCTTGGATTTTGGGGGCTTCATTCTGCTCCCCACCCCTGTCTTCTAGCCCAGGGGGCTGGGTACTCAGGGAACAACTAGTCCTGCTGCTAAAGACTGAGGTAAAGAAGGCATACCTCAGCCTTTTCCTCATCCTTGGTCACTCTGTTACTGCCCCCGTCTAATAAAGGATGGAGATTAGCCTTGGTCCTCCTTTTACTGCTAATGTATTTATAGAAACATTTTTTATTGTCCTTAACAGCAGTAGCCAGATTAAGTTCTAGTTGGGCTTTGACCCTTCTAATTTTCCCTA
>NW_009646608.1:4315708-4378250 GCF_000708025.1 Charadrius vociferus | reverse complement strand
TTCCTTGTAGTCCTCAGGGGTGGCCTGCCCTTTCTTCCAAAGTCCATAAACTCTCCTTTTTTCCCTGAGTTGCAACCAGAGCTCTCTGTTCAGCCAAGCCAGTCTTCTTCCCTGACAGCTCATTCTTCCGCACATGGGGACAGCCTGCTCCTGCGCCTTTAAGACTTCCTTCTTGGTAAACGTCCAGCCTTCCTGAACTCCTTTGCCCTTCGGAACTGCCTCCCAAGGGACTCTGTCAGCCAGGCTCCTGAAAGGACCAAAGTCCGCCCTCCAGAAGTCCAAGGTGGCAGTTCTGCTGACCCCCTCTCCTTGCTTCTCCCAGAATCAAAAACTCTGTCATTTCACCACTGTGCCCAAGATGGCCTCCAACTGCCACATCTTTCACAAGTCTTTATCTGTTCACAAATAGGCTACAGGTCACATCCCAGAGCAGAAGAAGCAGTTTTCTTCCAGAAATAGAGTATCAATCCAGACTCGAGCCTCCTATTGCTGTAGTAATACCATATTTTCCAGGTAAATAATGAATAAATATACAAAATACCCAAAGCAATGACATTTGAGGAACTTCTTAAAATTGTCCAGTCCCTGTTCTCCATCAGTCTTATTTAGAACCCTTTTTCTTCCTTCTTAAGACCTATTCTAGGTGGAGGAGACCAAGAAACCCATTTCCTAACTAGATTCAATGTTCTTTGAGCTGATTAGGAGGCCCAAAGGGGTTAATATCGATGAAGAAGAGCAAGTGGCAGTGACTTCTATGAACTCTGAAGTATCTAATACCATATCCTGAAGGAGAAATGTGCAGTTGCTGGGAGGAAGGCTATGTACATAGGGGTAGCCAGCCTCTATCTTCACAGCATTTGTTATCTTTATTTGCATTCTCTGCATGACCTGTGCCAGGGTCAGCCCACACCAGCTGGTGCAGAAACCTGACATCATCTCTTCAAGTCTTCTCCCACTATGACCACATCCCCGCTGCACGTTATCTGGAGCCATCCCTGCCTATGAGATGTGACTTTGGAGAAAAATTTCTTTTATCCAAAACTGGGCATCCTCTCTGGATGAACGCATTGTTTTTCTCCTGATGGGAACCCAAGGTGAATTAATATGAAAGCACTTGTCGCTCAGGAGACCAAAGGCTAGGAGAAAAAACAGGGAGTAAAGCAAAATGACAGCGTTGCCACACAGTTCCATCTCCCGCAAAAGCAGAGCTCTGCTTTAAGAGGCAATCCATGCTCAGGGGATGGAAACTCAGGAAGCATTAAAAAGTTAATACAATTCAACAATTTACACCAAGATTTCATGCTAAAGACATCTATTTATTTCTACACTAGGAAAAAAAAATAAAAGAGAAAAGAAAGATGCATTTTTGCATTAATCCCCTACTCTACCTGCCATTTTCTCTAAAACACAGAAAATTATCAAGAAAAGATTGAAAAGAAAGGGAAAAAAAGGCGTCAGGTAGCAGGTATATCATTGTATTTGTGTGCTTTCACTCAATACAGGATTACATTTCATTTAAAATCATTCCAGGGTTTGGAATAGAAAAGAAAAGAAAAAATAATAAAAAAAAAAAAGGGAAAAAGAAAAGACATTGGGATAATAGGCTTTTCCCTAGGGTTTCCAAATAAAGACAATTTTACAATATTCAAGTAGGCGCATCACCCAGGTACCGTTTTGCTTCTTGAAATTCCAGTCGCTGGTCCCACTCCACCGAGGAAACGGAAAGACAAAGGTATGCAAAAAACATGGGCCGTCCAACGGTTAGAGCAGGGGAAGGGAAGACAAACCCTTTGGAGCATCCCCTGCAGACCTGCAATGTAGCTCTGAGGCTGTCGTGAAGCACCCAGTGTTTGGGAGTGTCAGGGATAACTCCTATTTAAATCAGTGGGATCTGCAAGGACCGTGCACCTCCGGAGGGGTGGGGGAAGTCAGGTTCTGAAATGTTATGGTTTCCCCCAATGTAAAATGGGGTTAATCATACATTCCTAACTCACAGGGGTGTTGTGAAGATTGATCAGTTAATGTTTGTACAGAGCTTTGGAAATGTAAAGTGCTATATAAATGCTAAGGATTATTATGTTCCACTCTTTCTCTGCAGCTGAACCCTTTGGGGAAAACGAAGAAAAATCTATTTAAAAGTGCTACTTGCATTTTATATCTCTGCTTCTTTTTCTCTTCCTTGATGCTTTTAGTAACTTGGGGGGGGGGGGGGGTGATTTACAGTAGGGGGAGAGTGCTTCTTCAAGAAGGATTTGTGGGCTCATGTTCTGATTCCTATGTCAGTCTCCCTCACCGGTAGCCAACCTCGTTTTCATTCATACATATTTAAGATGAGATATGACATCCTTTAAAATACTTATATATCCCTGCAGTTAGTGCTTGAGTTCAAACCACAGCTTCTAGTGCAGGATTTGTCCCTAATCCATGCTCGATTAGAGCACGGTAGCATCGGCTGCAGGGCTTGTGGATCAGATCTTCTGCTTGGGCTTTGGCTTCCACCAGGAATTGGCTACCAGAGGATTAGCCTGGTGGTCTAGTCCACCCCTAGCTGAAGTTTAAGGAATATGTTTAGACCTGTGAGAAGTGTCTAGCTCTCAGGAGAGCTGGGGAAGGACCTTGTACTAGGGCGTGTAGCGATAGGACAAGGGAGAAGGGCTTTAAACTGGAAGAGGGCAGGTTTAGATTAAATATTAGGAAGAAACTTTTTACTTTAAGGGTGGTGAGGCACTGGCCCAGGTTGCCCAGAGAAGTTGTTGAGGCCCCATCCCTGGAGGAGTTCAAGGCCAGGTTGGATGGGGCTTGGAGCAACCTGGTCTAGTGGGAGGTGTCCCTGCCCATGGCAGGCGGTTGGAACGAGATGATCTTCAAGGTCCCTTCCAACCTAAACCATTCTATGATGCTATGTTGATTCATGTCTGTGAGCCTTCAGTGTAGGTTTCATGGGCAGAAGATACCACTGGAAGATACCCTTAAATTTTAAGGTGTGGAAAGAAATAGAGTGCATGAAGAGAATACATCCTGTCAAGCCCAAGAGTATCTGTAGAGTTATTGGGCCAAATACTTTCTGTCTTCTCAGGGAAGATAATGCAACTGTACCTGAAGGAAGCTTGTCCTTGAGCTAAATCTCCTGCCTGCCATATAAAACCTTTAAAACACACAAACATACAGTGGCTATAGGTGTGCATAAATGGTGCAGTCACTCTGGGCACACCCTACAAGAGGGGTAACTCCTTTCTAGAGAACATCCACCCCAAAGCTTCAGCACCTCCCTCACCCTCGTGCACAGTGGACATTATCCTGCACACCACACATGCACAGAGCCCCTCGCCCTCTCCCAGCCATCCCTCCCACTTTGGATTAGACCGTTAATACACTGAAACCAGTGGAAAGATTCCCGTCGGTCATCAGTCACAGTAACTCCTTTAGATGCAAAGCTGATTAAGTTGCTTATGATCATACATGGAATCAATGGGTAAACGCAGGCAGCTGGCACTCACACGCACACACCAGCCCCGCTGCAATTCACAGCAAGCACACTACACCTTCTGAAAAGACACGGAAGAGTAAAGTAAGACCCAGGATAAACATTTGCAAATCAGGAAAGTATCAGAGTGGGGAATTAAACTCTCGTTTGCAACAGTAATTGAATCAGAGGATTTACAAGGATAAATAAATTAAAAGAAAGACAAAACCACAACACAAATAGTCTCAATAACACACTTTGGCCAACACTGTTGTTGCTGCAACAAGGTTTTAATAAAGGAATGGACCTCTTTTTTAAGCAATACCCCCTCTGAACTAAAATCCTCTGCAAGTAAGAGCTTTATTATCTCCAATTTCTTGGCAGCCACTAGAGGAAAGGTCACTTAATAAAGTGCATTTATTCCTCATTGCAGGAAAACAATATGTCATCACTGTGTTCATTATTTACCAAATTGTCTTCATTTTTTTCTTCACCTGCTGGGCTTTTGGCTATAAAAATAAATATTATAAAACTAAGCCAGGTATTTTCAGAAAGGGTCAGAATTTGTCAAACAAACTCAGTTCATAGAGAATGAAGGAGAGCGAAAATCACAGCGGTGGTGCTAAATGATTCATCGTCAGGAAAAGACATACAGTTAGAAATGCAGACTGGGAGAGGGCTGAGTTTAAATAAGCTGAGAGAGAGTCATAAACTGAGTGTAATCACTGCTAATAGCTCAAAATTCATGACAGATAAAAGCTGAAAAGAGAGTTTAAAAAGTAAAAGGAAAAAAAACCCTACGTCATTGCATCATTTCAGGATTTTCTGATCCTTTGATAACACTTGACCAAAGCAAAATTCAGATCTGAAATTTCTTGTTCAGGACCAGAGCCTAAATTATCAGTTAGCCTAATGAATCCCTGATGATAAAAAAGATAAAAATCTCCAATATGATTACAGATTTCATGATCTTCGAAGACATTACCTAAGAGCACAAATACTCAACAGGTTTTAGGATGTAAGCATCCCAGTCACTTCTTAAAAAATCCCACACATTGGAGATTCATATATTCAAACATTCTAGTTATCTTAACAGCACTTTCTTCGCCCAGCCTCTCACTTTCACCTATGTACAGCCTCAGTCTTGAGGGGTATGAAATGACACAAGGTAAAGCTAGAAGGAGGTTAAAAAGATTACGTATGTCAACATTATTTTTTTCAGCAACCATTTGAATTTTTATCCCTCGCATTTTTCAACCAACTGTAGGCAAAACTAATAGGATATGCGTCTACCACATCTGCGACTTTTTAATTTGTGTATGTTGCATCCTGCTTCCCTGCTCTCCATCTGCTTGTTGTCTTTTTAAGCTACGACAGTGCAGCGAGTCTTATGCAGGCGGATGCTGAGGGCATGGAGTCCGTCTGCCTATATCCCTTTTCCGAATTACAGCCTTGCTCTCCAGAAAAGGGATATGCCCCTTCATCCTTCTCATAGTGCCAGACTCCATGGGACTAAGATCTAGGGCTGGGGGGCAGATTCATGATGATGAGGCATTAAGATGCACCCGCATCCCTGCGTTGCAGATGTAAGTGTAATAAAACCATCCTATCTGGAGTCTCAATGAATTTCTTTCTTGATTTTAAACAGTTTGACCGGCAAAACCCAGTGTGTGTACCCAGTGCATCCACCTCCACACTACGCAGTGCAGGTGGAAGTTAGGGGTGCACCTACAATGTAAACCCAAGCCTTTAGGGGTTAATATGCCGGCTTGAAGAACTCCTTTGGTTGAAGTTTATTAAATCCAGCCAGCAGACTGTCTGATTGCTAATAGGATTTCCAGTGTAATATCTCCTTGTAAACAAAATACTGCACTTATCTGCTGGACATCTAAGTTGCATGCATGTGTGCGTGTGTGCGCGTGCGTGGCCCTTCGGATCTCTTTTCTGCATTTATTAAGCATCAGGAAGTAATCCCCTCATGGTGCAGCCAAATGCAAAACGTGAAAACTCTTTAAAGCAGCCCGTAAGATGCAAAGCAAATCCCTGTGAAAAGCAGGTCCTTGGTATATAATTTACTGTCTTCAGAAAGCATATAAAGATATTTAGCCTTTTATTCACAATGGGAGCAGAGTTGTCTTTCTTTTCCCTCCATCCACCCTCTCCTTTTCTCACTGAAACCCACAAACACACACAACCTTGTTTCACCATTCGATCTTGTCCCTTGTGCCCATTGCTGCTGTAACATCGCACTGGCCAGTGTCCCTCTGAACTGTGCTCATTTTGTCACCCCAAGCAGTCAGGATTATCAAACATTTTTGTTATTAAAATGGCTCATCATGATGATCATCATTTCTGACCATCACAGTACACTCAAGGCGTCCTGCGTTAAGTTGTAGAGGGCAGGATTTCTTTAAGCTGCCATGGAAACTAGCGACAATGTTTTGTTATAATATAGAGGTCGAAGACAACTAGATCACTTACTTTTCCCTATTTACTTTTCCCTCACTCACTAAGCATATATACGAGCCCATTTTCTGTACTTAGACTGGTTCACTGCTTTCAACGGGACAAATTACTTACATAGGTTGTTCTGATCAAGATATTTTATATTATCAGGTAATAATCTTTAATATGTCACTGCCATCTTAAGTTGGCATATTTTAAATAGAAACCAATAGTATGAAATCTCTCTGTCCTAAGTCTGCTGTAACACTTACCACACGTAAAGCAATTATAAAAACAGAAAACACATGATATTATCAATATCAGGTAGTGACACCACCTGACAGGTCACTCACTTAACCCTCATAGCTAACTTCATGCAACTTCCCTCTGTTTCTTCCCAAATGAAAGTAAGAGAGAGGCTAAAACACGAACAAGTGGCAGAAGCAGCCCGTAGTCATGGTGGTACTGTGGAAGAGAAAGTCGTAGGAATAGCTGGTGTTTTTAATGTAGAAGTTTCTCTCTCCACACCTCAAGACTCTGTGTTTGCAGCAGAGAGAACTTTCCTCCTATAACTTTCAAGTAAAGCATTTGAGATGCAAGCATCAAAATAAAGTCCCCTGAACTCTGCCCAGCATGGAAAGGCAGCCAGGGTGGAACAAACATCACCAAAAAGTGTTGTTATGAGCTCAGGATTTTTTCTTTTCAGCCAAGAAAAGTTGTCCAGCAAAGAGCATTTCAGGAGTTTAAGCTCTTAGTGGGGAAGGCACAGACAGGCAAACACACTGAATTCCCTTTATCCAAACAGAGACACTTCGTAGGTTTGCTGGCAACCACATAGACAATGCTGGCATCTTGCTCACAGGTAGTCACCGCAGGGGCTCTCCCTTGCATGTGTGACCAAGGGAACCCAAATTTTGACATCTGAATATAGGTATAGACTGGATAGGTCACAAATATCTGGCACGTTTCCTGGTTGCCAATTCATATTGCTTGAGATAGCTATTATAGAGACAGACATTACTGGTTCCCAATCTCAGCCTAGCAATCCACAGACATCTTTTTTTTTTTTTTTTTTTTTTTTTAAATTAAAAGCAAATAAGACTCCTAAATTGCAAGCCTCACTTATCAAATGGCTAATGTTATCTCATTCTGCAGTTTTAGCCAGCTCTCCCCAGTGGTCTGCCAAATAAATACCATTCTTTGTTTCATTCAGATTGATCTTCAAATCAGCCTGCCCTCCACCCAGCTTCTATCTTCTGAAGACACTAAATGTATCATTCCAGCACATTAGTGTAATTGCCTATAATAGAGATGTGCAGTTAGAGGTAATTTACATGCACATATGCCTAACAGTGCCCTCACATACTCATTGAGCATAAGGGATGGCAGGTAGAACCTTGTGAATGAGTTAGATGAACACTTTCTCATTATTATTCTCTATATATTTCTTTTTTTTGGGGGGAAAAAAAAAAAAAGGAACAAAGGGACAAAAGTGACATCAACAGCCTCTCCATGTACTTCTGCAAGGGGCCACATTTTCAAAACAACTCTCATAATAATAGCAGAAGCTTTGCTGACAAACCAGCATAGTTGCATAGATTTAGTCCATAGGTAGAAAAGCGTAAGTGGATAATCCCACTGCTACAGACCCTGTCCTTCATGGAAGTCTAAAAATATCGGAGTAAAAGAAACATGAAGACTGCAATAATCAGTAGACCTGATTGTCACGGACTTGCTCCACAGTCCCTTGTACTTGTTAGCACAGTCCCTCCAAGATTCAATACAATAAACAACTCCACATAATTTTCTGCACCAACTTTTTCATAAAATCCTCACCAATATTACCCTTGAGGTCCCCAAGGCTGAGTCTCAAAGACTTGTCATGAATTGAAACTCAAGAAAATATTTTGAGAATTCCCATTTTATTGGAAAACAGAAAAAGGAAAATTAAAAGCTTACTTCCACCAATTTCCCATATGGCTTTACCCCTGTTTTTCCAAGAAATTTCTGGGGATGCTGTCTTCTCTAAAAGAAATGGCTTTTGCAAAAGGTTGAAAAAGTGTTCCCTCTTGAAAACAGGAATACAGACCCACTCTTACATGTGTTTATGTGAGCCATATATTCTCATGCAAGCAAAGATTTTGTTCCTGAAAGGGTTGTGGGTTTTTTTTTAAACAAGTAGAAAGTGGGCTTAAAAAAGCATTTTAGGACTCAAGTTTCATGTTTAGTTAAAAATTCCACTGTGTCTTAATATCCTATACTACTCCTATACTACTTTTATATTTTCCACATGCAGAGTAATTCCCCTTCCCACTTTGCCATGCAATTTTCTGTGGCACAGTCTCAGCTTCAGCATGCACATGATAACATGGTATTTTGAGACGAAGAAGAAGGATACTTAATGATGAGTTAAAATCCCTGAATCTGATTATAAACTTGACCAGATTTTACTTTCGATGCCATATAGAGGATCTACTCCATTGAGTCATGAAGCTGAAAATAAACCAAACCTAACATTCAAATTATGATTTTGCGCGGCTGAGATGTCTCTTTCATACCTCATTGAGTAATTTGCAATGTAAAACTGCTGCCACAGAAGATCCTCATTCAGTGATTTTTATATGGATCTTGCTATTTAGGGAGAAGAAGCAGAAGAAACCAAGAGCCTGTTCTAGAGGAGGTGTAAATCAGACTATTTCTGCTGAGGGCCCAGTCTGGAGTGTCAGATGCTTTTCTAGTTGAGCTTCTGAAAGTGTAGTGTTTTCTTACGTGTCCAAAATGATTTAAAAACTTCCCTCACATCTAATTTTTAAACCACCTTCCTAGCAACAGGACTTTTGTAGCTAGAACGCCTCTCCTCCGCACTGTAGAGAATCCCTTATTGCAGGGCGGCATTAATGGGAAGGAAATAGCAAACCATCCTTCAAGGGAATTTCATCCAGTTCTGGAGCGAGCAGGATTTGAGTCTCCCTCCTCAGCAGCACGCGAACCCAGGCCACGTGGAGGGGACTACTGGGGACTTTGCACTCCCTGGTGAGCCCCATGCCAGTCAGAGACCTCCTTGCTCACCGTTGTGCCAAGAATCTCATTTTTTATGTTCTCCATACTGATGAGACTCGGTGGGAGGCTTCAGGCTGAGTGTTGATGACTTTGGTGCCAACACACTTACATCCTTGAGCTTATTTTGTCGCCCTGTTCGTACAGGGGACTCTCTATGGAAGAGACACTTTGGGTGGGAGAGCTATGGCAGGAATGTAGACCCTGACTTGTCATCACAGGGAGACACAGATCCATATTCTGATCGAGCGATGCGTTGCAGAACAATAGATTATTTTTTTATGGCACAGCTTTCTTTTCATAAACTGAAATGCTTATGTAAGTAATCATTGACTTTTAATCTGTATTAGTGGTATAAATGGATTGGACAGAGGCAAGCAAATTTACACACACTTAAACAAGAAGCTTCCTCAGGGACTTCCCTCTTCTTTGTTCTCCAGCGACAGGTACATTTTCTCTCCCTTTCTCTTGTAACTTTATCTTTATTGATTTTATAATAAACCCCATGTTTCAATGATCAGCAATTTTTCAGATACAATGATAATACTTTGCTCTTACAGAATAATATTTTGCACTCCTGGCATCTTCCATCCAAGTATCTCAAGCACTTTGCAAGCTTCACTTACTTAATGCAGATCAATTACAGGCAGCACCTCTTTTAATAACTCTGCTTTTCCTTCAAGGGAATTGCATTTGGCAAACCTGAATCATGGCTCAGTGTTAACATAAACACACAAATAATCCAATGCAAATACAAATGACTTCCCCCATTTACAAAAGGCAGCACGGCACATGGTATTAAACACTAATCCCAGCTTCTTTAGATTACTTTTCTTTTGGATTCCACAGAAATGAAAATGCTCTCTGGTTTTCCCCTCGTCATTTGTTGGGGTGGAGAAACTGCCACTAGGAAGGCCGATGCTATTCCCACCTCTTCCCGTGTCAGCTGTCATCGAGTCCCTGGCAGGCGACACGGCTGAAGCAGGATACCTCAGTCTCTTCTTCCCCACACTTAGGGCTTCTAGATTAGGGAAAAGCACCACTGTTCCTCACATTATAAAACTTTTAGCAAGAGGCTAATGAAATGCAAAGCTTTCTATAAGACCAGCACTAGCCTTCCTATCAAATCATCTGAAATATTTATTTGCCCTCTTGAATAATTGATAGGGGCATCAGCTCTCCCGGTCAATTGATTTATTAAGGGACTGTTTGGAATTAAACAGCTTAAAGATATTAGATTTAGCAGCGACCTTGCTTGTTAGCATATTCATTTACCTACGGGAGCTCCCATTAGATATTGTTAATACATGACGTTCCCAGTCACGGCCTGGATCTCCTCAAATTGCATTAACACTGGGCTGTTTAGCCACAGAATAACAGGTTTGATTGAGTGCTTGGGCTTGGTGTAATTAGATTTTCCTAGAAAAGGGGGGACTATTTTAATGCTGTGCGCGTTAAACTAGATATGTCATCAGCATTACTGTAATTGGCAAACAGGAGCTTTGGAGACCTGGCTGTGCGTGAACGTTTGTGTTTATGACTTGTCCTGCCGTTGTCATAGATGGCATATAATAGCCCTGCTTACTTACGTATGCATGACACTGATAGAAAGTAGCTGGCCTCTTTAATAAGCATCCCTTTTGAAATCAGTGGAATATTCTATACTGAATAATGGGATCAATTTATTGTTAGTTAAAACTGCCAATTATTTCTCTCGCTGAAAAGGTCACGAGACCGGTTAATCAATGATGAAAACATCGCCCGTGTTTGTGTGTGTGCTCATTCTATGGATTTCTGTTGGATATCTAGAAAGATAACCTCCCTGCAAGGTGTGACTCTGACTCACCAACTCTGCCACAACTTACTGGAGAATACCTTTGTGCCCCTCTCACTGCAGTTTTACACCGCTTCCACCGGGGCACAATCCTGCTCATTTCAATTATTCCAGCATGAAATGGAGTAACTTAGCGGTGAATCAAGCACTTCATTTTTAATTACATGCACCTTGATATAATTAAAGGTGCACACAGGTAATCAAATGCTTGCTATCCATGTCTAACTGCAGGCTTCCTTGGGGTCAAATTATGCCTTTGGATGTGTGTGCATGAAATCGCCGTTGGCTTCAAAGAGCTCTGTCTGCCAAAACTCTGTTATAAGGGTACCTACAATTCTGTGATGTGTGCTGGACACCACATTAGCAGAGACACACGCGAGCACTGGATGGAGCCCAGGAAAGTGCAAAAAAAGATCACAGGACATGGGGGAATTGTCATAAAACTGAAGACAGCATAAGCATTCACTGCGACTTAAAAAGGCAAAACCAGAGGAGTGTGGCTGGAAGACGTACTCAAACAGTCTGTGAAGTTCAGAGAGTACTCAGCGCGGTCAATGGCAGCATTGTCTCCATCACCAGTTCGATTATAAAGATTTAGGATGGCTCATGAAAACACAGTTGTTCACAGTCAATTCAGGGAGCTAACAACAAGCCTGTGTTTCAACAAGTTTGGAAACTACTAATGCAATTATGAAGGGTAGGGAATGTATTTATTTATATGAGTGTGCAGACATAAATATATTGGAACAGCTTGTCAGGTAGAAACAGAACTGAAGTTACTACAGGAGAGAATAGCTGTGGAAGTAAGGAACACGCTGTGGTCAGGAGCCTGGATGTAAAGCAAAAAGAACAAAAGGAAAAAAAAAAAGAAATTATTTTCTTTGTTTTTCCCCCTTCTCCCTAACAGTATTGGGAAAGGTCCTGAAGGTCCTAAATATGAAAGGTCCTAAATATGAAAATGAGTCTGAAATATCACCTCTCCCTCAACTCTGTGTTCTCTTTAATGAACAGATTTGTTCTGCCAGTTCTTCAACAAGCGAGGAAAACGGTCTTCCCTTTTTTTTTTTTTCTTTCCAGTGGGAGAGAAATACTGGAAATGTTGTGGGGGTTTTTGTTTGGTTTTTTTTTTTTCTTAAAGCCAAATTATTTCATGTGCCAAAGTACCATACTTGGGAAAGAAGAGATTTCCAAGAAGGGTTCTGTGTGCAGCCAAAGCAATAAACAAAAAGGAACAACAGAAGTCATTTATTCCTGAGCAGGGGCTGAGAGGATTTTAAGTTAGAGGAAAGGACTTGAAGCAATAAAGTGGCAGGTGAGTGGCAGAGACAGCTGCCTGAATATTTGAAACTAGCCTGAGTTTTATAAAATATATTTATTTTATTTGCGCTCAAACATGCACTCATTAGTAATGTGATCCTGCTGCTAAACGCCAGGTCAGGACAAGGGTGCTTCAGAGCCAGGGCTTCGGAGTCAAACTCCAGTCCCACACGGGCAAAGGAAGACTGGGGAAAGATGACTCTCGGTTACACACAAAATAACAAAACAGCTCTGATTTTCCCTAAAAGACAGGCACGAAATGGGAATAGAATGATCCACCCTCAGATTTCGACTCCGGCCCAGGGATGTCAATACGCCCATTTACATTTGCAGGAGTCGTGCAAACTGTTTTTCTTGTGACACTGCATTTCCCGGCTCCAGCTGACCCTGGAGCTGCTCAGCCCACGTATTCCCTTTACTGGGCAAGTTTCTTGGCTCGCAGGCAGGCTGGTCATCAGCGTACAGCTAAAGTTCACCAGAGTTTGTGATGCAAATTTCTAGCTAGTAACAAAAAGTAATTTTATTTTTGTTTTTAAATCTTTGGCAAATATTTTCAGTGCCAAGTTTTGGATATTTTTTTTTTTAAATATTATCGTTAAAAAAACTCACAGAAACAAAAGTAAAAAAAAAAAAAATGCCTCCTGGAAATCCCAGGAGGATCAGTGAGAGAACCTAATCACAAATGTAAAGTGCAACTGGTAACCTGACTCCCCCTCTCACCAAAAGAGAGACAAAATATAAACGCCGCTATGATTAACAAATAACTGAGTAGATGTTTTTTTTAAAAGTAACCAACATTCTAGCAAAGTTTTCAAAACAGAAAGTTTTTCTCCTAATTCACATTAAAAACATTAATGGAAAAGGAGAGGGAAAAGGGTTTCCTGAACCTGGAATTACCTGCAGAATAACCCTTAGAAAGAGTCAGACGTTCCCACACCACCCATCAGGCCTTTGCGCAATCCCTCTGCACCCAAAAACGCCACCTTCCCCCAGAGTACAGCAGTGCCCAAGTAGTCCCACACTAATAATTAAATAATCCCATGCCGGCAATCAATTCAGTTCAGCGGTAAAGAAATTCTTGCTGTAAGTAAAAAAGTAGAATAAACTGGAACTAATGATTTATCCCACGTTTTCTGTGAATTGCTATTACACTAGGCATGACGTTAAACCAGAAAAAAAAAGGGGGGGGGGAGGCAGAGTAGAGGTTGAATATAAACAGAGTAGAGTTTGCATTCCTGGGCTGATGTTTTATTTAAACAGCTAGTTTGTGTTGCCATTCCTTTTTTTTTTTTTTTTTTTTTTTTTTTGGAGAGAGAGAGAAACAAAAAGGAGTATTTTCCAAGTATTACTTTTCTCCTTCGTTCACCTCATCTGCAAGAATCTACTCCTTAAAATAACTCAGAGCTTTTTTGGGGTTTTTTTTTTGTTGTAGTTTTTTTTTTTAAACACCCGAGAGAAAAAAGGTGTATTCAAGCAACAGCAGCAGAAAGCGCTGCCCAATCCTTAATCACTGCTTACTGATTTAGGTCCATTTTATTAGCAGGTAGTCCTTTTCCAGAAAGCCATTTTCCTGGCAGGGAGCACGGAGTATTTGTAGGGGCAGAGGGCCGTGTCCCACTGCTGGTGTCCCCCCCGCCGCCACGGCAGCATCCTCCGCGGCTGCCCAGCCCGGGAAAGGCAGCGGGAGTTTTAATGCCAGAGTTTGGTCTGACAATACTCATCTCTGGTAAGTGGGAATGAGCGTTAGACATAAAGCGGGAGGCTGGATACAAAGGACCCAACAGGGCATAAAAACAATACGTATCGCACACTGTGACTCCTCTCGTGGGCAAGGCAGGAATCGAAGGAGAGAGAAATAGAGAATTTCACTCTTTGCATCGAGAGGTTTTCTTGGTTCTGGGTTTGTTTGCAATTGTTTACGTGTCAGCGTAAAAATAATGGATTGGGGGAGAAGGACCTGTTAAAAACCTTCCTTGTTTGAGAACAGTTTTTCACTCCCTCCCTTCCCTCGTCACTATTTGTCACAGTCAACTACTGAAATCCTCTATTAATCGCTAAATCCAGATAATAGCGGAGGTGGGTTGGCTGACCTGTGAAATTAGGTCTGCATGTAAAAAGGAATTGAGCTGTGCGAGCTTTGGAAATAACTCTGTCGGTATTTACATTAGCATTTGAACATCAAAGATGTCCCCTGGGCTCCTCTAGGTGCCTCTAATCCAAGTACCAATCAAGCAACTCAGCTTTTCCACCCAGCCCGCCTGGCTCGGAGACCCTCGGAGATGTATCCCAGCCAACCAAGAGGCAGGTGAGAAGCTGCTCGCCGGTTGTCAGTCCCCAGGTTTTCATGAGAGCAGGGCCCCAGGAAACATGCTAACAGAAGAGGGGGGAAAAAAAAAATAAATCAGCATTTTTATCTCACAGGAGAAACAGCCTATCCACCTCGTGGGCAAGAGTGTGCACAAATTGTAATTACCACCTTAAAGAGAAGCCTTTAAATTCACCGCTCTCAGCAGCCTACGTGAAAGCTGAAATTAAAAGGGAAACTAGAAATTATTTTCTTCTGTTATTACTAGTGATACTGTTATTTTTTTAAGAAGCAGTCGCCTTAGAGTCCTGAAGGGCACTGCGTCGAAAGCCATAAGCTCGCTCGCTGTTTGTACGAGTGCCACCGCTGCCATTGCAGCTGCGCCCGCAGATCTCAAAGCACTGCTACCACTTAAGCAAAAGTCCCACGGTGACCTGGCCATATGGCTGCTCTTCTTCCTATTCTACAGATGGGTTAAAAGAGGGCTCCAGCAAACCCCCGCCGCCACTTCTGGCTCAATCCTCTTGTTCCCTGCAGGAGAAGACCCCTCTGAAGTTGAGAGTTTGGAGGCATTTGCTCTCACCTGTTCCAGTTCATTACCAAATTGTCTTTTCTATTTGACAACAAGTTAAAATTTAGGCAGAAGTGTTTTAAGAGGAGCAGAAAGGCTGTATTACCTCCCTATCAGCTCAGCCTCTAAGGGTGCGGGAGAGGGTTGGGAGAAGGAGGGGGGATCATTTACCGCCGTTTACTAATAGGGCAGCATCAAGTGTGCTTCCTCCTGAGGCCCATTCCCAGACACCTGAGCTATTGCGCTCAAGAAACCCAAGGTGAAGGTTGATCTAACATCTACCTTAACATATTTTAAAAACTTTAAAAAAATAATAATAATAATAATAATTGGAAAACAATCTAGAAAAAAAAAAAAACTCCACAATGGCCATGTAAAAAAGTTAGCATGAATTCACTGGTATATTAAAAAAGTCATCATCACGTACGGCTGCAACAGGATGCTCCTATCTTTAGACTGTCCAACCACCTCTTATTTTTTATGGACCTTTACTGAATTTATCCAGAGAGAAAGAAGAGGTAGAGAAGAGATCACCTTTAAGGCTTTTCCTTTCTTTTCTTGTCTTCTTTTTTTTTTTTTTAAATGACAATAGGATTTTTTTTTTTTTCCTAAAGTTGTATTAGGGATTCACTTAAGCAGAAATGAACTGTAATATGCAAATAGTTCTAATTGGACTGCTAATAGAGCGTGTCTCTGTTGTTTTTTTGTAGGGAGTTTTATGCCTATGTAATCAGTGCAGACAGCCGTTAAGTAAATGAAGAGGCAACTAACAATGTCAGAAAAGAGACCGGGCGGTTCCAGCTGACACTACCCTAATCTTCCAGGACCCATTAAATGGCAGTTTCAACGCATTACCTACCATAACATCCTTGAATATCACTGATTTTATTTGCAGTATCAAACATTCCATTTCATGCCCCATTAACAGTAGGAGCCTGGGCTTTTTGACGCAGCTAAACATTTTACTAACTACCTGGACTAAGTAACCAATTAACTTTTGGAGACAATACGGCCAATTAAGCGCGAAAAGGTAAGGCTGTCATCCCCCACTAAAATTGAATTTCCTTTTCCTGATGGCACTTATTGTCGGTGTTCAATTGTTAATGGAGATTTGGTCCCTATTAAAAGGATGAAGCCGAAGGATAATGGGAAAGTTCAGAGGACTTGGTTCCTAAAGAGTAGGTCAGAAAATGTCCCAATTGGCCACTAATTCAGTCATCTTTTCTTCATGCCAGCTCTCTTACTGGAATAGTATTGGCAATGTAGCTCGAATCTGACCTACCATGATAATACGTTGTGCAATATGGCAGCTTCAGAGACATGCGTATGCATGCAGGAATCTTACATGGAAAAAAAATATCAAAATTATAAATAAAAAAAAAGAAACTGTTGAATTTTGACAGTTGAAATATCATTATTCTCTTACAGGGACCTGTTTAGCGTGGTGGTGAGCCTTTGAGAGAGCACTTAAGCCAAGGGAGCAGGCGTTGTCATGGTGTTCGTGTGAGCTTCCCTGGCTGCTATTAGGCAAGTCACAATAGATATGTGCTTGTGTAAGCTTTAAATGTTCATATTCATAACTTACACGGATTTTTTAATCCTTGTCATCAGGCTGAAACCTTCTGCTTTGTCTCGTTGTTGCCAATATATGAAGAAGCTGACTCCTTACGTGCTCTCATAAGCACATTTTTTCATCCTCAGAAGAGGTAGCAAAGAGTATGCCCATGTACACCGTATAGAGAAAGAAAAAGAAAAGGTTCATGTCAATACCATCTATTGTTTGATACAAATAATTTTATTTTTTTATTTTATGCATCTACTCTGAGTACAAACATGTCGTCTCCTACCAGAGAGAAAAGTTCCCACTGAAAAACATTGCAGCAACAAGTCTATGGGTAGCAAGCTAAACATCTCCTCAAAGTATGTGCACTTCATGAGGGCTTTCAATAAATGATCTCAAAGTCCTTTCCACAAAACACCTTATTAGAATAACTTTTCAATGTGATTTTAGAGAGTCTTTTTTATTTTTTTTCTCCGGAAATGAGCTGACAGAAGAGGCAAAAGTTACTAGTCAGTATGCAGATGCAAGAAACACAACAAGTATAGAGGAGGATGTTTTATGCAAGCAATTTATAAACAGAAATGCATGGAAAACAAAGAATAGGCTGCAGAGCTTGCCATGGGTCTACCCTAAAGCTGCTTTAGGGTCACCAGCCAGACAAGTGCGTGTGCTTGGCTCTTGGTGTCAGACAGAAGGTGTGTGCAGATAATCCCCCATCCCAAGGAAAGCATCCTCTTTGATAAAGGTAGCACACACCCTCCAAGGGCACCCCGTGTCTGAAAGAGTGCCAAGTCAAGTATGGCCGAGGCACAACATTTGAGAATTCCGTTTTTGTGAAACTCTGTAATGTGGAGTCCCTTTATCTGCAGGAACAGTACCTGTTGAAAAGTAATGTAACAGAAATACAAGTGTACTGTAGCCCTTAAGAGGAGGGCGGAAAGCATCACGTTATTCAGACTGAATAAATCCCAATGCTGGTTTTGTGGCTTTCCAGACTTCATGAATATTTCCATTATGTAAGAAAAAGCTGAAACCCACATTAAGATGCAGGCCTACTCTGCCATAACATATTTAAAGATTAGCCTAGCCACAACATATTCAGTTTAGACTGTTATTAATCTAATCTCTTAAACGCATAGAATATCCAAACAAGAAAGCAAGTGAACTGATTTCTCTCTGCTCTAATAGCAAAAATATGACTTTGGCTTTTCTCTGCGATGCTTTACACCATTAAATAATTACTTGTGGGCAGAACCCCAGCCCCCATATTGCTACTTATGGTTAAGGGATTTTATTGGTTCACCAACTAAGTCTTCCAATTACATCTGGTTTCATTAGGCTTTTGTGGTACCCTGCTTCACATTGCCTCTGTGGAGGTCTCATTACCTTGAGTGACCTGCTACTCCAGTTTGAAGTGCATAATACCCAGGTTATACTATGAGGCAAGCTTTTAAACAGTTATCAAATTACCCTTGCAACCAGAATAGTGACTAAGAGTGGCTTCCATCTCCTTCTTGATAGTAATACATCTTCAAGGCTTTTTCTAGTTAACCTACTACTGCAACAAACCTGCAACAGAAACAGCTGAGGTCCGCACATCGTCACCAACTACTGAAATTCCACAGCAGTATCACCCTTTACTGGAGGGAAATGTCTCAAGCTCTTGATTTTCCTTCCTCTTTTCTCCCTGCACAAATCCCTGGTTGAATCACACACAGAAATCATTACACTTTAGCCATCAATGTCTTTGAATTTGTGTTATGGTTCAAATATAGACAACCCCAACCCGTTTCTGTTTTTAACTTTGGTTTGTATTTTTTTAAGTAAATACATTTTGGCACTTTCTCAGCGCCCAAAATATAAAGATTTGTGGCTTGGTTGCAAAAATGGAAACATATTAATTTTAATTTGAAGACGAAATTTTCATGAAACTATTTAGTTTAATATCAAGTCGTAATGAGAAAAGTTAAGGGAAGAAAAATTTTTTTAAATGAATTGTTTAAAAATATTTAAAACCCTCCCTCTCCACACCCTTGAAGATATATGGAGCTAAGTTAATGGCAGCGCATAGCATCCCGCTAAATGGGAATTTTTTATTATTCTTGACAAAAAGCCCCTAATGCTCATGGGTTCTGACAAAAGTCATAGTTATGAGAAACATATGGCCTTAATAATAAACTACATCTTTGGTCAAAATCTAAATTGCCATTGTGTAAGTGAGGACAGAACTTGGCTGGGCATCAAGGCTGGAGGCAGCTATTGCAGTGAGGGAGGCTGCCCAACCCCTCTCCTCCTCCTCCTCCTCCTGCACGCAGGGCACTAGACGCATACACCACGCTCCTCGTCTCCAACAGCCCTCTCCACCCCAGGAGCACCATGAACCATCTCTTGAACATGTATAATTCAGGCTCAGCCAGCAAGAGCCATAAATCTAATTTTCATATGGTATTGGCACATGAACTTCCATGGAGAGCACCAAGCCTTCTCCTTCCCGGCCTGGAGAGCCCTATTTAAGGCAACTCTATAGCTCAGGCTGCCACACAGCTTGGAGACCCAGGTCCCACAGCTACAGCCTCCCTCTGCAAGAGCTATTTCTTTCTGATTTGCTTAAGAAACCGCTCTAAGACAAACCTTTACTAGGTAACCCTCATCCAGCCACAGTTTCACCATCACAGAAACATTTCCACCTTCCTTTCACCAGAACAGTCTTTACTTCTAGCTCCTCAGCTAACAGCCTTATCACAGCAAGAGGAGAAAAAAGAAAAAAGGCAACTGCTTGCTTCAGCACTCAATATATCTCACCTGGTGTAATCAGAAACACCAGTCACCTACGAGCTGCATTTCCCACACCTGCAAACTCTCCCAGGTTGATGTAGTTTATGTTAATTAGTAAAATACATGCTTTTTTTTTTTTTTTTTAAATAAATTAATTGGTTTTTTTTTTTTTTTTTTTTTTTACTTCTCCTTTGTAAGGCTGCATCTTAGCAAGCATAAAGCGTGGGAAGAGACAGATTTCACACAGAAACGTGTCCTTTTGTTCCAGGCTTTTGGCATGAGGCATTTAGGGCCTCTGGAGGGCCTGGTTCCCTGAGCCAGAAAATCAGACTCCTGCGGACAGTGCTGCTTTTGCCATCAGTGCGCTTTATAAATCCTAAGTTCCCTTCAAAGCTTCATTGACAGAGAAATCAACTCTGTCCCTGAAAGACTGTGTTGTGGAAGGGCAAGGGCACCTTTTCTTTGCCCTACGTTTCTTTGTGGGTTCCCAAAAGTGCCTGGTGCTTCACAATGCAGCTTCTTCTATGAAACGAGTGAAGAAACTGTGTAAAACCTAGATACTGCAGCCTCTATAGGTCTGTCTTAAACACCTTGCTCTTGTCTTTGGTGGTTGGATAATGTGTACAACAGGTGTGAAATTCTGTATCTGTTGCAAAAATACCACGTCATGTACTAAGAGCTTTTTGAGGAGTTATTCTGGTTTACGCAGCAGATGATGACCGTTCACTCAAGCTGAGATCCTGACCCTACACAGCACAGGCAGTTCCTTGTAGCCACACGGTCTCCCCCTTTGCAGGATCAGAGCTTTTTTTCCTTTTTTCCCTCTTTTTGTCTCCCCCCTCCTGTTTCCAGTCTGCTACGCTCAAACCAGACATGGACCTTACCACCCTGCACAGCAGGGTAACCTGAAATCCCACCAGAGCTGCGATTTTTTCCGTTTGAAAACTCCAGGTACAAAATAGACCTCCTTACGTGGGACCAGAGGGTAAACTTGTTGCCTGGCTGGTAATTATCAGGGGTGTAGGGTTGCGTGTGTAATTATGGGGAGGTTGGAGCAGGCTGAGGTTGTAAATTCTCTGCTGTCTGCTTGAGGAGTTGAGCACTGAAGCTGCTTGGTTTCTTTGCCAGATTAAAGGCTGTTCCTCCTCCTGACCTTGATGCAGCGTGTTTGTCTCTGGTAGGGAATATATCTCAGGCCTTCAAAACTCACAACTGGAAAAATACTAGGGAAATTGGAGCTGGGACCCAATAAATGCTACTGGCTTGGGATCCCAGAGAGGAGATGTTTGCCTGCACTAGGTATCAGAAATCACTCACCGCTCCTGAATGTCTGGTTAGTCCTTATTTCCTTTACTCTTTTTGATACAGGCAATTTGCTGAATGGTCTTCTCTGTGGTTTGCAGACTTACATCACTTTCAAAACTTGCAGAAACAAACATTTAATCCCAGCTAGTTCTGAATTACTTTCCTTTTGCATCTTTCCTTAAAAACCAAAGGACTGGATTTTGGTTGCAGCCTGTTAGATATGTGGTTGGTTTTAATCCATTGTCAAAATTATAATTTTGATAGCTATAACCCAAATGAAGGAGGAGAAAACACACAAGGAATTTGCTATCTCTTAAGGTAATTTCATTCCACAACTTAAAATCGTTACTAACCTCTGCAACACTTAATTAATTGAAATGACTCTAGCTGTGGGAATCTGTGGTGAAGAGGTCTCTAATAGTTACATGCAATTCGACCTGGAATTCAGTTAGAGCAAAAAGATACTTGAACAACATTTTTCAAGGAATGAAGAATAAAGGCCCTGTTGAATTTAATCAGTCATCCGCCTTTTTTTTATCCTACCACTTGTTTTCCCTCAGGGATCTGCTGGACATGATTCTTTGCCAGCTGATGTACACAAAGTACCTGCCTAAGGACAGCTTTAGCTTCGGAAGACAGATGAAATAACAGATACAAGACTAGTTGTTTTGTTATTTAAACTATGGAAAAGTCAGTATCGTTAAAAAGCCTAACTCCAAACCACTCTAAAATGCTTCTTAGCTGATGAGAATGACTCATGTGATAGTTATAAAGATGACAAGCTCTTTGCAAGAGACACTCCCTGCTCATTCATATTTATAATAGCAAATTGTGATATCCCAGCCTGATTAATAAAGTTTGTGCTGCTCTATATCCCTCAGAAAGGATTCCAACAGATTTAACCAGCCAGAGTCTCCAGCAAATACACAGGAATAGTTTTATCCACAGCAGAGTCATGGCTGATTCAGAAACAGAATTTGCCCATATTTACCAGCAGCAATAAGAAAGGACTTGGAGGTGCAGGGGGGAGAAAAACTGAGCTATATAGGAAAGCATGAGGTAATTGTACAAATTTTATCTTGTCAGGAAAAAAATTCTAATAATTCTTTTTAGTCATTTAAAAGGAATGCAGCAAGTTTATGAACTACAGAGTGATTCCTTAGACCAGATTGCAGTCGTAGCCCTAAATCCTAAAACTAGGGTGCTCACGGAATCACAGGCTGCTAGCACTGTATCCTGCAATTATTTGTTGTTGGTTTTGCTTTGTTTTTTCTGTTTCCTAAAAATCTCTAGTTTTCTTCAATAAACAGCTGGTGTCATTCTATCCAGCACATCTTGTAAGTCACACTATGCCTCCAAGTCCACCCCAGTGAATAAGGGGGTAAGAAGGTGGTGAACAGGAAAAATACCCAACATACAATTATACAAAATTTTCAGACTTTCCTGGATTTTCTTATGAACGATGTGTGAAACAAGGACCTGCAGACAGAGCTGCCTCATCAAAACTAACATTGCATCCCGCAGAAAAGATGTCACAGCTGTCCAGCCTAACCTAGGGGAAGACTAATGCAATTATGTCAACGTATACTGAGGAACCCTCGGTGCTATAAATAATAATAAAGGGTAAATAATAAAAAAATAAAACAGAAACCCCAGAAGTGAGATGTTTTAAATGAAAGGTGATGCACTGTGAACTTAACACACTGGCCCTTTAGCCTTTCTGTTAACAAGGTAATCTGATTGCCATTGATTTTTTTCACCTTTGTTACTAAGAAGGTGATGGAATGGTGTCCACGCAGATGTATTGAATCAGATACTAAACAAAGAGCAACATAAAGAACAATTATCAGCAGCCTTGCCTTCAGCTTGCTGATTATGACATTACTGAAAAGACAAGGTCTGGGTGACTTAAACCAAAAAGAAAAAAAGGCTAAAGAGGAGAGGGAGGAAACTGATACACGTTTACCATCTGTCTGGGTATGTACACTTCTTTGCTTTTACCAAAATATGTATTTCCCCTCTGCAGCTCCATAGGTGTCAGAGTGTGATCTAGCTAATTAGTTTGATCATGTTACAGAAAAAAAATTGTACAGAGGCAAGGGCCAACCAGTAGTTCATGTGTTTCATCCCACTCAGAGAATACCCAGAAAATTCTGTATGGAGAATTTTGTGTTTATGATTCTGTCTGCCTGAGTATTATTTGGCTTAATTATTGCCTGCATGATGATTAGGCAGATTTTCCTAAGGGCTTGGGGATACAGAGGCTGTTACGAGGTTTGGAGTAGCTCAATAGGCTATTAATAGACGTATACATATCCGCGTTTGAATGACGTGCAGAGGAATGGTTGGCCAGATTCTCGCAGGGTATAAAATGAGAAAACACCATGTGTCCATGTACCTCTATTGATTTTGAAGCAGTTGGGCCAATTTACACAGGCTGAGAATCAGGACTGGATAATAGGAAGACTAATGCTGTAAACTCTAACCCTGTGGTATTAGATTTCAGTTTGTCCAAATGGCACAGGCTGTTCAACTCGCGTTTCTAGCAGCACAGTTTTACCTGACCCAGTCTGTGTAAACAGCACAGCCAAGTAGCTCTGGTGCTTGGCTGCCTTTATGTACTAGCGAAAGTAATGACGCCTAGTATGTAGTATTATTATTTTATGACATCAGCACAGTATGACATTTTCTCAAGGGCAGCCCATATCCCTTGCCCTCCTCCATATTGGCAGCCATCACTAATTGACTGTGAAAGTGGAGAATTCAATGGTTTAAGGTGATCTCTTCTCTGAACTCCAAAATAGTTTGTGGATGGAAATCAGCTGAAGCAAAACATTGGTTCAATTACACTGCCAAGGGATATAGCTCCTGTACGACAAAGAGGTAAACACTTAAAGGAGCCAATCCACTACTACGTATCACTGATATTATCGTTCTATTTCAGATGTGAGAATCATGTGAATTAATAAAAGCCAGCACTGACATGACCTAACTAAAATAAACCATGATGAGCTTCTATTGCTGTAAGGAATGAGTGCTACATGTTTGGTCTGGATAGCACCCTTGCTCACGAGGGTTAGCAACTTCCCCTGTCCAGCTGAGGGTACCATTCAAACCGTGTCATTCACCAAGAATAAGACGGTCAATTTTGTCCTTGATGTTAAATCAAAGGGCTAAATTGTGTTCCTCTTTCTTAGGTTGAACAAAACTTTCTCATTCCCTCTGTTGGTTTATTCAGGACATAAAGCATTGTCTGATATGAATAAAGAAGAGAGTCTACTTGTGTATTCAGTGTCCATGCACCTCTGAGTGTTTTTTACTGTGTAATAATTGATGACATCTTCCAAAGACAGCCTAAAGGACAGGTACGTAAACTGTAAGAATCCAAATGGACATAACTTAAATAGGATCTCATGGTGCTTAGACTAGTCCCACTGAACCCTAATTATTGAGAATATTTGCTTTTGCTTATAAGGGCAAGAGCTGGATGATCAGATATGGGTCAGACTATTTAACAACAATTTACTATGGCTAAAGCACACTGTGGACTTACCTGCTTGACAGCTGAATAGTATCTAGTGGAAAATAAAGCTGCACACTTTCTCATCACTGAGGAAAAGCTTTGGCATCTGTTAGTCATCCTGAAATGGTAAGTTGTTTCCTCTGCCTGGAGGAAAATAAATGAACTTTCTTCTAGCACGCATGTGTGGTAAACTTTCTGATCATCCACTACAGAAATTAATTGGACCCTGGTCTAGAGGATAAGGGTAGAAAATGTTGGCTGGGCATTCTGCTAAACTACTTTGTAGAGCAGATCATCAGATATACAGGTGAGCAGATGCCCATGTGTGAGGTTGTTTCATACCTCCCAAATCAAACACAATCACTTGCAGCAAGTGTCTTTACCTCAACAAGTCAAAGGGCATAACACTATCAGCAGCTCCAGCCAGAAAGAAATGTAAAATGATGAAAAAAGGCATTTGCCCTTTCTAAAGAAGACCTAGACCTTTCTAGAAAGTTTGTAGCACAGGCTGCTGTAGGAGACAGCATCTTCATCCAGAAGAAATGCAGGATTTTTTTTTTATTTGTTTCTTAGAGACTCTTCTTCTGGATACAGGAAAATTGTTATCTTTTCTCTGAGGGCTGAAACACACCTTGATCTAAGAAAATATATGAAGAGCTGAGAGAGTGATCAGAGCTCCACTAAAGGAGTTATTTTATCACATATGAAGGGAAAAGCTATGGCTGATTAGGGATGGCAACAGCCCAGGACACAGGCTTTATTGCGAAACAAGGAGGAAAGTAAAATGCAAATTACTATTCTTAAAGGGTTACTAACAAGGGAAGAAATCCACACTACATACCCTCCTGAATACCTGTGGAAAGACAACAGGCTGCAACAAAGTTTATAAAAAAAAAAAAAAAAAAAAAAAAAAAAAAAAAAAAAAAAGGATGACCTCACACCTGAATTAATCTGGAGACTCCAGAAAATTACTGGAACTCTCACATGTAGACTGCTAAAATCTGAGATTGATAGTCTCTGAACTTGAGCTCGTCTGCATGCCACCACAGACACCGTAGTGTGTGGGGCAAGTAAACAGCCATAGTTGGCTTAGCTGGCAAAAGCATAAGCAGAGATTTTTGCCAAGTGATGACTATTTGAACATTGTTCAGTGAAATCGACTGTTTGCTTGGGTGATGAAAATATTCAGAACTGGATTTCACTTGCAGGTCGGATAATCCCCAGCGGTTTCATAGTCAAAGGAACTTTGCCCATAAATACTGAGGGATCCATCCTCTGGATAAGAAATTAATTTAAAACAAAGAACTATGCAGTAAATAACTGAAAAAAAATCCTTGCCTGTAACCCCAGTTCCAAATGCAACTGCTGTTTGCTGGTCCAAAATCGAGACATAAACTTGGACCTGGATTTCCAGATGATAACTGTTTAGAAGTTGAGAAAAGAAGACTTTTATAAGGAAGCTTTGCTTAGGGCATTGATTAAAGATTTTTCCTGATTTCCTCCACTTCACTCCCAGCTTCTGGCTGTGACCAGAGGCATAATTATTGTAATTAAGGCTAGTTATTGGATCCAACCCAGGATGTAAAAGGATATACCATGTATAAATATATAGTTCCTCTTAATTGTCTTCTATTTAAGAATTTCAAGGTGCTTTAAATTTGATCTCATAGCACTTTTGTGAAATGACTATTATAATCTTAGTTGGACAAATAAAGAAACTGAGGTAGAGACAAGATTTATGTATGGTCACAACGGAGATATGAAATAAATCAGGCACTGGAAATGAGCTTCCTATCATATAGACTTGTCCTTGTTCTTCTTCCATTAGTGCAGCTATTTTCTCAAACTTTTCAGCTCATCACCAACAGATTAAAGTGATTTGGGGAATCATCCAAGTTTCTGGACGTGATTTCCAACTAAAACAGAGACAATAAGTATAATGAGGCCAAACTTCTACCGACACCCAAAACTCAGCATTGGACCTCACTTCATTCAGGAAGGAGGTGACACTGGGAGAAATGTGGTCAAAAGATGAGAAAAATAAAGTACCAGAATGGAAAGGAGAACCTGACCAGAGATAAATGATTCCTCTCCTGAGATGTGTTTTTGTTTTATCGCAATGACCTTTCAGAGAAAAGATGAAGCCAGCCTCAGGTAAAAAGAAATAGCCACATTTCATCTACGGTTAGCCTTTGCGACCTCTGAACTCTGCTTTTCTATCTGAACCTATTTCCATGCACCATTTCTCCTCACCACAGATAAGAGACTTCCAAGTGCCCGAAAGAAACTTAGAGCTTTCACACAAAGGTTAACAAGCAAGCATGGCTACTCTTTAATTTGGGAAATGATCCCCCCTCGATTTTTAAAACATCTCCCCTCTTGCATGCCGCAGGGATCCGATAAACGGTGCAGGCGCAATCACAGCGCACTGCAAATTTCAATGTGAGCTCGCGTGCATACCTGTGCACGTGTGGATGTGTGTTTGTACAGTATACCTCATTATCGTATCATCACTTTTCAGCTATCTCTAACACAAGAGTCAAGGGGTTTGGGAGCACACACACAAAAAAGAGAGATTTCTAAGAGAGCAGGAGATTGGGCTGGGGTCATCCGAAAGGGTAATTATTGTTAAATGTCAGGTTAACTCTGAAGGCCTCAGCTCATCCAACTGAGAGCAGATTAGCCCAGATGGAGACATTTTCAACACGGTTCTGTCTGACCAATCAGCGACAGCTGGGATTAGCCAAATACCTTCTCTCATCTGCTTGCTCACAGAAAGGTCAGTTTCTGCTCATTGCTTCCCTTTTAAGATGTGCCATTCTTTTTCTTTTTTTCCTTTTTTTTTTTTTTCTTTCTTATTTGTGGTGGTTATATGCAGGAAATCAGGGTCCTTTTATCAGCAAATTAAATATTCAACATCTAAAAACCCACTTCTTTTTTTTTTAAGAATCAACTTCATTCACTTTCAAGAGTGCTTTTATCTTTTTTTTTCTTTCCCTTTTTTTTTTTTCTTTTAATGCTGCATACAGATAGATAAAATATATATGTAGCTATCAGACCCTCAGCTCGTGCAAAGTAATGTTGCTTCATGGGCTTCACCAGAGGTATATTGATTTCCACCCACTGAGAATTTGGCCCGGTATTTCAGTATTATTGCCTGACTGCTATCGGACATGGATTATTTTTCCTTGTTCTTTTCCTGTTTTGCTTTCTTTTCTAAAAAAGAAGTCTTTGGTAATTTTATTCTCAGCATTCATCTATTTAAAAGCTACAGTTTATGTCTTCTATCTAAGGGGCAAAAAAAAGCAACAAACCCACCAACAACAAGTTAAAACAAAACAAAACAAAGAACTCTCCCTGAAACCAACCCTGGAGTGCTTTAAAAACTAATCGTCTTTTATGTACAGCTTCTTTTCCCAGACAGCTTAAATAAGTGCAAACATAAAACTCAGTGATAAAATGAACAGAAACTGAAACAAAAATCACCCTCAGAATGTATTTCCCAATAATTTGTCTTCAGATCCCGAGAAAATTCTTTCACGCCTTAATTATTTTGATTAAAAGGGAGATCCTTTTTGTCTCTCTTGAATTTTGTTTCTGGATTTCTGATGTGGATTTCAGGCAGAAGTGGCAGCAGCAAGACTATCTGAAAATTTTACTGGCTTGAGTGTCACTTACACTAAGATACCTATATAACAGTCCAGTAGTACAAAGGGGCCTTTAAAAAGCCTATAGTCACATTTACACCCCCTTTAAGATTTTTTCCTCCCCTTTCTATTTCTAGGGGTCTGTAAAACGCCTCAGTGTGAAAGAATACTGGGCTTTATATGAATTATCATAGCGAGAGCCGGATCCTGATTACTGATGATGTTTGCTATTGATATTTCAAGGGAAGTGATCCGACGCTGGAAGAAGGGGAATATTTTCTTCAAGGGCAGAAATGCTTTCTGGTACCGAGGGATCTCAGTGTAGAGATCTCAGGAGAAGGACCTGCAAGACCCAGTGGGGCAGCTGGACAAATGGGCTGATCAAGAAAGTGGTTTATCAAGTCTTTTGCTTCTACAGTTCCAAGGAGCATCCAAGTTTCTCTGACCTGGGCTGAAACTAGAACTTAAAATATGAAAAGAATGAAATAAGACCCCCTATTCTGGAACAGCAGGTTTTGGCAGGGGAAGTCTCAGGTGAACTGCAGTCTAACTCTGTATTCTTCAGAGATATGAAATGCACAGATAAAACCTCAGTCATGTTTAAGGGCTAAATCATGCCCTTGAACACAGACCCATCTAGGGGCACAACAAAATGGAAGATCCAAAGCTTGCCTTCCTCATGAGATGTCCAGACTTTGAGTCCGGACACAGACAGAAATACCGACTGTGAACACATACCATGATGGAGCCGGGGCTGTACCTTCATCACCCGGCGGAGCAGAAAGAAGGTGCTCAGGAGGAATATATCACCAGCTCAAAATTCTTCCCTGTAATGTGCATAAGGTTGCATTCACCCATCGTATCTTCTTCTAGCTTAAAGGAAAAGGACTATTATTACAATATTAATGGGAAGGGATGAAGTGAATAACTCAAATTCACAAGGCGGGTTAACAGCAGAACCAAGTCCTGATTTCCCTTATCAGTTCCTTTTTGGCCTATGAATATCACTGGTTCTCTGCCTGCCACAGCACAGTGGTTCCTTTTGCAGCATATATCCTTCACTCAAGCAGGTAATATCATCAAAATCAATTATTATTTCAATTAAATATCCCTGCCCATCATCACCACAAATTAAATGGAACTACTATGCAAGTTGAAACCATCTATTCATTTAAAACGTGTGTCCACCATTGCTCTATCTGCCAAGCCTTTGAGCTCTACTGTGAGTTTGTATCTAGATGCAGTCTGGCTTCCAACTTCTTCCTTAAAGGCTCTAACAAGCATCGATCATCTGTGAATAATGTTAAAATTTTACTACTCAGGCATTTCCACATATCAAACCGTAGCATACTATAATGATATAAAACTGTTTCTAAGGTAAATATCATTTTACTCCTGATCATTTTATGGGTAGGAACAGAAAAGCAAAGGGTGAAATGATTTGCCTGGTGGAAAATAGTAGGTCAGTGGCAGATTTCGGAGCAGAACCCAGGTGTCTGGAATCATAGGCTACTTGCCTACCCATTGGACCACACTAATTCCCAAGAAGAGTTCAGCCTTGTTATTTTTAAGCTCACTGTCCTACACAGCTGCTCTTGCACTTCTTACACTGTGCTTCTAGGAAATTAACATATTTAACAACATGTCACATACAAAAAATAAAAGCCTTTGATAATCATTTGAATCAGACATAGAAGGAAACCAAATTCTTTTTAGTATTCAGAGCAAAGCGTCTTATCAGAGATCGACTTGAAATATAACACAGCTTCTCTATGTAATTGTATTAATTTAATAAGCCACCGTTTCATGGAATTTCTTTCCCAGAATCCTGCCAAGAAAAAAAAACTGAAAGCTTTTATTAAACTTAGGAAGAGAAGAACCTAAGTTAATCTGAATGTCAGACCCGAAAATGCAAAAAGCAAATCAGTTTATGCACAAATCAAGTAGACTCAAAACTAAATTCTAATCTACACGTGGTTTTTGCTCCATGTACACTAAAATTTATATCTCTCTATATATAGACATACAGTTATATCTCAAGTCAAGCAGAGAAGATTCAGTGAGGTTATGAAAACAAGATTCCACAGGAAACAGCTGAGCTCAATTCTGTTTTCCAAACCTCCCAAGTTGTAAAGTTGTTTAAGAAAATCATATTAATTTACTGCAGAGCTAATTTAATAAATGAAAGTATTTGAGCAACTGACCTTCTTAGTACAAATATAAATCGTGGAGTTTGGATTCACATGGAGCAGGAACAGACTCCACCACAGAATATTTATGGAAGTGTAGGATGAACTTTGGGGTACAACGTGCAACTGGACTGGAGCGTGTCACACCCTGCGCTGCACATCTTGTCTTGCCCAGGATATACTTCTACTCCAGGTTAGTCCATATGAGTCTTGCCCAGTATTGCTTTGCCTGTTATATCTCAGGGGAAAGAAAAGGTCTTTTGTATAAACAACCCGGTTATAACACTGTTGGTACTTTGAGGTCCCGAAGTAAAAAGTGATCATCAGGAGTGTAACCAAGGTAAAACACACGTAAACAAAATGTGGGCAATACAGAGCATTAATGTGTCTATGATCGGTCCAGGCCAAAACCCAGGTGAGTTTATCTGCATTTTAATTTACCTCTACCAGACTGATGCTACCGTGTAAGTGCAAATCATGATTTACTACTGATCTTTTATTTATTTTAATAAATCTTCTGCTATAATTGGACAGCAGACTTGATATGGGAAACTAACGATATGCTTTGAAAAAGTCTTTGGAAACCAAACAAAACCAAAGAGAAACATCTCCACAAGGTCGAGCTTGGTTCTTTCAATCCATAAATAAAAATATTTTTGATCCAGACTGTAAATATCCTCTTTGAATGAGGATTGCATGACAAAGCTGAAGAAAAAGTATGAAGTTGTTATAAAATGCGTATTATAGTTTTTATCATTTTAACAATAGGCTTAAATCATAATCCAGGATCTTTCTGTTCGTGGAATTATATTAGAAAAACAGACTGATGAATCAGATATAACCAAATGTGATTTTAAATGGAAAGAGTTTTCTGACAAGAACTTTATGCTTTGGAGTGTCTAGAAGGGGCTTATCTTAACCACCTAAACCAAAAGTCTCCCAGTACTAAATAGTTAATATTTATAGGTAACTTTGCAATCATTACTATCAACAGACAAAAAGCTACAATAATCCGATTGCCATCACTTTAACCAAAGCCCGTGTCGTAAACCTTGTAATTTTCTGCTGTCATGCTCAGGCACTTTCAACACATTTAAATTAGAAAGGACTATGCTAATTTTGCTTCATAGCCAGGGTAATTGTTGTAAGACATAATTATCTTTTTTTTTTTTAAAGGATCGTTTTATTCTCCAGAGTTGTTTAAATTCAGTCTCAGTTACTGCTCGTCCTTTCATCCCTACACTGCATTCTGGCTCCCACCTCCATTAAATTATTCTTTTCATCTTCGTTAGCTGGAGACAACTTAACCCTCCTTTCTGATGGACATTTCAGGCCCTGGCATAACTCTATTAAAAGCAGGAAAGTATGCTAAGGACAAATCTAGTTCTTTGTTTCCTTCTGACCTTCCTGAAGAGTTGGCAGAAGGTTTGACATGTTAAGTCGTCTTTGATGCCAATTTAAAGTTATAGCCCAGCATAGAGCCTTCTTGAGCACTGAGGAATCAGAGCTTTGCCCTTATAAAAGAAGTGAAGAGTTGAAGTTTGATAATACTGAAATACAACTAAGCACAAAGAGAAAACGTGGGCTTTCCACCAGAATAAGGTCCACTGGGCAGGGTGCTCCCTTCAGCTTATATCCAAGACTTCTAGGCCAGGAGACTGGGAAGAGTTTCGGCTGCAGTAACAAGCAAGATGCATAGACTGCAAGTCCAGCCAGCCGATGGGTGACTCTGCTAATTGGTCAAGTCTGCTGTATCGTCTGCTCAATCCATTGGCAGGTACAACAAATCAGAGCTGCCTTACAAACCGCCCGCCTTGTGCTGCTGCTGCGAATATCGTGTGGTATGTCCTTACAGCAAGTAAATCGACTGCTCCCTTGTTATCAGCAGTTGTTCCAGGGCACCTGGAGCTAAAGCTAAAGGAAACAGTCCTGAATGAAAATACTAGTGATATTGGTTACTGATTAAATGCTGGGAAGTGAATGGAAGCATTGTTTGCAGTCCAGGTGGACTGACATTGGCACCATGACATCTTCTGATGCCAAATGGAAGACCGGAGCACAAAAAGGAGAAACATTTAGGCTTGATGCCAGCAGACCTTGGCAAGTCATATACTCTTCAGAGCATGTCAGCAAGTCAGCTCCTGGGCATGTTAAAAGGCGTGCCTCGGTAATTGAGAACCTGATGCCTCATCGGAGCTTCAAATGTCTCCTGTGGGGTTGCTCTAAAGAGTTTCCAGTAGACAGCTTTTTCTTTCCCTTACACACTTTTTCTCCACTGGAAGTTCAATAGTATGTCAGGGGAAAAGGAAAGACATTCCTGGCAACAAAGGCTCAGGTCTATGACAGCAGTGACTGTCAGCACTCATGGGTCGTCACAGATAGGACTCATTAAGGAACATGTTCTCTGTGCTATAGTGTTGGTCCGAATGAGGCAGTAAAGAAGCAGTGCAGTTCCCTGACTACAGGGTTAACCTCTTCTCCCTGTGTCCGTAGAACAAAAGGTTCGTTTGGGGGGTATATGGCAGAATAACGTTTTGCCCCATTCTTTAACATGCACCTACATGACCTGATTTGCAGATGTAGGACTTAACTGTCAGCATTGCTGTCCCCAGGATAACCCCACTGCTTCTTTCCTAGCCTTGCTGTCACCTTCTTGTATCTTTTTTGCTATCATGTTTTTCTAAGAAAAAAAAAAAAGTCTCCACAGTCTTTATTCTGGGGATTTGTTCTGTTCTGTTCTCTGTATGTTCCCATAATGTCCTTATCGTTGCATTTGAACAGTCTCTCGTCAGCAACATGACTATCACCTACCTCATACCTGTCTGCTCTTCTGTCCTCACCCCAAGGGAGGACATTTGGGCAGTGGGATGGCATTACTGGACTCAAATCTCATTGTATTGTCAAATTAATCAATTCTGCTTGCCTGTAATGAAATGATAATGAAAAAATCACTAATTCAATTGGTAATAGTCAAATCTGCTTGCACTATTCAAATCTACTTGTACTAATATATAGCTAGTGAATATCTATGACAGAAATCTTCTCTTAATCACATTAAGGATAACTCCGTTGACTTTCATAGAATGACTAGATCTTTATAAAAGAACCAAATTGAGCTCTTGAGCTTCCATTCCTTTACCATATAGTGGCGTTCTTAGGGGTATGCCTATGGCTGCAGTCAAGAGAACCTCATGGTCCTTGAAGATCTCTCCACATTACTGACCAGCTGATGAAGGAACCAGGATCTTCAGCCCCTGCACTTTGATTTGTCAACCCTGAAATCGTCAGGTAGTTGGACTAGATGATCACTGTAGGTCCCATCCAAGCAAAATTATTCTATTCTATTCTATTCTATTCTATTCTATTCTATTCTATTCTATTCCTTGGCCACATTTGCACAGAACTTAAACAAAAAAGTACAAAAATCAGCTGCCTAAATGACAAACTAAAATATCTCGGGATATTGGTCCATGCCAGCATTGGCTGAAGAAGTGAATACTAATGAAGGAGAGTGTTTCTAATTAGGAAGCTCTAACAGCATCCTGGGATGAACGAGGAGTGAAAATCATCTCACTGGAAGCTCTGCATTCAGATGTTTTGTTTATGCACTCATACATGTGTATACGCACATTCACACACACTCTTCATTTTCAAATGCCACAAGTCGTTTATATCACTGTTAATGACTCTGATGAGTTACATGTGCATTTGCTGCTCCAGGCTCTGTGCCTCCATGTTCATATGGCATTAGGGGTTAAGTTAATTCCTACTGCAGTTGTCATGCTGGAAATGCCCAGGGTTAAGCAGAGATAACTGGGACCAGCAGAAGTACTGGATCTTCTAATGCTGTACTGAGCAGCAGACTTTGTCACCTGCTCAGTCACAACCACTGCTTGGAAGTGCCTGCAGAGAGCCAGGCCCCATATTAACATTCAGCACTTACTTCTCCACTTAGCAGGAAAAGCTGAGGTTGTGGTTACTGGTAAACTTGGACTTCTCACAAGAAATAGAGAAAGGTTTTACAACAGTCATAAAAAGTTCAATCAGATCATTTCTGCAGTGGCCTGAAAATATAGTCTCATGGTGACATTTTTTTTTCCGAAAGAGCTTCTTCAGTATTCTGGGGAAAGTTACAGGTTCTGTTCCCCTTCGCTCAACGCTGAGATGCCTATTATAAGATTAAAGTCATCAGAGAGACAGACAGAGTGAGTAAGCTGTAAGTCATTGCAGAGGTGCGCAACTTCAGTCAGACGCATTTTCTTCCTTCTCAACTCCCCCCATCCCCTCTTCCACCCCACCGTGATCCTCAGTGCTCTGTTATGCCAGGGCACTCGGGGAGTATCTGTTTATGGACATTTATCAAGCAGCAAATAAACCCTCATGTTGTTTATAAGCATGGTATTTTCAAGAGGTATCCTTGGTTGTTTAAAAACATGCAGTGTTTTTGTAACTGCAGAAAAGGTCCTATGGGCCATTAAGCAATCATTTGTTGGTTAAATATCTCCATTCCCAGTAATGAATTGCTATTTTGTAAGAACAAACATTTCCTTTCAGTTTAATTTTCAGATTTTGAGGTCGCAATGGTGTGTGCTCTGGAGAGGGAATAAAAAGTCTGGGACCATGACATTAATACACTCCCAACTTTTATTTCCTTTGCCAACTGTGACTAGACCTCCAGTACATTAATTTCCCTGCTTTTCTTGAGGCCTCCAGCCTCTCCAGGAGAGGTATGTGTGTCTTTGCTACTCCTTTTGTCTCTTTAACTCACTTATCACTGATTTTTACCTACAGTGAGGTAAACATTGAATTCCTTTAATTGGGTGTTACAAGTTCTGCCCTTACAGATTCTTCAGTATAGAACAGCCACAAGGTTGGTTTGCTATATCGTTGTAGTTTTCTGTTGTTTTGCTTGGTTCTTTTTAATTGAAGAATTGCGGTCCCGGATTAACAGTCTTGGAAAAATTATTCCCTTTTTTGTTCCGCCACAGGGACTAGCACAGATTTTGCAAAACTGTCTTAAGAATAAATCATGTTTTTCAGTGCGGGGCCTTTTTTCACTTTTCTGAAGAATATGCCTTTGAGGATGAGGAAATAGTTTCTGTAACGTCTATAATCCTTCTTTTCTCTTTGAGGAGTCTGGATCTAGCCAGCATCAGTGACTCCGATTTTTTTGACCCCAGTGAACTTCATGCCCTGCAGTTTTCCAGGATCACCTCAGACTGTTTCGTTGACTTGAACAGAGTATTTTTAGCTTCATGCTGCGAGTGGGAAATCTGAGGTATGAAGATCTGAAGTGCTGGAGGACACGTGGCTGAGGAGGGAACACGACCGAGCAGAGGCCAGATCTGTGGCCCAGTGTCTGACTCAACACAGCATGGACGAGTCAAAAGACCCAAACTGAGACCTTGTTAAGGACCATGTTCCCAGCCTCCTCTCAACCCCCTGAAGTTATGATCTAGATTTTTATATTTTGCACTGAATGGGATCATTTAAAAGATTAAGGAAAATGTGGTCAGATGGGTAAAGCAGGTAACTTTGATTTTATCTTTGGCTCTACCACGTAGTTTCTGGGATGGCCTCTGGCAAGCCTTTTTGTCTTTTTTTCTGCCTCAGACTGTTAATTTACAGTCTCTTTTTTTTGCCTGAAGGCACAGTGGGGCAATGACAGCCTCTGCAAAATGTTAGTCCACTTCCTAGCATGATGGCTTACTGCATAGAGCAAAAACTATGAGGCTCAGCCGTAATATTATTTTTATTCTACTATTCATTACATTCACTGTAAGCACCCTTGCAGTCCTTCATTCTTGTTTTTACAGAAGAATGAGAAAACAAGTCCTGGGCAATACAAAGGGTTTGTAGCTATGTATTTGTAATCTGCTGGACTGGAAAGAATAGTTAAGGTGGATGAGTGTTACATGGATGTGAATATGACCCCACTGGTCCCTGCTATTAAAGCCCACCTAATGTCTAGGTGGGGAAACTGAGTCCAATGTGATGCAATTCCTGCTAGAGTCAGTGGAGATGGGCCAGGTCTATGGAGGATCTACATACTCCTGGATGCCCACACTTTACTGGCATGTGCAAGGACAGAGCCAGCAAGCACAGCAGGGGACAGAAGCAGCTCTGTCGTTTCAGAGAAATCCAGGGTCATCGCCACAAGGGCTGTATGTCAAAGACAAAGTGGAGTAACTCAGGGCTCATAACCACATGAGAGTGAGGCATGTGCGATCCAAGAGAGGATCCACCAGTGTGAATGAGGTGGGTCTCAAACTGCTTTGTTTCCACGCAAAGTACCTCCAGTATCCAACTAAAACAGCTGCAGTAACAACATGAAGTTTAGCACTTGTCACATAAATACTTGCAAAAAGCAGATTAAAACTCCTTGGGAAATGGTACCAACACCATTCCCACCTCTCCCCAGTACATTCCGCCTGTGAATCTGGAGCCCAAGCACAGAGAGAGTGACTGGGAGCGGGGCAGAGTCCCTGCCAGGTCCTGGGTGCTCACAGCCTTCTCTGTGCAAGCACGGTTGGGTCAGAAAGCATTGAGGCAGTCAGCATGAAGGAAACGTCTCCCAGTTATCAGCTGCCAGCAGGACCCCAGCATGTTAGGGACATGGTCTACTGGTGGTTTTGGCAGAGTTAGGTTGATGGTTGGACTCAATGATCTCAAAAGTCCCTTCCAACCTAGACCATTCTGTGATTCTACTTTGGAGGAGGGTGTAACAAAAAAAAGGAGCTGCACCCGGAGGAGCTCTTAATAAGCAAGTGCAAATCCAGAGTAAATAGACTGATGGAGCTGTGTAGAGGTGGCACTATCTTGACTCATTGGTTGTTTACTCAAAAGTTATTTTGCTGTGCAAACGAGCGTCAGGAAGACCACCTATTGATTCGCTTTCTTCCCTCTAGACACTCACAATCTATCAAGCATGGAGAGCAAGAGAGCAAAAGGGAGAGAATGAATCTGCACTGTGGCACAGCAGAAGTTGCTTCATCTGCATGCCAGAGAGAAACTCTTCTTTCTGCCTTGCTCGGCAAGGGACGTTTCCCTGCATTTGGGCAACACAGCTGAATAAATCGTCTTCTCCCTCTTGAGTCATCAGAAGGGGCAAAAGCCTGTTCCAGCCTCCCTGCTTGGATTTAACCTCAACGGGTTAACTTCATAAAACTGCAGCTCTTTATTCCAGCCTGCGATTTCCCATCATACTTTAGGACCAGCGAACCGTCCCTTCATTGATGGCACCTTTTGGCTTCACAATAGAAGCCAATTTGTTAGAATTCTTCACAGGTCAGGGGCTGCGTGAAGATGTGGAGGGCGCAGCAGTGGCCGCTGGAAAATGAAGTTGTATTCGCTTGGCAAATTATACGTCTGCTGCACTTTATGGGCCTTGATTTCCTTTCCCCTCTCTCTCCCTTTCCCTTTCCACCCCCACTCCTTCAGCCCCTCCCTTACCCTCTCTTTCTTTTTTTTAAATCGGAGAAGCGTGTATGTGAGCTATCGTCACATATCCAGTTAATGTAGGTTAATAGATTGATTCCAGTGACACGGATCATAATGAACAGTAAATTGTTTTATCTCTTAAGTCTTATTTGGTCAGCCAGGAAAACATATGAGGTAATATGGCTTGGACTAAATGGACCGTATAATAGATCTCCCTCTAAAGAATAAGGACAGGGGTGACAGCGCCTCTTATGATTAATGAAAATAATAATGGTCCTGAAATTGAAATTTTTCTAATTTTTTTTCCTTCTTCTCTCTTGGCTGCCACCAAAAACTTCAGCCAGCAGATGATTTGTGCACAATAACCACCTCTGACTTCTTCCTCAACTCCTAATACAAGTTTAGGGAGTGCTGGGGAGGGAGGGTTGAGGAGGGATGGATGGTTGCCTACATTTCTAAGAGCTCAGCTCAGCAGTAGAGGAGCATATAAACACAAACTCTTTGCTTTTAACCCTGGGTTTCAAGCAGAGGCTTTCGGGTGTTTGCAACTTGCCCAAGTACAGGATTTCCAAATGGGTCCAAAGGTTGAGGCTGGAACATCCACATCATTAAGGTGCTTTAGAAATACCAGAATAATGTCTTAAACCTTGAGACACTTCTCCTTGTTTATTTATGGAGGAGCCCCTTCTTTTATTGCTTGTGTGCAGCATTCAGAATGATTTGTCATTATTAATGAATATTTACAGTTGTTCAGTGTTGGTGCTGCTTGCCATAATAAATGTATAAGAAGGATAGTTCTCCAGCTGAAGGTTTGGGCAGAATCAGGCGTTTTACAGACCAGTTAAATTAGTTTTTTTCTTAGGCATTTCAACAAAGTGCTTCCATTTGGCTCAAAAGAGCTTTCAAATGAGACTTATGAACATGTGTCTTGAACAGCATCAGATGACCTGGCAGACAACATGAGATCTTTGTTACTTATAGAGAGATAATCTTTATCTAATGACTGTTAATAAGAATGGGGAGAACAAATCCAAATGGGATCAGTAAAGTATGTGCACAAGTATCAAACACTGTAATACAGCAGGACCAGAAGAGTCACTCAGTGGCAGTGGAGAACATTTGTGCATGTGTGTGCATGTGTGTAATTCCCTTGGCTCTTCCAGCAAAGCCATAGGTGAACAGCACTGGGTATAAATTTTATCCTTAGTCCTTTCTCCATCAAATTCATAAAAAGTAAAACAAGAGTGAGGATCCAGAGAACTGTCCCGTGGAGTATCTTGCTATATGACCATGGCAATATGAATCAGTGTATGTATGGCCAGTTACAGCCAGATCTGGATTTTGCACCCCCTCACTACTTTTTATGGTGCTTATCTTTATTCCTTTCCTTTTTTTTTTTTTTAACTTAATTCCTTTTAAGACTATAACAAACAACAGTAAGTGCCTTGTCCCTTTTATTCCTCTTTTATCTTTGTGCTTTACGGCTTCTTTGTTGTATCTGCTTTCATTCTTATAGGATCAATAAAAGGTTTGTAACATTGCAAAGTTTTGGAAAACAGAAATTGCACTTCAGTAGTGGGATAATAGGGATTGTTTCCTGATGCTTCTGCAGAGAATAAACAGTTGCATCCTTTTTTCCTTTTTTTTTTTTTTATTTTTAGTCTTCCAATATCTAATCTCAATATCTGCAGTCATGCTTTTGAGTTTTACACTGGCTGTCAGCAGGCAATCAGTTCAGGCATTCAGCTCCTTTGGATTAACATCAAGCTCTGCAGTTTGGGTATATTAGCAGCAGGGTCAATCACGGCAGCAGGAAGCAGTCTGTGCAATAAAAAAAAAAAAAAAAAAAAAAAAAAAAAAAAAAGAAGAAGAATAAAAGGAACCCTCTGAACTTCAAGAGTCTGGAAAACCCAAACTGAGACTAAACTTCATAAATATCCCTAATCTCTGGTTTAGAAGCCAGGATTGTTTATGATTCATGGCATTTGATGACATTTAACAGCATGCAACCCATTACAGCCCTTAAGTCATTACACAACACGGCAGAAAATGTCATCAGGTGCCACAACAACAAGGCAGGTTATTGGAGGGGCAGGGTTCAGTTCAGATCAGTTCAGGCTTCTGACGGATGCTAGCCTAGTCCCAGACTGAACCCAAATTCTGCTTGTCAGGCTTATCTCTCTAACAGATCATCCTTGCTTCTCTTTATGTTGTACAACTTACTCCCTTACAGCTCAAAATTCAAATTCCCAGCTTCTGGTGGAGCACTGACAAAAATGATTATTCTTATCCATGGATTGCATTATTTATTTCTCTAAGAAGAGACGGGGTCAGTCTGGACCCCTTCTGAATATGCAGAGGGTCACTTATATCTGACATTATGTCTTAGTGATTTGGCACCTCAAGACGCTTCTACCGGTCCCCACTGGCAAAGCAGGTCTAAGTTTACAACATCCAGTGATGAAATCAAAGTGTTAGGTATTGGTAAGGGAACCCAAAGGGTTAGTGAGCTGCAGCAACGTGTGTGAATAATGTGCTTCATAGCCGTGTTTCAGAGCAGTACAATTAACCTTAATAAAGTTACCAGCATCTGGAAACAAATGGGGCATTAAAAATCTGTATGAAATATTTAGCTGGAGATCTTCTCATAGTGAGTGGAGTGTGACACGCCAAGTCCTACTCCTCTGCGCCAGTGGAGAATTTCATATAAGATAAGGAAAGTTTACACAGATTCCTGGGAATAAACTGCAATAGGTACAAAAGGAAAGGGCTTTTATGGTGCCGTCCTGATTTGAAGAGCCAGCTTCACTAAAAGAGCATCTATATTTCTTAAATTTGAACTTGAATGACAAGATGTGATGACTATCATGAGCAAAGTCCACACCATCCAGAAAGCTGAGAAGTTTCCATAACTTTCTGCGTACCTTTAGTGCCTAAACCTTAACAACCTTTCAACTCAGAACCGAAATTTCAGAAAAGTGCTGTGGGGCCGTCTGAGGACCCTGCTTGCCAAACGGTGACGTCTTCATCATTGTTGATGCTAAAAACATGTGAAGCATTCGCAGAAGGGCAGGAGAATGAGTATTAAGGGTAAGTAGATGGTGACCATAGAAGACAATGAATCTTTGAAGCCTGAGAAAACTTTGTCATTAGATGTCATTTTGTGTTTCGGTTTGAGTTATCTGAACCAATTTAGACTCCTTGTAACTAATTACAGCCTAGCTATCTTTTAGAAGCTTTTAAGTGGCCTAAAGTTACATAAAGTAAGAGACAAAGGCAACATTTTCATCTGTTGACATTGTGTCTTGTCTGGTCAAAAATACAGCAGTCATATACAACTAACTTATTTATCTTGGGGAAGTCTTGGAGTGTAGATATTTGATTCAATGTGTATATCATGCATAATAATAATATACATGTATCATGTGCACATGAATATCCCTTCCATTTAATAGTGAGAAGAGGCGGGTATATATATACATTTACACATAACACAGCGCTGCATTATTTTGTCTCTTATTGAAGAAAAAAGATATTAAAAAATCCAATGACTGATTTTGCTTCTTGAACCAAGTCAAATATTTTCTTGTCAGTATGCTCATAACTTCAGACTGCAGAGGTCACGGCCTTGACTTTCTCCTTCAGATGGTTTGTGAGTGGAATGTCCTTGAGATTAAGGTTCCCTTTGTTTTCCTTGGGAGGGGCTTTGCTTACACTGGCAAGCAGCTGAGACTTGCCAAGGTCCTCCAGACTCTGTTTATTAGATTTTTATCTTCTTATCAGAGTCTTCCTCCTTAAATCATGTCAGCATTTTACCACTCTTCAGGGATTCCTGGTGTTTTATTGTCTCTGAACTGCTTGGGGGGTGGGGGTGAAGGAAGATATCCTAGCAAAAATAACATTTATATAATGGCAGAGATGGGAAAGATTCAACTGCCTCCTTAAGATTCTCATCCTGACCAAAGTTGCCAATAACTGGCCAGATTCTGTGGATTTAATTAAATCTATATTTGAACAAACTCCCATTGATTTTGTTGAGACTTTTGTGCCTGGTGAAGGACTTTATAATTTGGTCTGGCATTCTTTTTTTTCCTGCCCAACTCTGACATTAGAAAAAGCCAACACAGTTGGTTACTGTCATTATATTGTTTTTCCTGGCAAAGTGGAATTTCTTTTTGTTATTATTTTCACATTAAAAGGTACACTGTGACTTAATGTAATAATACTAATAAGTATTCAATCTACTGGATTCAATTTCTACTAAAATCAGCCAAGTATATCATTTCAAAGTGATACACATAAGTCTACACATAATTAGAGTTTAATGTGTGTACACAGATATATACTCTAGAAGATATGCATCTCTATTTTATCTTAAATTAAAAATCTTAAGACTGCTCTAAATCTTAATGTGTAGCTCCTCCCAGATCTGCTTAGCAGTAAACCAATTATGAAAATATTCCTTTTCCCAAGGGATTGAATAAATCCTTATCATACACAAAGCAAGTGTGGGCCATCTCTAACTTGAGTGCTTTATATGATGCAGGGGAATGTAAATGATTAATGATAAAGACATAAGCAAATCACAGTTTGCGCCACATGTGCCTACAGATTAACAGTGGTTGAATCTCGAAGGGTTTGAAAGCACATGAGCCTATGGTGTGAAGTTGAAGGCTCACTTTGAGTTCTAAGATGTTGGAGAAGTTAAACCTTTCGAGAAGATGACCTGGAGTAGAAAACCAAAGAGAAAATTCAGCCACTGGTTCAGAATATATGAACAGGTCTCCACACAGCATAAAACAGCATGTCATCATTAAAGGTATCAGCCTGTTGGCATCAGTTAAAGATGTGCTCAATGTGGTAATAGAGCAATAGCCATATTATATGCATAGACAGACAGACCAAATTTGTACTAGTCTTTGAAATATATTCATCTTGGGATTGCTGTCACACTTTGTCAGGAGAATGAATCAGTGGGACTGTTCATACTTTTCTGCTTTAGGTAACTATTCTTTTGATAATGAATCTTTAATGATAATTGCCCTTCTAAGGAGAGTATTTTCCACCCTTGTTAAAGCAGTACTTTCTTGTGGAAATGTGCTTAATGTTAAAGCTTCAAGACTGGTGTACTTTTCCAATTGATAAAGATCTCAGTGAAGGACGAAGACCTGAAAATTTGGGATAAGTGTCTACGACACGGAAGATAAAAAATAATTGTGAAGGAAAGATGTATGAGGTGTAATTTCTGATGCTCTCTACAACAGCTTCTTTAGTCTTAATGCTAAACCTTACCTCAACTAACCTACTAAACATCATAAAATGAGTGAAAAAATATCCTTTTAACCATCTTTTATACAGACAGTGTAAAGATTCAAAATAGTTCACATTCCAGGACAAACATAAGCCCAATCATTCTATGGTTTGGTATCAAATCTCAGAGACAACTTAAAAACAACGTCTTTAGAAAGCCAACCCATTTACGGCAAAGTTACATATGATTGCTTTAATTTTAAGAATTTTAAGAAAAAAAAAAAAAGAGCATTTCTTCTGCATTAGGTCTAGGAAAAAACTTTGTGCCAGCATAACTCAGGGAAGCTACGGTTAAAACAAACCCCATTTTGCAAAGCTATTAAGTCACTACAAGAAGATCTAGACGTGCAAGCCTACACGTTCAGCCAACCTTGCAGGAACACACCCATGCTTGCTGTGCTGTCTAGAGGAGTAACAAATGCCTGCCAGTGCTACATGAAGGAGGAACTCACATTTTTAAGGAAGTAAACATCAATTGCAAACCAACCAACGCCAGTGGGATGAGGTTTTGTCATTTCTGGAACAGAACGGGTGGAAAGTTCTGAGCCATGGGACTGGTGGTGCTTGTAACTACCTGATTGTGATGGCTCCAGCTTATTGCTTCAGCTAAAAATAACCGTGCCGCAAAAGCAAATTGGGTATGTATGCCAGGTCCAGTCCTCAGCTGTAGATTTGATCCAGAATCAGCAGGATGTGGAAAGGAAATGGGGGAGTGCACCCATGCACGTGGGCATATCTCTGTGCCATTGTGAGTGTGAACGACTGCATCACAAATTCAGAAACATGATGCTACTAACCTAATCTGGCAACTGAAAATATGTTAGGGTTGTTTTGGCTTTCATTTACTGTAAAGAACTTAAATTATAGAGAGGAATTAGCGTCCACTGAGTTCCCTCCCTGTCGTTGGTCCACAAGAAGGTGCCCTCTGTATACAACTTGAGGACGTGTAAATATTTTACCAGCAAGTAGTTTCATGACAGTTAAAGCTATGTGCAGGAACTGTTGCAGCATGTGCCTGAGATGGGACTCTTTCAGTGAAAGTCTATTTACAGGATGTAGCATGTGATTTTAATTGCAAGTATGTTCCTTCTTCCTTTTAAATTCCTCATTCTTTTACATATACCATTAAAAGTGTCATATGAGCTTTCTGTGCACTCTTTTGCATGTCTTCCAGAATGAGAAAAAAAAAAAAAACAACACACCGTTAATGCCAACAAAATCACATACCAAAAATGAGAAACAGATAAGACAGCGGATTCAGCATGAAGCAGAGTGGGCGGAGTCAGATAAGAGGAGATCCAAACTCTCAGGCTTTCCACACTCCACTCATTCTTTTACAGGCTTGATTTTGCTCGCCGCCTTCTCTCTGGCATCATCTTCATAACCTGACCTCATCTCCAAATGCTGGGCGCTTGGCTTCATTACCCGGGAAAGCTCAGGAAAGGACTGAGTAAAGGATGAGGGACTCAGGAAGGGTCTCGGTGGCTTTAGCACACACATTGAGAGGGAAAATCTCTTTTGGGGGATTGTGGGCAGCTAAGCATTGCCTTTGAAAGTGCAGAGGGAACAATGGTGCAGGTTTCAAGGCATTAGGCTTCATAACACTCAATAATTCAGGCTTGCAGATTTATGTGTGCCATATAAGCAAACTTAAAATGATTTTACTATTAAAAAAATTGACTGTATTTTTAATGAGCTTACTGTATATTTCAGTGGGAAATACTCAATCTCCTCATTACTGCTTCAGGCTGGCGGTATTTCACTAGCGCTCTCTTTAAAAAAGAGACTCTTATGCTGGAACAAATGATTAAAAAAGGCAAACAAAGAATTGCACAACTACACTTTGGGTTTTGCCAGTAATTTATGGCAGTGCCTGCTAATTTTGCACTTCTTTTGCCTTTGAATATAGTTTATGTCTTTACCAAAATTGTTTCTGGCCTTGATGAACCTCCTAACAAAGTTCTAGTTCATTTTTTTAGGGCAAATTTATAGTCAGGAATCTGAAGGAAAAAACATATAAGGAATGTGATATTTGCCTCATAATAGATAAAAACTTCTCAAAAAACCCTGATATCGTAATTTCTCCATGTCAGTGTCTATCCACATTGTATATAATCTCTGTCATCACAATGTCATATTGGATATAAGGAAGACCAACAATGGACCTAAGCCACAATGTCCTGCAGCAGAATCAGATCCTAAAAGTTCAGAGGACTTTGGTGTTGGCAACCACAAAGCTGAGGTGTTGAGCTCAGCCATATGGTTACAATTTATATTCAGAACCACATAAATTTTCTGTTCAGGAGTGAGAAAAGATAATCTCACAGGTTGTTCTACTGAAATAAAAGACAAAAAAATCCCATTAAAAAAAGTCATCATGATTTGACCCAGTGAAATGTGCAAAAGTAATATTTGAGGGTCAGAGTCCATTCCATAATGAGTACGATCCTGCATTTTTGCCCAATTTGAATAGTACTTTCCTTCTTGATTTGTGTTGTACCCTTCCCATGCGATAAGGCCATTTAAATTGTCAGAACTAACTGGAAAGTAAGGGACAGATCAACCTAGCCAGCGTCAGCACAGTCTGGCCTTGACAAAACAATGAATAGACTTTTCCAAATGACAGGATAAGTTTGAAGAATTGTCACATTTCATTTTTCTCAGTCTTCCCTGTGCTCTGAGGTGATGCAGGAAGGGTCTAGAGGTTTCCAGCCTAAAATAACTCCTCCCTAAGCAATTGTATAAGAAGAAAATCTTCATAAATATCAATAACGTCACACGCACATATTTTACGTAATTGCTTTTAGTTATGCTTTTGAGAATGCTACACATCATGGCAAATGGCTCGATGGGAGACCTGACGTCTTTCAGGTAAAGGACAAGAGTGAGAAAATGTGGGAGACCTCGGCTGGTCTGAGGGATCAAAATACAAGTTTAACACTGACCCTGAACAGATACCCGTGTACCCTTGAGGAGACAGAAGAATCCTGAGAATCCGAGCAAACAAGATAAGGGGTGGCAAACATCCTGGCTTTTTCCCAGAGCATGAACAGTGCGTGATCAACAATTGTATTGGCTGAATGGTGTGTGATGTGAGAGTGGATTGGGCAAAAGTAGAATGTTAGAATATATGCACAGATAAGCAACCAGCTAAGACGATATAAAAGAGCACTGCTTGTAAAATAAAGGGACGATTGCTGTAACTGGATATTGAGTGTCGTGTCCGTCTCTACAATGACAAGAAAACCTGCTGCAGAATCACTATATGGTATGTTCACTGTCACATATGTTCCACCATGCATAGCAGTAAAGGCACAGGTGTCTTCTTCAGTGTTGATTAAGAGTGAGGACCTTCCACTGGATTTGAAGTCGAGGTTCAGATTCTCCCTGTAATGCACCTCTGCTTTAAATGGCTCTTGTTTCCGAAATCATGCATTAGCAGAAAGTTCCAAAAGCGACATTCTCTGAGTGGTAGTAAATTGTTAGTCTGTTTGCTTAAACCTACTTGCTGGGATTAGCTCTGTCCTACTTTGTACGTTCTGGATTGAAGGTTAGACAAGGGTCAAGTAGGCGATTTCAACACTATCTGATACAGGCTTACCTCCTCCAGCAAAAGGAAAGCTTTTCAGCCAATCCAGTCTAATGCTTCCATCTCAAACTCCACTTTGTTTTGTTTGTATGTGTAAGGAGGTTTGAGGGCAGGAGGGCACAATTTTAAACCCCAATTCGCAATTCCATAACATCCATCATTATCTGTCTATTTGAGGCTATTATTGCCTTGCCTACAAAGCCCACTGTTCAAATACACCCAGTTCCCCAGAAAAGGCCATGTTCAACTGGACTGGTCCGTGGTTGAATCCTTTCTGGCTTTTTCACCCATGTGCACACTTATGGTTACAGGAAAGACCAATACTCTTACCTTATGCTGGGATTATCTAAATTGCCTCCAAAATCAAGAATATAAACCCCACTGAAGTGTGGTAGGAAACAGACATGCAATGTCTTAACTAAATAACCCTCTTCAATCTTTTAAAGGCCAAATCTCACCCTCATATTTGAATCAAGCTTTGGTTTGGTGCCAATGAAGGAAAATTTACTAAGAGCACCATGATCTGCCCTCTGGCTGGAAGTCTGAAGGGATGGACAGGCAGACAGGTAGGCACAGACAAACACTAACCTTTCCCCCTCGCTCATTTAAGACTCAGATATAAGTTTCACTATAAACTATGCAAAATGAGGAGGTCATAAAGAATTAATCATTATGTCCTTAAATTTTATTAGATCATTTCTCTGGCCTGAAAATAGCAATGGGTCAGAGCATGCCTTTTAAAATATAAAAATTAACTTTTTTTCAAGAGACCGAGATAAAACTTGCAGTGCTGAGGTATATTTTCTTATGGAGGTTCTTCTTTAGGTATGCTCAGGAAAACACAGACAATGCAAAACTCACGGTTCCCATTTTCTACACAAAGCAAATTCTCCATGGATTTGTTCAGGTTCACGCTAGGCACTGTGGAAAGTAAAGCTGCGCTTTGAACCCCCAAGGCCAGCACCCCACCTCAACTCCTCAGCCTCATTTCTCCATGGCTTCATTTATCTGCCACTTCTTTTCCAACAGGTTAAAATTTCCAGTCGGTGGGGGAAATGACATCCTTCAATTCATTATCCTTTGATTTAGTTTCCTTCTTATTCCAAGGCAAGGCAGGGAGAGCAAGAGGAAGAGAAAGAGGAAGAGGAACACGATCTTCCTAGACCAGGGAGACCAAAAGCACACGAGTCACCTCTTTGGAGGTCGACCTGAAAAGACTGACTGGTCCTCAGAGTAATGTGGTGGCCCCTCAACATTTATGGTATGCAGCTGCTGAGGGAGAGAATTGAATTCTGACCTTCCTAATTCAGCAACAGGGGTAAGAAGTCGTCTCCAGCACATGAAATTACACAGCACATCAGGGAACTCCCCCTTCAACATTATTTATTTGGGTGAACTCTTTCTATATCACAGAGAAGGCTACCGCATGCTTATTTTGCAATGGGATCATTTTGTCCTGTTCCAAAGCAAGCACATTAGAAGAATTCTGCATAGCCTTCATAATAAATCCACCCAACGCCCAGCACCCACTTGCTGTTGTGTAGGGGGATATGTTATTTATTTAAATAAAAAATTGCACACATAATGAGACAATGTCCTTCTCCTACAAGAGGAGAGTTCAATAGTTTAATTTTTGTTAACCAAAATCCCTTGTACTAAGGTAAATTACATTGCATTTTCTATTACTAGCTCTGTTAATTGTCAAGCAATAAGAGTTTATGCACTCATCCAAAGCAGCAGAGAATTTCCCATAATGTTACAAAATAAAACCTGACAAAGCACAATAATCTTTAGTTTATTGATGTGCTAGTAGGCTGTGGAAAGCATCAGAACTGTAATGTGCTTTTGGTTAGGAAATTGGGGCCTAGAAAGATATATTGGGAGTGGCAGAGGAATGTCAGGTTCCAAGAATATATATGCATATCCATGTGTGTGCGTAAACTAGGGTGTTTTTTCTAAGGAAAATGATGATGAAAGACTTTAGCATCTACAGTAAAGGCTCTAAGACAGAAAGAATAGAAAAAAAGAAAGCAGTAAGTGTGTGAATGCAAATTGGACCTGTTAGCTAATAATATTTCAGCATTTAAAGACCACATGAAAACCAAGTGAGGGCAAAACGTAGTACCTCGGATGGGATATTAGGTGTTTCACTATGTTCCAGTTGCCCCCAGCACCTGCGGTTAGTGTATGTATGTCTAATAGTCCTGAAAGAACATCTATCCACATGTACATGCGTGCACCCAAAACCTGCTTGGCTTCAATTAGACAGCCTCACTTCGCTGAAGGCTAGAAAAACTCTTGGGAAGGTTGCAAATATGATTTAAAAGCTATATTAAAAACAGGTGGTGGTTATTTGGGAAGTTCAGGTTTGAGAGAAATGCCAAAAGAAAACCAGACCACCCCACCCATGGACTTCACATTCCTTCTTTTGGTACTGTGCTGTGTACTTATGGGGATTAGGAAGAATATATAACACAAGGGCTAAACCAGAACCATACAGTCTTTTTCATGGAGATAGGAGCTTGCTCAACCCATGGTTTGAACACCGACAAGCAAGAAGCCAAGTGTCTGTGACTGGCAGCGTACTTGGTCGGTGCTGTGGTATTGCAGTCCAAGAGCTGCTGGTCATCTGGAGTCGCACAGAGTGAGCTCACCTCTGCCTGCAAAAGACCGCGTAGACGTACCATTGGGGAGTTTCTGCCTTTCTTTCATGCCCTCTTCAAGGATCTTTCTTCGGTATGAGATTGCAAAGTGCAGGCTGCTGCTGACACCCAAAGCCTGGGTCCATCATACTGACCTTTGTTTTTTCCGGTCTTGATAGAGCGTATTTACGGCAAGGACCACAAAACAGGGTTTTTTCCATTTTCATAGGAAATAATTAAAAGGTACTTGTTTTCTGTCTCTGTCATGGTTTGGTGAATAACTGATTATGGATTTAGAGGAGGTTCTTAGTAATGCAGAAGTGGCTAAAATTTGGACTTTTCCTGCGTATTTTTCATTGAGAACCAGCAGGGCTCTTGCCCTTTAACAGGCAATGATGGAGGATGATCATGTACATTTCTGCTTCTCAAAGCATTTATTTTAATTACAAGGGCTTATAAACAAACAGGGAAAGGGAAGAGATGGAGGAAGGGGGTGGGGGGTAGGGGGTGGGGGTGTCTCTTTGTTGTCCTGATTTTGCATTTAGAAAGTAGAAGGGAAACAGAGAGAGAGGGATTCTCTACCTTGCAATAAAAGATGGCAAGGTGATAAATTAGTGCTCTCAACTGAAATTGATTACTTTGTGTTCCTATCCAGTTCATATGGCAGCAACACAGATGCTCTGAAACACAGTAATGACACATTGGAGAAAAACTATCAGGTCGGCCTGGTGGAACATTTTTCCCTTTCCCTTCTCCCACCGGCTCAAAGGATAAACCGCTGTGTGCTCTACCTACACGAGGAAAAGTTACGCACACTCAACGCCCCCAAGACTCCCACTTGGAAACTTTTCAGCCAACCTAAGGAGCATAAATGCTAAAATGACAGATGTCAGTGATTTTTTCTTTTCTGTGCCTGGATGTAGTTCTAATACTCAGAGGAAGCAGCTTATGTAGCAAAAGGTTGAGGTAACATCTAGTCACCTTAAGGCAATTATACCTGAGATGGTGCAAAGACAATAAACAATGGGGCGTATTTTATCAGCATTTTCATTTGAATTTAGCCTTACAGGATTCCAGCTGATAAATTCAGGAGGAGTAATGCAATGGGTATTGGGTTTTAAAAGAATCATTTGGACTTCTGCAATGGCTAAGCTGATATTTCGTCTTTGCTAAACTGGATAATTCACTGCTTACATGGTATGAGGTATCAGACCCATTACATCCTTAAGTAGAAGAAGGAATCTTGCTCACATGCAACAGGATTGTACTTTAGGTAGAAAAATATATCTTGAGAAATAATGCTGAGCGATTTACTTTTCTCATTTATCGGGTCCCCAACTACTGAATGCATAATTAAGGAGAGATGCCAATATGATGGACCAATCAAGAGCTGGAGGGCATCAGAATAGCACCCTAAACCGCTACCATAGATAACCAGGCTCTAGTGAGAGCAGCTGGAATGAGGGAAGACCCATGCAAGAAGATGAGATTTAGTGTAATTATTCAAACTTATAAAAGTCATGAATTTCCAAAGTGATCCCTTTGGTAGAAATGTTCTTTGGTGTGAACCTACTCCCTCTTTTCCTCACTTGGTTTCGATAGAGATGATCAAATAAAGTCAAGAGTCTTTCTTAGATGGAGGAAGTCAGCCAAAGGACTGAGTCTTCTTTGCCCACATATATTGTCGTATATGCCTTGATATCCCTGCATTTCTACTGATTTAAATCATCTTAGGCCTTGTCTCCAAACCCTTCATCCCGGCAAAGGAAGGACAGAAAGCCTTAGACACCTTTGATCTCATATGAAAAATGCCTAGTAGTCACTGCAACTTCTCCAATCATGTGGCCTCAAACCAAAGCTGTTCATGAACTTCAAGCAAAGGAGAATCAGAGTTGTCCTTTAAAAGGAAGTCTTTCATTTAGCAGTGACTGTATAATTTAGATGAATGGGGGGAGCCACATAAAATTATACTCACAAAAATTTAAGCAGACTCTTGTTGAGGTAGTTTTCTTACATTTCCCCATATTGTATAAAATAATAAATTATTTGAATAGTTCTATTATCTGTCCTTAACTGAAACGTACAGTGCCTGTCCTAGTTCCTCAAAAAGCTTGTTAATATGCAATCACCTAGTACAACTGCTAAGTTTTTAAAGGTCACCTATGTTTTATTCATAAAGGGTGGTTTTCTGGAGGGAAAAAGGTTACAGTGTCATGTAATATCATATTCTGATAGAGGCTCAGCTTCAAAAATGTATTTCCTAACAGTTTGTACTGAAGAAAGGTAGATTTGTTTGGGGGCTCTTCGTTTGACTGAGACCTGCCATGTTCCACAGAATGTTTGCTGGATGGGAGCAGCATATCATTTTTCAGACATATTTCAAATATTTAGACATTACTGGTGTCTCTCTTGTTTCCTTGCTACTCCAGTTCCAGGTCAAGAGTTACAATGGCCTGATTGCATTTGTTTATTTCCATTTAAAATACTATTTTAAATGATAGTAGTGGCAGACTATGAATAAATTTTGGGACCGGAGTTCAGCATAATAAGTGTAGTCTAGTGGGAAAAGCACAAGCCCCGAAATGGTGGGTGATTGTCCAAGCTTTGACATCAAAGCCTGACCTCTGTGGCATCTGTCTATGTGGTAGGGTTTCTTATACCTGCTCTATGACAATGGAATATAGGGTGCGCAAGTACCTTTATGTTTCACGGGCACCTGCCTGTTTCATAATATATTGAGCATTCAACTTCCATCTGAGAATATATTCCCAAATCAATGCCACCTCCAACTTATGCCTTAGATGGCAACTGTTGTCTTTATTCTAGAAAACTCAGTTCTTTCTCTAAAGAACCGAGCAGAAAACTACTTTGTAATTCAGCCTGGACCCAGGCTATAAATTAGTTTCCACACTTCCCATGCTGTAAGGGAGTTTCTATCCAGATACAATTCAAGCTTCTGCACCGGGGCTACACGACTCAGAAGACCGAAACCAGATTTTGCAGAAATACTGATCCATAAGATGTAGGAATAAGTGTTATGATTTCCAGAAAGTAGAGACAATAACTTTCAGGGAGGTGTGTGATGGAGGGATGTTTTATTTATTTGTCCAAGTGTCCCATATTTGGTTAACCAGCTGATATGTGCTTTCCCCTGGAAAGCACTCACTGAAAGGAATTAATTTGTTTTTTCTTTATGGATTTTTGTTTGCCACAAAATGGGTGGTACGGCTCACCATTAAAAGCAGTTCATATAGGGAATGTGACCCTAGTGAGTTAATTGGCCTGTTTCAATGAAAAGCTCCCAATTTGAAAGTTCCAGGACTACTGGCAAGGGTGCCAAATTCAGTGAGGTTACGAAAATAAATGTGAACCCTTCAAAACACTTGAAACACAGGCAATTGATGGAATAAAACCATTTTGCTTAGGACCGAGTAAGCTGACTGTTGTTATTCACTCTGTCTCCAGCTGAACTCGGAGCTAAAAGCCACTTTACTTGCTGATCTGTGGATCTGCTGTATTATTAGCATTTTATTCAATTTTGGGCAACGTGACTTTGCATTTGTAAGTGGATGGTGAGGCCCTGCCTTTTCCAAATGGACGAGGTCTTTGGAGTTATTAAATTATTGAGGAAACAGTTTGTCCCAATTTTCAGACCTAACTTGGCTTACTAAACAAATTTCAATGTAAATAAGGCTCTAAATCTATGCATTCATTAGTACTGTTTAACAGCAATGACATTTCTTTGGCAAGAAAGCTTTCTTTGAGGGCCTATTTAGCCTCAGGTCACTTTAGCTGAGGCCCCAACGGTGAAGAGAGAGAGAGAGAAAAAAAGTGTTCATGTCAATAAAAGTTTTGTTTTCAGTTTTTCTTTAATGGCCCGGTACAAAACTTTAGTTTGGCAACTGATGGAAAGAAGAGGGCCGGAGTAAAGAATGTGTAAGGCAAAATTGTATGGAATCTGGAGAACAAATAAAGCCTTTTTATTCTATGCTTTTATTTCCCATACCAGAACATCATCTTAACCATGACAAAATTGCATCAGTGTGAAGATACAGGCCAAGAAGTGGTAGCTTTGATCAGAATCACCCTCTGAGCGTACACACAGGCAGACATACGTACACACCCAGACATGCTAACCTTGGAGCAGGGCATTGTTTTATAAAATAATAACCTAGTCAGAATTCACCCCTCCTTCCCAGTTTGTGCCATCGGACTCTCACATCTAGAAAAGAGTCTAATTTGTGAGAAATCAAGGGCTGCAAGACTGCAGGTGAAGCCATCTGTCAGAGAGCTGTGGTCAATGGGAAGGAGAGTGGCTTCATGAAGACAAGCAAAGGAAACTTTTCAAGGGGTAGGAAGGATTTGGCTGATAAGCAGCCTACAGGCATAGATGTCTACTACGTAGACAGTCTCTTTGAGCATGAAGAGACTTGAAGTCTGCATATACTCAAGGATCTATGTTTGGAGGTTTCTGTGAGCCCTAAGAGCAAGTTCCTATCTCAGAAAACTCAATCACTCTAGGCTTCCAATGAATGGGAGAATTTTACTACGTTTCTTCTTTCCCAAACTTCTGCAGAGCATGTGTCGTAGTCACTATAGTCATTGCTGTTGCCATGCTGTCACGTAACATGCATTACGCGCATTGCAAAACTTCTCTGCCTCTCCAGGTGACTATAAAAGTTGAAATACTGTACAAATGGCCACATTTCAGCTGCTTGACTGTGGAGTAGGGTTGCCTAGAAAAATAATCTGCTACATATTTTATAAATATACATAGGTATGAGAGAGAGAGGGGTGGAGGGGAGAATAAGTCTTTCTAACATGTGACCTGGCGCTCAGGAATGCTGAACTTATGTCTCTCTTACTGTAATACTTGTGTAATCTTTAATTTATTTTTCTTTAAAGCACTGCTTTGGTATGGAAAAAGGCTATTTGCACTCAGACAAGTGACAAGAGACTAGAGGCCAGGTCCACACTGAAAATCAGGCACGCATGTTCCATCCCTAAAAAAATGTCCCAGTTGTAATTTCAATGTAAATCTGAGTTTGTAAGTATCTTTGTGCATCTGATCTCAAACAGGTAACTTTATGGTGTAATATACAAACGACAAGAACAAGAACAAGGATTTGAATTCACATTTTTCAAGTTCAGACTAGCACGTTAATTGCTGGACTAGCCTTAATTTTTGTTTTTACTTAACTTGTTTGAGGGATAGTATTGCTGAATATTAGACCCTCAGAGTACATGTAGTGTTTGTATTCAGTCCAGTCCTCGGTTGGTATCTTCTGCCTCTCACCAATGAAACAAAAATATTTACGGCATGAGGTGCAGAAAGTTTTTTTGTCCCTTTATCTTTTCTTTTCTCTTCCTGCTTGAGAAGCCAAGTGCAGAGCCTGCGGTTGGCAAGTGATGAAGGAAAAAAAAAAAAAAGAATGGAAAGATCTCTCCAGGAATGTTTGCTTCCACTATATTTTCTTTCCTATAACTAATTATTCTGGCTGGACAAGAAATAAAATAAAATACAATAAAGCACAAGAAAAACCTGGATGTGTATTGGATTCCCAAGTTTGCTAGAAGCCAAAATTTTAGGTGCATGAAGGGGAAGAAGAAACGGTCCTCTTCATCCCTCAGCCAAAATATCAACATCACACTTGCCAGTTATTCTCCACCACCATTATCTGATTGGCGTATAAACTGATAGTTCCCATCCTGCTCAGAACGGAGCACGCACACACTTCAAACAAACTATTCCCTGGTGCTTGGCTTTATCAGTGACTCAAAACAACAACCGTAAAACACGTCAGCTAAATTTCCCCCATAGGCATAGCTGTGTCTCGGGTTTTATGTGCCAGCCTCCCGCAGGTCTGGAGGGGAGGAAGAAGGGAGCACTATTTCCAAGTGTTACTACAAGGCTACTACAGCTTCCCATCACCATTCCTCCCTTTTATCTTCCAGAGCTCCTTAGCTACAGCAATAGCAACGGCTGAAACCTTGGAAATTATTAGGAGTTTCGTGGTTTTCCACAAATCCAACATTTTCACCTCTGTCACCCTGGCAGGAAGCTCTTCTCACAGCAGATTCCTTTTTCCGCTGAAGGACACCAAATTTCTCCAGGTGAGGGACTGGTGCAACTAGAATTTATTGCAGGTGCATATAGCCTTCAGTTTCAGGAGAAAGTCTAAGAATTATAAAAGCAGTTAAAATATTTATTTTTTTATTATAGCTATCCACAACTTTTAAAACACTTCAACAGGAAAGAGAGGAGGAAATCCAATAAAAAACCTCCGTTATCATATCCTTCAGATATTCCTCTCCTCTGTGAAACATGCGTCCAAATATCACAAGAAACATACTTGGATGATATTCTTGACTTAGCTTAAGACATTGTGCCTATAGGAGAGTCAAAGATGAAATATCTCAAGAGAACTCTGATTTTGTCTCACCTCGTGACTTTGAGCAGGTAACCTCCATCTGGGCCCACCTTTCAGATTTACCACAACTTCAGATTTACCACAAATTTTAGCGGAAAAAAAAAAAAAAACCCCACAACCCAAGATTCAAGTGTGGATACATATTACAAAATTTGACATAGAAATCCAAATGTAAAAATAGATCAGGGCTTATCTGCATGCTCCCACGTTTCTGACTGTACTGGAAACCATGTACGAACATTATTGCAGCTTCTTTTCATTTATCTGACTGTAGAAAACTTCAGTCTTGGAGAAATGCTTTCTTTCAGATGTGCTCCAGGTTTTCATAGGTGATGAGATCAATTAGATCTGCCATACCTTAAATGAGCTGTCTGATATCCAGTAACAGAGGGGCCACACGTGAGGCACAGCCACGAAAAACACACTAAGTGCATCTTGCCTAAATATCACTCACTGCTCTGTTTTTCTGGACTGTTTTCCAAGATTAAAAAATCCAGATAAAAATGGATAGATACGTACCGCTTATCTCGTTCCTGCAAATAAAATCTCAAACCATTCATGACTCCTTTCTGCTAATTTCCATACAGCTTTAGGTATTTCAATGTCACGGCATACATGATTTTCTCTTCTCTGTATATTATTAAAAAAAAAAACCCCAAAATCTAAAACAGCCCATACTTTTAAAAAATGGGCTTCTATAATATGGCAGAAAACCATTCCGATGAAGATGCTGTTTTAAAATCTTTATTAATTATTATCGTGATAGACATTTCCAAGGAATTTCAATTTCAGAAGCCTCTACGGTCAACTAATAACTTATTAAATATTACTCAGTCATTAAATATCTTCAGTTTAAAAATGAATATTTAGGGGATAGACATCTGGTAATATGTCTTAATCCTATTTTTAGATTAGATCCTCTTAAGAAATTCCCATATGCTTTTAGATAAAGCTTGAACCTTGCTAATCTTTCTGAATATTCTCTGCCTGCTGCTACGTACCCAACAGCCCCTAAAAGCTGTACTTAGGGGTCGTGTTTAGGTTCAGATTTCACAAGGTAATTGCGCTCCCTCATTTTCACGTGTTTTAGCACTAGAACCGCAATAAGAGGAGGTGGAAGGAAAAAGCAGGGGGAGTCTCACAATAATGCTTGCTTATTAATGAAATTACTACAAACAGACTAAAAGTCAGAATCAAAAATAACCCTGACATTAATGGAATGCTTATTTGAACCAATTGGACAGAAAAACTGCTCAGTGCGTTGGGACTAACTAACAAATATACGATTAAAGTAGTTCCCAGCATTTAAAAAATGCTTGAAGTGATCTCTAGTATAAACCAATGGTGGGTGGTGAGTGTCTTTAGCAATGTTCCTGGATTTTAACAGCGTTGCTTTATCTAAATATATTTCTTAGAGTCGCAAACCCTAAAAGGTATAAAATAAAGTAGATTGAGATGGATTAGGTTAATTAATGGGTATGAACTGGCCTTTCACCTCAACAATTGTAGACAAGTTCAACCTAAGAGCTTAAATCAGAGTTTGCTGTTCTAAGCTCTAGTAGACATTAATTCACATCATATAATTTGGCAGAGTTGGCCCAGAAATGAACTTGCCATGGATTTGACCCTCCAAGTCAGAGATGGGGCAGCAAACAAAGCAAAAAATGTGAGGCGGGGGGGGGGAAGAAAACTACAATGTCTTCCAGCTGCTCCCTTGACTTGTGGATAAAATAAGAGCATGTTTTGAAGGTTTACCCGCACGGGCAGTGCATGCTTTTGTATGGAGATGAACACTGCAGACCCAAAAGGCAAAGGAAATCAACCAGGGGACCAGTGGGGTCCATGGTAGAGATTCAACTGGAGACTTGATATTAGGGCTCTTCTTGGGAGACTGCACCTTGGCAAACGTGTGTTTTGAGCTCGTAGTGATGGACTTTGCACATTCGCACAATTTCTCTGCTCTTAACAGCAATACAGCACCCACAGCTTTACAAACATCAGCACATTGCGTACACCACCACACAGGAGTTCCAGTATCAGACAGATTTCTCTGCTCTTAGTTGCACGCCTGCAGCCCTGCAGGGGGTCACACACATAGAAATGGAAGAGAAATAGGTAAAATGCATTAATCCTTTTTTGTTGTTTTTATTATCTACCTGGAATTCAGGCATGAAACCACCAGATCATTATTCACTGATAACTGCACAGGCAATAGCAAACTGTTCCACGAATAAATCTTTTGCTTGAATGAAGCAACGGCAGTCGTAATACGCCTTTAATGGATTTATCAGTTTTACATTAAATGCCTTTTATTTGAAAGCACCAATTAATTTCATAGATGTTCCCTTTAGGTCTAAGCAGCACGGTTTATGGTGGTCTCTTGCCACAGCCGAGTTCACCCGGGGAACATCGGGTGTTTGTGTGTACACCTGAGCATCCATTGTGTTTATTTGATTTTAATAAGCAAACAGAGCTAGAGCCACCCCAGGAAAAGCAAACGTGGGAACCTATCCTCCTTTCAGCTTCCATTCTGGTGCCCCACTTGACCTCCTATGATGAAGACCAGCAGCAGCACCAAGCCCAGAGCACCCCGTGGTGCGGCATCACCTCGGCCGTGGGACCCGGCACGAGCTGCTGGCGGGGGCAGAGCGGGCTGGAGTGAATCAGAGAGCTGCGAACAGCTCAGCGGCGGACAGATTTAAGGGAAGCCCTCTGTCAGAAACCAGGCCAGAAGAATAAGATGAAACACTCCTCTGGGCCTGCAGGACCGTGGCAGTTATTACCGAATATTTGTACATTTGGCATCAGGATTATTGTTTCACTGCTAATGCGATTTTATATTTTTTTTTTCAGCCCTGTGTGGCTGAAATGTACATCACAGCCTTTTCACGAAGGTTACAGCTTAAAAAAAAAAAAAAAAACAAAATGAAAAGGAATGTAGCGTTCTAAAAATAGGTTCGTGCATTTCGAATTGCAATCAGAGACCAACAACCACCGATACCGTCACAGCCCGACTGCTTTTAACTTTCCACATGTGGTAGGCTCTGTGTGCAAGCCAGCCGAAGCAAATATCCATTTATATGGATTTGGGATACACAATAACAACAAAAGGAAAATATGCAGGGGACTGACAATGTCTGGATCATTACCACAGTTAAATCTGTCAAAAATATGTTGCTTAAACAAATTTGGTCAGAAAATGGGACTGGGCAAGGAACCAAAACATGGACAAATTACTTATTTCCTCGTCTTACTTCTCCATCCAGCTCTTCTAAATAGCTGATGCATTAATAAGGTACTTGAGTTCTTTCGGTACTTGCAATGGGACCTGCACCTTAGAGGGAATTTCACTATGAAATTCTGTTAACTTGCTGTTCTTTAACCAACTTGAATTAAATTCAGCCAATGACTGTTTCACAGTTCAGTTAATACTTCTTTAGCTCTCTTGTATTTGTTTACTATAATTCTCTACATAACTAAGTCTATTTTTTTTTTTCTGTCTCACTGCATCTTCTCTACATCTTCTCCACTCAGGACAGGGTTCACAGGTGGCTGTGAACCTCGTGCTGTCCTAAAAAGGCAGGTTCCCCAAAGTCAGTCTATGCATGGGGGAAGATGGAGTCTGCAAAAGCAGAAGAGGTTGTGGGATCGGGAGACTAAATATGCAGAGGTTTCATGCTGTCACCAACTCTGAATAAATGCATTCCCAGAGAGAAGACATTCCCCTGCCTCATTACACAGTGCTCCTGCTGATCAAAAGAAAGGTAGGAAGGTATTATCAATGTATGAAGACACTCTGCCCTTTCCCCTCCCCTTTTTTTATTTAGCATGGCTCTTTTCCAGTTTGTCGAAATTTTCTCATTGACCGCAGTCGCTATTTTCTAGTTTTGCAAACCAAAACTAAAATTTGTACTGGTAGGGTTTTCCCTTCCTTGCCTTAGGAGCAAAAAAAAAAAAAAAAAAAAAAAAGCTAAAAGAAATCAAAGACAAACACTGACGAACCATCATAACCCAAGTTCAGCTCAGGTGAATGCAGAAATCTAGGTCAAACTTTGTCCCACTAGGCTTTACAGTATAATCAGAGTAGAAAGGTCCTAAAATACTCAGATTACTCCATTTTATATTCCAAGTGAGTGAGCAATTAGTGAAAGCTCTGTAATTGCATTAACCAAGCACAAATTTCTCACTAAAGCTTTTCACTGGGGACTCTCAGCATTCAATCGCAGTTGCACTAAGGCTTAGTGGAAGTCTTTCCCTTTGCAAAGTTAGATTCCTGTCTGGATTAGGTTTTACACTTACCTGACAGACTCTCTGGGATCTATTTGCCACACTGTGCTATAGATAAAGCTTCTCAAAGTTGCGACCTGGCTGCATTTTATATAAATACTGTATTTGGCATCTATAACAAATTTCACAGAGAGTGTACAATCTACATGAGTAGGAATGAGGACGGGGAAAAGCATTGGCTACTGATGGGGGGGGGCTGCATGGCATGAAAATTGGGTCATTGACTTCTGGCCTTTGACAGTCTTGAGGTTAGATCTGGCTTACATCACAAGTGAAATGATCATAGGGGTTTTGCTTCAAAAATTAACACTCAGTTTGATTTAGTTTGACAGAAATAGCACACAGATGCCAAGAACCAAGTCAGACAGAACTGGGTTGTTTGGTGGTGCATCTGTTGATGGCAATGCTGCGTTCTTTCGTTTGCCCTCAGCCAACAAAATAAAAATACCTGTGACATAAGAAACCTTTAGAAAAAAAATAGCATTTTTACAACATCTGCAGCACATAGAACACAAATTGTAAATAGGTTGGTGGGACATAGAAGTGAATATACCATTTTTACAAACTAAAGCAAGATTTACTTTCAGATTAGACTAGCCTAAAATCCTCCTGGTAGAAAAGTCACTTAATCTCATCCTGACATTTTAGTTGTTAGATATTATCTAGTGAAACTCCAAACGTCAAAGTCCAGTTAGGAGCCAAACTTTCAATATTTGTGTGGTCTAAAAATTAGAAAATATCTGGTCCACTAGTCAGAATACATCTTTTGTCTGTTAATCAGGGGAGAACTTGGATGAAAAACAAGAGTTCTGTGAGGATTTTAAGTGCATCCTCCTTTTAGCCAGATCTAAATTGCCATCAGGATAAGAGGTTTTTCTCATGGTATTTCAGCCTCCACGTCTGCTCCCAAACAGGAAGCGCTGAAATGTGTACAAATAACTTCATAAAAAATAATTCGAGATACCACAAATAAAGAGAAAAACATTACACTAACTTTCTCATCCTTTAAAACGACTTGAGCTCCATGAGAATTAAATACAAGGAGCTCCCACAGAACAGCTCCCTGTTCCTTCTCATAGAAGTCCTCAAACGTGACCTTATGGAGGGATGAAGACATCGTTAATGCTGAAAGTGGGGTGGGGGGGTGTTAAATCTACTCTCCAGATTTAGTCACAAAGGGTGAGGGTTTTTAGGTAAAATGTTTTTTTTTTTACTTTCTGTGCCTGGTCCTGAACTCCTGAGTCAAAGGAATACCTGTTAGATGGAGAAAGCTAGAAATGTATCTGCATAGAAAAAAACTGATGCTGGCCTGAGCCCTACTTTGAGGAAATCTGAAAGAGTTTACAAGATTGGCACTGACTTCTTGAGGAGCTGGGAAAAGCAATCTGCTTATTCCCAGCAAAACTGAAACGTTTCATCCAAACAGCAAAAATACAGCCTGTTGCTGTAACTGCCATACATACTTCTATTTTTTTCTTAAATGCAGAATATTTTTCATTATGCCAGAACTAATAAAACTCTAGCAAATGTATCATACTAAACCTTCAGAGATGGAACCAATTCGGTTTGGTTTTGGTTTGTTTTATTACCGGATCGCTATTCTAATGGGAGATTTCATATACCATAATTCCAAGGAAGGATCTGGCTTGTTTTTCAGGGTTTCTCACCAGACAGTAGGCATGATTGTGATGCCAAAAGGAGCCCTGTGACTCCTCCTGTATAGAAGCCTGCCTATGAATTTAATGGTACTTTTCAGATGGAGAGGTGGTGGTCAATTTGCTGCTTCTAAACAGGTACGTTCCCTCGTGCTTTGCTGATATGTTTCTGGAATCAGTTCCAAAATGTGTCCCGAAACAGAGAAGTGAAGACTGAACTATCATGTATTCATTTTGCCATGTGCACTCTGAAGGAAAACACAAGATCTCTTGGCTGAAACCTGTTATGAGACCCTCAAAGCTTTCCAGAATTACCTGCGAATCTAAATGAAGGGGTCCATTAAAGCAAAACCAAATCCAAAATTGTTTCTCTTGCGCAAGGCAGAGGAAATTATTTTGATGCCTAAAGACCCAAAGACAGAACACATGCAATAAACACACAGACCCTGTTTTCTCTTCCCTCTGCAGGAGTTGGAGCCAGAAATCTTCAGGCTGGTTTGGGGGGGTTTGGGGGTGTCCTCCTTTCTCTAGTCACTGTGGATGCTGCACTTTCTCCTTGTGCTGTGTGACCCATGATTTCAGAGGCGGCCAGGAAAGCTGGAGGGTTTGGGCTGTTTGGGAATCATTCTGGCACTGCCCATATTCAACCTTGCCTTTCCTCCTTACCTAAATCAGCACTAAATAGAAAGCACAATTGGGAATGTCAAAATGCTCTTCTGACCAGACAATTCCCTTTTTTAAGAGGTGTTTTCCCAAGGAAAGTGTCAACTTTGCCAACAAACAAAGAAACCACAACCCACTGAAGAAATCTAGCCTGATGGAAGAGGCTTGTTAATGGCTCTTGTTAATGGGAATGGTGTTTTGGGGACAGACCCAAGAGCTGAGATCAGGTCTACGCGTAAAATACTGGGCAAACACACCTAATTTCACATGCAGGGAGTGTGAGGTTGACAAAGCCTTCCAAGAGGAAAGCAGTCCCAAGCCAGTGTGTTTTCTTTCAATTCTTTCAAAAAAACAATGTTTTCTGGAAATCCCTTCTGGAAAGAAATCACAGCTTTGTCTTTTTGGATGGGAAAAAGTCAGAAACATGGAAAAGTCAGCACATCACCCAACTCTAGCCGTATGATTTAGGATTACATGATTATAATTAGAATAAAACAAATTTCAAAGTGTTTTACAAAGTATTCTGTTCATTC